>NC_090442.1:358410295-358713325 GCF_031143425.1 Pleurodeles waltl | reverse complement strand
AAGAGAAAACACCATATTACAAGAGGAGGGTGCTGTTCAGCGTCCTGAAAAGACAAACCGGAAGAAGACGCATAAGGGAGATAACTGGCCAGAGAAACAGTCTGCAAAAGCAAGAAGCGTACCAGGTGAAACAATAACAGAAGAGACTGATACATCTCGAGTAGAAGATCTAAGTGAAGGAGAATTGCAAGGTGAATGCAGACTGCAAAGAAAGAGAACCGCAAATAGAAGGTACGCAGGTCCTGAGTGGGCATATGCAACAACATCTGAATGGCAACAAGAATTCTTAGAGTTCTGTTTTGATCGAGAAGTACCAGGCCAATACTACGATACCTGAAGTAACTCAAAGGGAAAAGACTTTGTTAAAATTGAAAACTGAAAAACTAAAGAAAAGAGACTTATAAATCACCGGATGAGACACTGATAACCTGTTTTGACTTTGAGAAACCTGATTATGACAAGCTGCTAACCTGATTTGGCAAAGGGGTCCTGGAGTGATTGAAACGCTGTAAATATACGCAGAGAGAAAGAGACTTTTGCATCAAAGAAAAGAAAAAAAAAAAAAGAGAAAAGAGAAAAACTTTATATCGTCCTCAAGTTGATTGTTGGTTTGCTATCTGATTCTTTACAGGCAAGGCTCATAATAGAGGTACTAACAAAAAGGGTAAAGTGTGTGGTTGGTTGAGTCTTATAATAGGTATTGTGTGTGCAATAATAATTGTGGGAGTGATTGTGGGAATGCCGTGGTTGGATAAGAAAGTGACTAACAATGCTTCAAAACCTGAGACTACAACATTAACACCCTGGGAAAAGTTTGAGCAGGATGCAAAACACTTGCATGAGGGAACTAATTCAAAGGGGGAACTTTCTACTAATGTATTCTATCGCCTGCTGAATGAGTATGTCGAGACCATGGATGCGAAAAACTGTTATGTGTGTACAAAGATTCCTTCATCAGTACAAGAAGGGGTCACCTACCATAGCTTGCCGTAAATTTACGGGATAAGTTGTAGCTTGCTACTAACAAGATTCTATCATCAAGAGCATGTGCAATACTTTTATTCAAATTTGGATGTTGTGTTTTCCTTTGTGCCTGTGATTGAGTTTTAAAATAAGCTAGCTAAAGAGCATAGTATAAAAATAGTTAGAGGCTTCTTTGAACCAACGCTTACATTTGGTACAGCTTATTCACACCGCAACAACCTGACTTGCCTATTGACACCTGTAGAGAAAAGCTTCTTAGATCACACCGATGATAGACGCAAAGCATTGAAGGAAAGATTAGAAAAGGGGTTAGAGAAACACACATATGCAAATGATTATGCTTACACTGCAATAAAGATGCAAGGCAAACTAGCTATAGATGCACTGCATGTAGGGAGGCTTTGTATATATAGGCCAAAATCCGAGCATGACACTTTATTTGTGGGAACGAGTGAATGCAGACACGTGTTTTTGTTTCAGAGTAAATGGACATTCATGTTAAATGGACAGGATCCAGCAATCCCTGGAATCTATTACATCTGTGGACTTAATGCTTATTACCGTCTCCCTAAGGGATGGTATGGGACATGTTATTTGGGAATAGTTTTCCCAAAGATATACCAGTTCGATGAGTTAAAGCAAATACCTAAAACATCAGAATTACAACATGATAGACAAAAACGAGAGACAGCGGCTGCTGTCATTGGAGATATATTTGGAGCCATAATTCCTTCAGTAGGGGTTATCTTGAACTCCATAAAGATTCAAAGGTTGTCTACTATTGTGGATAACATGCTGACAAATTTTACATGGGCCATACTCCTGATGGATACTAAACTTGCTGCAGAAAGAGCTATGACTCTTCAAAATCAGCTTGCTTTAGACATTCTTTTAGCAAAGAGTGGCGGAGTCTGCAAGATGCTCAACGAGCGTCATTGTTGTCATTTATACCGGACAATAGCAAAAAGATTAGAGGTATGCTTACTAACCTAACTAGAGATAGTGCAGATTTGAAAGATTTGAAGGAACCTGGAGTGTGGGAGAAATTTGGAAAAGGAATTGCCAGAGTAAGGAGCTGGTTTAGCAATATTTGGAATGGGGTACTTGCAAAAATATTAGGGGGTCTATTAATAGTTCTGGCCTGTCTATTAGGATTATGGAGAGCATGCAAACTTAATGATAAAATTAAAAGAAATTGGCAAAGAGAAGTAAAAGGAATGAGGAAAATGAAAGGGAGAAAATGTTTAATGAAATTTGGGAGAGTTCACACAAGGGACAAGATGTTGAAATGCGCATTATGCGTAAGGTGAAAAATTAAAGTGAAAGATCAAAGGGAAAGGTTTGTGATGACGAACGTCATCAGAGGAGGAACTGAGAGAGTGTAGCTTATATAATCTATATTAACATGAAATGGTTATGAATTAAGGTGTGATGATGCCGCATAGAAACTGTAGTAATAGCAATTTTGCTTAAACGTGCACTTGAATTGTGACCACGAAGAATGGCCACCAATGTATACGCAAACTAATAATGATGACCAAAATGTTTATGTTACGTTTAAATGAGCTTATATTAACATTTGCGTTATTAAATCTGTATTGAAAATCTCATAGGCCTTAAGTTAGCATGAGCCGGAGTTTAGCTGCCTGGCTCTCATATTAAATGCATTTTTCTATTTTTCAGTGTGCTGACTCACAAGGGACCATGACCCCGCTTGTTCTTTTCCTTCGAACTTGGGAAGATGAATGTAACCATGTAGATCTGTTTCCCCTTGCTTCTCATCGTCTTGAAAACTAAATGTAATAAATGAATTGAAACAGTGTAGATTAATGTAATGTACAAGGTCATTCAAACCGGGGAAGACAATGGAACTGCTGACCAAAAGATGTGCAAAGAATTTCAAGGGAACGAAGTCACACCGGACGTGCCACCTTTGAAGACGTCAATTATGAAGACCAATCAAAGACTTGTAAACCAATATGGGGTGAAGATTAGGATTACTTAATGTACTTCCTGATAGGTTAAAGATAGTGGGGTATAGCAAATGTCCAATAGAATTTTGGGGGAATGTACTATGAAAAAGGGATAAAAACCCATGTCACAGAGAGGTCATTTAGGTGGGTTAGGGAATGCTATTGATTTTATCCAGAAACTCTGTCACTCTGTTTGGTGATTTGAGATTTTATTAAAACCATCCTCGCCCTTAGTTTGTCCATTTACACTTTCCTCCTTATGAGGGAAGTGCCCCTTCTTGCCCCTTAGCTGAGTCCTGACTGATGACGATTTGACTGATGTCCTGAAGACGAAGACTGAACCTGTGCGCTGACCTAATCCTTGGAGGGTAATTATGACAATGCACTTGTAATTTGTCTGTTTGCTTTTCCTTTCTAGGTACCAACTGCTTACTTTTAACAGAGACCTTAGCTAAATGTTTTCCAAATTGGTGTTCTAAATTGTTTTGCATGAAGCCCAACATGCTAATGCTAATCAGTGGTTAGGACAGGTGTTCACCTAACCTGACGCGAATAGACAAACGACCGAGACTATGCTTTGTTGAACTGACGCGATATTGACACTCTGCAAATCTTGATCTATGTTCACGCCGTGTTATATTCTGATGTTTGTGATTCTCGCCTTAATGAAATCTTATCAAAGTGGCCATATCGTGACTATGCTATTATGTTTCTTGGTGTTGAGATTAACGAATTTGCTCCTAGATTGTAATTAATAGGGAATAAATTCATAAAATTCTACTAAACTGGTGTGGTTATTCATGGCTGAAAGGTCATGGGAGCATCATTTGAACTGATTAATGACTTTGACTAAAGTGAAATGCATTGTCGTGATAAATATTTATGACGTCATTGATGTATTGATTGATATATTGATTAGTTATCTCGTCCTACGGTGTCTCTCAACTGGGTCAAAAGATTCATTGGCCTAAAACGAGTCCTGATGTGTAATAAAATATCATAAAGGGACACGTTAACAAGAGCATAATGGACAGAGCTGGCGACTTTGGAGCTGGGGATCCAGGTTCGAGTCTTGGCATCAGCTCAACATCTTGTGCATCCTGGCAAGTCACTTAATCTCCCTGTGGCAAAAAAAAAAGAATAATAATGGCCCTTTTAAACGAAAATGAGTATTAATATGGAGTTATTTACTGAAACCTTACTTTGATTCGGTACCCATGCGCTCCACTACCTCCAATCGAGTTTGTGCTTCATACTCCCACTGTTGCCATGGAGCGCAAAGAGGGAGATACATGAGCAAAATTGTAAAAATGACTCTGATCCGCTAACAGTGTGAACAATGTGACGTAACTGGGAAAGATCCAAAGAGCTCCATTACCTCCAAACGAGTTTGTGGTATATGAAACTTCAAAGCACCATGGAGCGTGAAGGTGAGAGACAAAAGAAAATAGGAGTTGCCACACACTAAAGTTTATAGCCGATCGTGCAATAACACATGTAATGGTCAGTCTGCAAGGCGTAATGAAACAGCCTCAGGGCGAGACACACATATAACATTTACCAATTGTGGGAAAGTGATCTCTTTCTAGCATGGTTACCCCCACTTTTGGCCTGTTTGTCAGTGTATTTGACTGTGTAATCAGGAACCCAGTAGGTATGCTCTCTTCCTTAAATTATGGTTATAGGGTACTTGTAATCCAGTATTCCTCCCACAATCGGCATACTGGTGTCCCCTTATTAGTACCTAGTATATGGTACCTAGGTACGCAGGGTATTGGGGTTCCAGGGGATGCAGCATTTCTTTTGCCACCCATAGGGAGCCCATGCAAAGGCTTCTAAATGACTGCCATTGCAGCCTGTGTGAAAAGGTGCATGCACCCTTTCAATGCCATTTACACTGCAGCAGGTCACTTATAAGTCACCCTTATTGCAGGCCTTCTAGCTCTGAAGGCTGGGTGCAGAGTACCTGTGTGTGAGGGCACCCCTGCACCAGCAGAGGTGCACTAGCAGAGGTGCCCCCACAACCTCCAGGACCATTTTCCCGGACTTCTGGAGTGCAGGGGCACCGTTTTACACATGTACTGGACATAGATCACCACCTATGTCCAGCTTCACAATGGTAACTCAGAATGTGGCCATGTTTGGAATCAAACATGTTGGAATCGTACCCCAAGGCTTTTGCAAGCATTGGTTGTATGATTCCATGCACTCTGGGGAGCTCCTTAGAGGACCCCTACTATTGCCATTTCAGCCTTCTAAGATTTTCCAGGCAGCCCCAGCTACTGCCACCTCACAGACAGGTTTCTGCCCTCCTGTTGCTTGAGCATCTCAAGCCTAGGGAGGCAGAACAAAGGATTTCCTTTGGGAGAGGGGTGTTACCCTCTCCTTTTGGAAATAGGTATTACAGGCTTAGGAGGGGTGGCCTCCCAGATCCTCGGGGAAATGCTTTCAAGGGCACAGATGGTGCCCTCCTTGCATAATCCAGGCTACACCAATTCAGGGACCCCCAGTCCCTACTCTGGCACGAAACTGGACAAAGGAAAGGGAGTGACCACTCCCCTGTCCATCACCACCTGAGGGGTGGTGCTCAGAGCTCCTCCAGAGGGTCCCTGGGTTTTGCTATCTTGGATTCTAAGGTGGCAGGGAAATCTGGGAGCATCTGAGTGGCCAGGGCTAGCAGGTGACATTAGAGCCCTCCCCTGATAGGTGCTTATCTGTGTAGCTGACCAATCCTCCTTTCAAGGTTATTTAGGGTCTTTCTCTTGGGTGGTTCTTCAGGTTCAGATTGCAAGACTCCAGCAGGAATCCTCTGCATCCCTTACTTCACCTTCTTACTGAAGAAACTGCAACTGGACCCTCCAGGAACTCTACAACTGCAACAAAGAAGCAAAGACGACTTCTGCAACATTGTATCTTCAGCTGCTGCCAGCAACTGCAAGTGTTTCCCGGTTGTGCATCCTCAGAGGGCAGCCTGTTTTCAGCCTGCACCAGAAGAACAAAGGAATCTCCCTTGGAGTGAAGGAGTCATTCCCCTGCTTCAGCAGGCACCTCTCTGCAACAACGACTGGTTGTGTGGGACCCCTCTACTGATGAGTTGCGTGGATCCTGCATCACAGGTGGTAGACTGAAGTGGTCCTGACGGTCCTGATGTCCAATTGTCCAACTTTGTGGAGGTAAGAGCTTGTCCCCTCACGCAAGACAGTACCCCCATGCACCGCGGGTTTTGCAGCTGCTAAGGCTTGTTGGCATCCTTTCACAAAGTTCTTCATGCATTGTGCAGCTCCAGCCCCTATCACTCCTTCCTGTGACGCACAGCTTTCTGCGTGGTTCTCCGGTAGCGTGGGATCCCTTTGTGTAGTGCTGTGTGGGCTTCCTTTTGCACCTTCTTTGTCCCCATGCTGTGGGACTCCTGTGCATGCTCCCTGGTCTTCTGAGGCTCTCTGAGTTGCTGAGAGCCCCCCCTGATTCCCCCTCCTGGGTAGAGTCCACCAGGTCCCTCCTGGTTCCAGGCAGCGCCATTTTCCGCTAACAGCGAGCTTTGTGTGTGCCAAGGCTTGTTGGCAGAATCCAGCTAGACAAACCAGACTGCAATAACCTATCATGCATGAGACATCATCTGCACCAACCAGGATGCCACATCCATCTTCTTGGGTGCAGTACTGACTGTTGTTTTTCACTGGTGGTTCTTCTTTTGCACCTTTATCCGGGTTAGCAGAGACTCCAGTTCTCCCTGGGCTCTTCAGTCCTTCTTGGACTTTGGTCCCCTTCTTTCACAGGTCTTCAGGTCTAGGAATCCATTGTTAGTGTCTTGCAGTCTCTTCTGGTTCTTGCATAATCTTCTTTCTCGTGTTCTTGTGTGTTCTAGGAAAGTTACTGTGATTTACTCCTGCTTTCCTGGGCTCTGAGGTGGGTTTGGTTACCTTTGGTGTTTCCTAATACTCCCAGCACCCCTCTACACACTACACTTGCCTAGGTGGGAAACCGGCGTTCATATTTCACTTTCTTAGTATATGGTTTGTGTTCCCCCAGGCCCATTTCTAACTATTGTGATTTTCACTAATTGCACTGTTTTCTAACAGTTTTTACAGCTATTTCTGCATACTAGTGTATATAAGTTGTGTATTACTTACCTCCTAAGGGTGTATAGTCTCTATGGTATTTTGGGCCTTTGTGTCACCAAAATAAAGTAACTTTATTTTTGTAACACTGGGTATTTTCTTTCATGTGTGTGACTACAGTGAAATTGCATTAGCTCTGCATGTCTCCTAGCTAGGCCTTGGCTGCTCATCCATGTCTACATCTCACTAATAAGGGATACCTGGACCTGGTATAAGGTGTAAGTACCCTAGGTACCCACTACAAATCAGGCCAGCCTCCTACACCAATGGCATCAACGGATTTTTGAAAGGCAGGCCCTGGAATGAATGACAGTGATGGGCATGGCTAAAGCCCACAGAATAGATACATGTTAAAAAGCAGCGCTTTCGCACTGCTATGCTCAACCTTAAAAATTGGCAAAGTATCCCCTGTATTCTAATGGGTATAGTGTCAGGGGGTGTTTGGGGTGTTACACAAACAACCCCCCCCCCCCACACCAATAAATGTATTTTCTGGAAAATAGTTGGTTACCTATGCTTTCTGCCGGGTATGGTGAGGTCTCTGTTGGATTTCACAAGACAACATGCACAAACTCTCTCCTTCTCTGCTTTGAAAGTCTTTAAAATGTTGGATATTATACAAAATATTGTGTTTCCTTCACTTAGTATCACTGCTAATCTGCATTTGTCTCCCTTTCCACTGCCTATTTAGTCCCTTATGTGCCTTGCATTGTGTATAATGTATTTTGACATTGTACACCAGCATGATTGCTGTTCCTTCATAGTGAATTCAACCAAAAAGACATGGGGAAATTGAAGGGCTGAGTGAGATTAAAAGAAGTTGTATAGCATATTTTGATAGCCCATTTGTGTATGTGGCATAAATAACGCTCCATCAGTGTTGTTGCCACAACACCATTCCTACCTTTTTACTATAGACAGCTAAACGGTATTTCACTATTTTCAATAATTATTCCCCTTTATGCAGAAAAAAACACCCTTTAATCTAAGTGCCATAAACTAAATATGTAATAATTAAAATGCATAATGGGTAACAAGTAATATGGTCCTATATTGCCATCTCATGGTTCTGGTGGCGTTTACAACCCACAGGGCGATTTGGTTGCATTGCAAATTTAATGGTGTTATTTTAAGTCATAAAGTTTACGTTTGCATAAGATCAGTTCAAATATTATATAAAGATCCACCAAGCTAGTACAATAGCTAATTATTTTTAAGCAAGCATTGGCAAAGCCAATAGGCCTGACGTTGGCTGAAGTATTTTGGCTTTGTCAGTGCACCGCCTGCTTTACTTGAAACCTCTAGGAGGAAGGAAGAAAGGTGTGGCCATGAGTTGGTAAGACAGACCAGGTGTGAAATTGCACCACGAACTAGTCAGGCATTAGGTGTGTTCATGCTATTGCTTATTAAAGAAAAGGTACAATAGATGTTTTGCCTGTCAAGATCCCTAATACAAAATGCAGTTTTCCCTTAGAAATAAACTGCAGTCTTGCGCAACACATTAAAACTAGCAGTATGGGTGCAGAGACCCCGTGGGGGTAGTGGGTGTTATATAAATGTTGTCGGTCAGAACTGAAAATTAATCTGATTTGTTCCTCACAAGTACAGGACTTAGAAGAAAATCAGTTAGATTAATATAAGAATATATCATTCCAATGGTAGAAGTGGAAAGTTTGATAACATTTACCCATACTGTATGTAGTGCATTTAACTGGCATCTGTGTTGGACCGAGCTGATTAACCTACATGCCTAGGGTCTTTGATAAAAGTGTAAGAGACCATTCTTTTCTTTTAATCAATCAATCAGGATTTATAAAGCCCGTGAGAGTCTCAAGGCGCTGAAGTTACTAGCTGCTTAGTGTCAATGTTTTCATTCTTTAAATCATCCACGATCCTTGATTCCTAGGTGATGTGAGTGCTGGGAAGTAGTCCAACTATGAGCTTAGCATCTTCTATCATTGAAGAAGAGGAGTAGCTAAATGTGCTTCTTGGGGTGTTCATTTGCTAGTTGACAATCCTTTTAACTGGGCAGAGGTGCCAATGTTATTGTGCGAGTGCCATCTACCCCTACCACTTTTACAGGTAGTCTGAAATATTGCTTAACTGTTCTTTCCAGCACTAAATCCCATCTCCTGGACTGGAGTGTTGAGAGCCCTTTTGCGTAGCTAGTTAGTCCTTGTTTCTTGAAGGTTCGGCAAAGGACTGACAGGTGCTTCAGTTCCGAACTCCACCTTCCCAAAATAACTTTTCATAAGGCATACACATCTCTGCAGATTATTTAATATTCTCTGAGCCTGAAATACTTTGTGGTACTATGACAATCCTGTAGACGACACACTGAAGGTCAAATCTTTTTTGAGGACATTGATGGCCATTTTGATGATTCTGGGCCAGATGGACGTACATTGGACTCACTAACAGTGGTCCCAATGGTTCTGTCGACCTTTAGTGAATCCAGCGCTGTTTTGCAAGCCCACCTACACAGTGCTTTAAATGGAAATCTAGATATGCAGTTACTCACTATTTAGAGTTCCTGTTTGTTCCTAAGAAGTGAAAGTACTCTCAGGTTAAATTTAAATTATGACAAAAAAGCATCACCAATAGGAGTGTTAAAAAGCAGATAATTGTAACAGTGACAACAAGAGGAAATAAAGGAATAAAAAAATAAACAAGAGGTGAAGGCACTCTCTCGCTTTCAAATTGCACTTTGAACTACCTCATGAATGTTTATGAGCTAGTTCACAAATTGCAACCCACTTCAATTTGCTGGCATCATAGGGATGATGGATTACTGGGGTCAGTAGACCACAATGTCTGTGATTGCTTTTAAATAAAGCAATGTTTTTTTTTCACTACACCTTGTTTTTCAAATAGAAAAATGGTATGCCATTTAAAGAAAAAAGGAAACAATAATAAAAACCATTTATAAGACTAGGCCAACTCGTATATTTTACAGTACGCTACTACCACAGACGTCATTGAGGGGTCAAAGCTGGCTTGCCCCTGGCAATCCTTGGCACTGTCTTTGCCACCCCTGGCCTCAGAGGTGGCAAAATCAGTGCCAAGAGTACAGAGGTGGCTCTGCATTCCTTTTTGATGCCCATTTTTCATTATTCTAATACTGAATATTTATTCACTAATTGTCAATTTTTTTATTGATTAGTTATTTAAAACCATTAAAAAATAAAAATTAAGAAAACACTGTGTACCATAACAATTTAAAATGAAGAGAATGAGACAGAAACAATTAAAATAGACTAATTATTAACATTAACAGCGGGGATGCTTCACACATTTAGACTCTTGTGCCCTGCTGTGAGCCCCAACTGACTGGGCTAACAGCTGCCTGAGAGCTGTCACATATTTTGCACATCTTGCCAAGGTCCAGGGCCCCACGTGTGTAAAGCAAATGTTGGATACCTCCATGCAAGACCGCGCAGCCTGAGCCAAAGCTACTGGAATTACTAGCTGTCTTCTTTCAGCTACTAGTCTGGGACAGCAGCACAGACGGTGCAGCCAGCTTTCTTGATGGTAAGAGCAGAACTTACAGGCGCTTTTTTGCCTGTGTGCGGGCCAAGAAGGATCAACATCCTTGATTGGGAGGACTAGCGTTCGCATGTACAGGATCTGATGCCGCGTTCCTGCATTTATAGCTTCTAGGAGGTATGGTTGGCGGGGCTCCGATCAAATAGGAATCATTTAGCACTGGCACTGTTGTTGGTTATTTAATTGTCTGGATGTCAAGCTCTTGTGAGAGTTTCTTTGCTCTTCTGTTAACTGATGTTTTCCAAGCACTATAGGTCACTGTGTTTGCCAGCTGAATGGAATCGCCCGTTTCGGAGGTCTTCTGGGCTTTGCTTAAGTGCATGTGCCACGGGTTGCCACAAGTTTCAAAAATCGTTCTCACGGGGTGTTTTAAAGTGAGCGGATTAGCCTTTGTGAAACTGAGGTAATATTTCAGGATGGTGGCTTGACAGTCTATCTGCTCTGACATTAGGCCCATTTCCAAACTGAGCCTGGTGCAACGGGTATATTTTGGTTGTTGCAAAGTTTTTTAATATGCTCTGCAATGAGCTTGTTCTATGGTGGATTCCAAGGCCCCGTAAATGCCAGATGGCCATATTGCAAGGCGGGTAGTAAGGTCGCCTTTGTTACCCTCAGTATTGGAGCAGCCGAGGCACTTCTGAGTTGGGTATTCAATTTGGCGAGTCCATATGTGATGGCAGCAGCTTTATGTCTGATTACGCTTTTCTGTGTCCCTACTGTATTGGGTTTTTTTAACCACCCCCCCAAATAGTTGTATTTCCTGGCTGTGTGGATGATCTGGCTTCCCACTTGCCAGGTTATGATTTTTTTGTTCTTATACCTTCCGAATATAAGGACCTTTGTTTTTTCCTGTTTGACCTGCAACTGATTGGCCTTGTTGAAAGTGTTCAGTGCATTTAGAGCTCGCTGTAGTCCAGTTTTCGTGCAGTCTGTTGGACCTGGCCCTTTTACAGGGTCATTCCCCAGATGTTTTGCTTTTTGCCTCCTTATTTTTCTGAACTTTGTTGGCTGACGTTTGAACTCTGAGCACTTTTTCACTGCTAACCAGTGCTAAAGTGCATGTGCTCTCCCTCACAAATTTGGTATGATTGGATTATACCTAATTGGCATATTTAATTTACCTATAAGTCCCTTGTAAAGTGGTATCCCTATACCCAGGGCCTATAAATTAAATGCTACTAGTGGGCCTGCAGCGCTGCTTGCGCCACCCACTGAAGTAGCCTGTCAAACCTATCTAAGGCCTGTTAGGGCTGATCCTGTGTACGCAGTTTTCTGCCATAGGGACCTGGCATCTAAATTTACTTGCCAGGCCCAGAACTCCCCTTTTACTACATGTAAGTCACCCCTAAGGTACGCCCTAGCTAGCCCTTTGGGCAGAGTGTCCTGTATGTAGAAGGCAGGACATGTCCCATGTTGCGTGGCCTGTCCTGGTAGTAACAAACACCCTAACTTGGTGTCTCACTGCTGTGAGTGCTTCCTCCTCATAGGATTGCATTGGAAATGCTCCCTCTTGTGTGTAAGGGGTATTATCTGATTTATGAGGGGTAGCGTAGGCATGTTTGGTATGGTTGTGATAGTGGTGAGAAATGCTGCTTACTGGTGTGGGTGTATTTTGTATTACTATCACAGATATGCCACTTCTAGAAAGTGCGCATTTATCTGTGCTTATGACTTTGGTGTTTTGCAGCTTGCCTCCAATCCACGTCTGGGCAAACTGACAGTTGGGGCTTTGTGCATACTTCTCAGACAGCCTGAACACAGGAAGGGTGGAGGTGTCACAGAGGTGCATCTACATATTGTAAAGCCTTCCTGGGCTGAGAGAAGGGAGAGGCGGGGCACACCTGCATTTGTAAAGGCTGTGCCCTGACCTCACACAATAGGGTTGTTTATCCCCCACTGATGTTTGGAGCCTGTGCTGGAGGAGAGAAAGGGCACTCCCAGAACCAGTTGTAACTCGTTGGAACCCCCTCTCCTGGCCATTGTAAAACACACTGTAAACCCAGTATAAGTACAGGGGAATTTTCCCCACGTTTTGAACATTCTTGGGACTTGAAACTGGACACAGGACGCTGATGAATGGACTCACCAGGAAGCCACCTTGGACTGCTGCTGCTGTGCTGACCTGTGACCTGCCTGGTCACTAGAAGGAACTGCCACCATCTGCACCCCTTGTGCTGGCCTGTAGCTGGGCCCACCAGTCCTGTGCTTTTTCTTGTTTTTGCTTGTTCCCAGGGGCAGGGTGCTGGGGCCCCTGACCCCTGCAACAATCCCTGCAGATTTATCCTTAGCGCTGAGAGAGTGCTCTTCTGTGACCCTGTGCACTTCAAGGCACCTTTTCCTGCTGGAATCACCGCCGCAGCCCGGGCTTATGAAAGTGCCCTCGCGCTTTGATAAGCGCTCCTCTGCTGAAAAATCACCACCACAGCCCGGACTTTCGTTTGGTGGTGGCATGCTGTTTTGAAGCGCTCTCTTAATTGCCCAAATCACTGCCGCGACCCGGGCGCCACATTTGCATTTAGCGTGAGGATCGCGCTGTTTCTAGTGCCCCCGGGGCCTCCAAGTAGAAAAGGACCAGAGTGAGCACGCTCCAACAGTGCCCCCGGGGCGAAGCGCGCTTTCTGACGCGCCCCCAGGGCACAGGCAAGCACCATCCTCAGTGCCTGCCCCACGCAACAGCCCAGGTCGGGCTGGAACGCGGCTCGTGCACCAGACCGGGTGCGGCCACATTAGAAAGCAGGTGGGAAGCCTCATCGGAGGCCCCTGCTTCTCTTTTCCTCCTTTCTGGCAGCAGTGCCATGGACAAGGGCAGCTGCCTCCCTCTAAGCAGGACACGGGGAGGAAAGGGAGTTCCCTTTCCCCTGGCCACTGCCCTAGGGGAGCGATTGCCCCAACTACTCGGTTTTCTTGGGGCCCATTTTAAACACTACAGAGAGGGTGCTGATCGCCCCTCTCCTCAAGGAGTACCGCGTGGCCCCTGTTTTTGCGCATAGGAGCGCTGGGGGCCCCCATGCTCAACTTCTAGGCACGAGGAGTGCCTCTGCTCCAGGAAAATCAGGTACGTTTAGTGATATAACGGCTCAATGAGCCAAGTATAGACCTAGGAGAACTTCTATGTTCTACCTGATTTCCTGTCCCTACATATGTATGCTGATGTTCCTTTTATGGGCATGACTATCTGATATGTATTTTTATGACTTGTGGTATGTTCTCTAATGTTCCTTTTATGGGCATGTATGATGTATTCATGACAAGTGCATATAATTCTTATTGTAATTCCTGACTACTACTTACGTTGCAGAATCCTGAGTACTTATGTGCTCTAATGTGACAACTGCGTATTCTTGCAGAGTATTAGTAACTTGCATAACATTCTGACAACTGCTAAGGTAGCAGGGTATTACTTACGTGTAATGTTGGTCTAATTATGTTTTGTGCAATACAGATTATTTTTACATAGCTCAGTGTTGTGTTTACTTTGTGGTGTACATTTTGCGTCACGTGTGTTGTGTGTGTTGTGCAAACGCTTTACACATTACCTCTGGGATAGGCCTGACTGCTCGTGCCAAGCTACCAAGGGGGTGAGCAGGGGTTATCTTGGACGTGTAACTCTCTTGCTCTGACTAGAGTGGGTAAGTTCTGCCTGGCTGAGGTGCATACCCTAGCCAACCAGAAACCCCATTTCTAACACAGTCCATTATCACGATATCATCAGCATACTGGATGACTTGGAGTCTTGTGAGGCCAATCCTGGGTAACACCAAACTGCTGGCCTTCAGGTATTTCTGCAGGTTTGAAGTGTACACATTAAACAGTAGGGGAGCCAAAACGCATCCCTGCTTTAGGCCTCTATTAATTTCTAGTTTCTGCGATAGTGACCCTGGCCCTGTGAGAACTCGGACCCAAGTGTGGGAATACAAGGAAATGACGGCTTTTAAGAGCTGTGTGGTAATGCCCCATGATGACATCTTCTACAGCGTTTCGCGATCTACCCTGTCGAAGGCAGCTCTGTAATCAACAAAGCAGCAAAATAGTGGCCGATGGGCAATGTTGGCTGCTTGGTGCTGTAAGTATGCTAGTGCCACAATGTTGTCCACTTTGAGGCTCCTGATCTGAAGCTGGATTGGAAAAATGGCTGGATTTGAGACTCCTGTACCCAGGCTTCCAGTTGGTCCAACAGCAGTTGTATGTACATTTTTGCCTCCACGTCCAAGAGAGTGATTAATCTATAGTTTGCGGCTACTGAATGGTCCCCATTTTTATAGATTGGGCACGGTATTGACCCCCTCCAGGATAGACCCCCTCCAGGGCAGGTAATATGTGATGTTAAAGATCTGTGACAGCCTCTCTGCCCAATCTGATGGAGAGCATTTGAACAGAGAAGCAGGTAAGCTCTTAGGTCCTGGGGTGCCATCCTTCCTAGTCCTCTTTATGAAGTTCTCTGTCATACTAATGGAGAAAGATGTCAAAATCATGGCTTTTGTATCCTGCGGTGCAGCTAAGTGGTCTTCTTCTCTCTCTTGCTGTTCCTTGGCCCTAGAAGAGGAATTATCATTGTGGGGAGTGGATGGACACTGAATCTTGTCCCAGCTATTGCTGGCGAAGTCTAATGCTAGTTCGGTGGTCGTGTACAAATGTGTAACGTGTGAGAACCATGCTGTCTCTGATATACCATTCTCTCTTGTCTTAAAGATGTTTCTTAGCTTATTTACATGGTCCCAGAAAGAGGCATGGTTTGGATCTTCTAGGAGATGGAATACTGTGCCCCATCCATTCCTGTCCTTTTCCCTCTTGACCTCCCGCATCTGTTTCTTGAGGACCTCCTGCTATTTGTTACCTGTGCCGATATGTCCAGTGTGGGTTTTTGCTTGTGCCTGCTTAAGGCTCTACGAAGTGCCCGCCTTGCATTAAACACATTTTTATCCCGTTGGAGTGGTATACTTCTTCGGATGGGATGGAATGCACGAGCATACCCAGCGGCAGCATATGATGATCACCTACTGACTTCGTCCACCATTCAAGATTCGGGTTTGGTTCCCGAAGCTGAGTTTTTAACCATAGGATTATTTTTGATGGATACTGTGGTCTCCATTTTAGTCTTCTCACCAGGTACTCTTGTTCTATGCCCGTTGAGGCCCCTACCACTGCATACTGCTCTGCTGCCTGAGCTTGTGAATCAATTATACATTTCAGGGGATTGTGGTCACTCTCTGCCCTCTCAGTGATTTCAAAGTGACAAAGTCTCTGCTTGAGCTTTTCTGAGAGGTATACATATTCGATGGCTGAGCCTCCCTTGAATGATGATGGAAAGGGGTACCCATTCCAATTATTCAATTGCGCCTGTCGGGCTGATGTTAATCTGTGGGTTGCAAAAAAAGTTTTGAAGTAGTTGATGACCTCTATCTTGGGGGGGGGGGGGTTCTCTGTTTGTACATCAAGCCCATGTACATGAAAATCACCCAGTGTAATTATTTCGTGGCGTGGGTGGTTGAAGATGACCATTTCTAATTTCTCCAGGAGTTTGAGGATTGTTACTGCCTCTGATTTCCTTGGGATGTTTATATAGCAGTTGATTAGTATAAGGTGCAAATTGTGTTGAATAATGTTCACACCCCTAATGGTGATTACTTGGGTCTTCTTGCTATTAATAGCAAGCTCTGTGGTTGCCAATCAGACTGCATGTTTGATAAAAATGGATAATCCACCTGAAGGCCGACCAAAAATGCTTGAACGTGTGGCTGGCTGGAAAATCTCGTAATAGCCTGGCAGGAGAGATTGAGCGCATTTCCAGGTTTCCTGCATGCAGATTATGTTGTTGGAATTTAAATAGGACATGACCTCACTAGATCTACTGATGCCCCTGAGGCCTGCCACATTCCATGTCAAGAGTGACAGAGATTCCGGTGGCCGCAAAGGATGGTGCTCTATGGTCCCCTTAGTGCCAGGACTGATACCTTAGTTCTTCCCGCTCCCTCCGCTTGCTTTGCCTGAGTGATTGTGTGACCGTAAGGACCTCTCTTCTGTTTGCGCACAGACTATGGTTAAGTTCTGAGGGGTCACTGCTGTATGGGTCTCCTGGTTCCTCCGCCACCAGAGCCTCTTAGAACAGTTTTCGGCTTTTGAGCAGGGACTGTGTTTAAGAGGATGAATGGGTATTTGTCAGGTAGGGGGGTGTATAGTTTGATGCCCCAGTCTGCAAAGGACTCCCTTGCGTCCCAGACTGCGGTCCTCAGTGCTGCACTTTTCTAAGTTGTTTTGTGATCTTGTCTGTTGCGTTTAGAGCGGGGGCTTGAACTTAACCCATTCCATATCTTCTGAGGTGATGTGCCTAAGAGCTGGCACTTGAGCAAATAAGCGCAGTAAATTCCTTCTATTTAGATTATCTATGAGACCTTTTGAGGTATGGTGGGGGATGAACACTAGGTCCAGAGAGTCCTGCTCTCCTGGATCTAGAGTAATCTGTCCTACTGGCTGTGCTTCAAAACTGGGCCAGTGAATGGAATCCCTACCTGTAGGGGCATGGTGAATAGCGTTTACCACTGAGTGGAGGACCCGCTATCTGTCACCCGCGAAGCCGATGGTACCTGAAGTCTCTATGTGCTGTGGTTGTAGTACCCCCCTTGTGCCCGTTTGCAGGACCTGGCGATTGTCCGGGATGCTGTTTTGAGTAGAAGGCTCCCTAATGCCTTCCTCACTGGAGCAGGCTGTTGTGGTCCTTACTAAGATTGAGTTTGAGCGGGCCCTTGGATCTTGGGTTCTGTGATCCTCTGAGGATGTTTGAGCCCCTGGGCTTCCAAATACTACGGCTGCACTGCTTTTACTGTTGACTGATGTGGAACGCAGCCCAGTGGCTTCTGCTACGTCATGATCCCTAGGAGCCAGCATTATTGATGCTACTGGTTGTTCTTGTGATTGGGCCGGTGGTGGTGTCCATGATGTGGCAGGTATCAATGTTTGTGCCCAGGGTGTGGATTTCCCTTCCCTGCATTGTGGAGCCGATATTGGTTCAACCGCATGATCTTGTTGCTGGGCTATTTGTGATGTGCACGCATGAAAAATAGGGAATAGCTTCACTGTGCTACTGGATTCCGATGCTTCAGGGGCGATATTTATTTTGTGCCTTTTGGCTGATCTCATTTGGCATCTGTGTTTCCTGGCTTGCTTTTTTTGTTTCTTCCTCTCTCTCCTTGTGAGGGTGGTCGGTGAAACTTGGGTGAACTTGGCAGGGGAGTTGCATGCTAGGGTTGTTTCACCGACAATTGTGGTTACGGCTTCAGCCTTGGATTCAGATTTTTCGCACATGCAGGGCTTTGTGTCCCTGCTTGGGTTTGGGCTGTCAACCCCAGGTGCAGAATGGAATGGACTGCTTGGGTTTGCCCTTGGTATGGGGATGTTTTGTCCTTGAACTAGAGCGGGTTGGGCAGATTGGCATCTTTGGGGGGGAAAAGTTATTACTGTGGTTTTGTCATTTCTTGCTTTCTCCTTGACTGATTCAACTAGCTCACTCAGAATATTTAGTAGGGAGCATAGCTTGTCGAGAATTGGTGAGCAAGAACATTGAGCTTTCTTCCTTGTGGTAGCAAGGAAATTCTCCATATGTGTTACCTTTGTTCTAATTTCAAGTAGGTGTGTAGCCAAGGACTGAAACAAGTCTAGTTGCAGCTCCATCTTGTTTGACTGACAGAGGAGTGCCCTCCTCGCCATGATGTCCTGCGAGGCTCTGCTAGCCCCCAGTTCTTGTGCATTTGTAAAGCACCCTGGAGTTGTTCTGGGAGATGGTCCACCTCCATCCTCATCCTCACCCGAGTGTTTCTTTGGTGCTGTTGCCGTTACTGTTGTGGTGAGGCAGAGTGTTCTGTCGATCTGCTCCTCTAGATTGTTGAGGAACTGCTCAGACAGAGCCCCAAGCTCCTGATCTGTGAGACTAGACCTGCCCTGGTTGATGGGCAAGGTTTTTAGTTTGTCCCCGAGTGTGGACGATAGCTCTAAGTGGTTGGACACCTCCACCAACTTCCCTTGTACCGGGGACCACTCAAGTTCATGGGCTACCTGGGCGATGGTCGTCAGTTTGTGCTTTTGATGTCCAACTCCTGGGGAGCAGACCACAAGAGTGTTAGAGTGCTGAGCGACAGTGTCTGCTGAAGTAGAAATGGCTTTGTTCAGCAGTCTTGACGATCCGATCCCGGGAGGGGAGCATGCCACTAAAGTGTTGAGGTGCTGAGAGGCATAGTTTGCTATAGCGGGAAGGTCACTGTTCAAAGGTGGCGATGGTGCGCTCCCTACTTGAGGATGGGAAAAGGTGAAGGCAGAGGACTCCTGATCAGCAGTTATTGTCGCGGGGCATGAGAGTGATCTAAGAGCAATGATCCCCCCTGTAGATATCTCTACTGAGATTGTGCCATATGCGGGGGTTTGCCCCACTTTGATGGATTGGACGTCTGCTTCCTCCTCTGTTGCGTGCATCCGTACATGCTCTTTGCCCCACTCTGGGCCCTCTGTTGCTGGTTTGCAGAAGAATTGGTCTATGGAGTCCTTTCCTTCGGGTCTGACCTGTGTTGTTACATGGTCTGAGAGGGTCTCTGCATCATCGAATGCCCTAGCAGCCATTGGATAAGCTGTGCGTTTAATTGCGGGGTCGAGCAATTCCCTATCCCTTGCCGGCGTGTGCTTTATTTCCTTTTTGGCATCACCCACAGGTGTGTAAGGGCTGCTATGGGGGGTTGATGCACCCGGCAGCCTTGATAACCCTCTCCTCATGTGCTATAAGCTTCCCAGTCATTAACCCACTGTCAGACTTTCCATATATCCGTATGATCGGTCGTGCGTGTTGTGTTGCTCCTATGCACCTGGTGCCTGTTGCACCTGGTGCTCTTGGCCAGTCTGGGATGTGTGGTGGGCGCCCCCTCACCTCCATGCCTGCGGCTAGCACTGGGGGTACAGTGGAGGGGCACGAGCACGCTGCCTGGCGTAGGTGGTACCTAAAGGATCAGTCCAGGCAGCGGTGAGGCCAAGGTGGAGGAGAAGGTAAGGTAAGGTGAGAGGCAGAGAGGCGAGAAGAGGGGGGAGGGGGGAGATGTGTGTGGCACTGGCGCAGGCACTGGTCACCTCTTGCACTGCGCCTCGCCCTGCTCCTTCACCTACTTCACTCCAGTGTGCAACCCACCTCTTCTGTGCCCCCACGCTCCTACCACCCCTCCACACTTCCCTGCCTCCTCCCAGCTGCCGCTCTACCGCTGCCCCACTCCCCCTAAGCTCTGGCTGCAAACACCCAATTCCTTCTGGTTCCTCCCCCGCTCTGGGAGTAGAGAGCATAGTCAAAGGGCCCTCTGTGGGCAAGAGGGGTAGTGCGCATCTTACAGAGACCCGTGGCCCACCGACTTCTGACTTCTGATTTTTTCTGGCCTCCCGGCCTCCATAAATCACCTCTCCTGGATCCTGACGGGGCACAAACGGTGCTTGTGAGACCTCACACTGTCCTCGCACAGTCAGGCTGGCTGGCGGTGATGATGGTCATGATGGCAATAAGCCGGTGAGCCTTGTGTCCCTGTGCCCCCCCTCAAGCCGCACCCAGGCCTGGGCTGCTTCCATAGGGGTTCTACACGGTTTCCACTGCCAGCAATTGCGACCTGCGACCAGTGCCAAGAACGCTAAGAATTGCACTGCCGCTTCCGGTCCGTCAGCCTCCAGTCATAGGCTCGCACATCACTATTTAGTCACTATTAGTGCAAAAAAAAATGGAGTTCACTTAGGACCTTTAGTGGCAGCTGTGTTAAGTATAATGGTTTTAAATATTTGTTATTAGTATGCTTGCAGGTGAGAGTTTAAGAATGAAGGAGCATGCATATATGTGAGCAAGTGAGTCTGTATTTGTAAGCATGTGTGTGAGTGAAAGTGAGAGTCAAGTGACAGGTAGAGAGTGAGACTGTGTGAAACTGAGGCCCAAATTTACTATTCTTTGACACAAGGCAATGTTGCACTAAAGTTGCTGCGCTGCCTTGCACCACGGGCGGGGAGAGAGAAAATGCACCATATCTAATAAAATTACCCACTGGCTGACACACATCCTAGTGACATAGTCCAAAGGTGTGTGCATTCTCCAAAGCATAGTTTTTGTGCTGGGGGTCATTCTTTCCAGTACATAAACTATGTTTAAAGACTTTTCCCCCTTTGCATGTGTGCTGTACAACGCTGCACGCATGCAAACTTGGAAAAACGAGAAGATATGAAAACATTTCTCCTCCATACGCCTGCTTCAAGGAGACATCGATTTTTGGCACAAATTCCTGTCTACCACTGTTTGTACATAGGGATTTGAGTGAAAACCCATGGGTAATTGCATGGGGATACCCACGCACCACCCATGGATGCCCCTGAAAAGGAAACAACGCAGAGCAGTGCATAGCACAACTTTGCATGACTTTGGAATACAAATCATCAATTGTTGTTCTGTTTGGGTCATGTGACGTGAATTTATGAAAATAAACAAGTCCCAATGTTAGGGGTCACATTATGTCCCTTGCTGTGATGTCATTAAGGTCAAATGGTATGCGATGTCTTTTCCACAATGCCTGGCATCTTAGTGAGCTGATGCTCATGATAAACACAACAACTGCCTTTTGTTTTGAGGTGCAGTTTGACAGTTTGAGATGCCAGAGTGTTGGGATGCACAAATGCACATTTCTCAAAATGTTTTTGGGTAATTGCCGTTCATGCTCTTGAACAGGAATCACTGCAGGCAGCTGGTCAATTGCCAGATCTGATGCTTCTCCACAAATGTTACTCAGAAAGATTGAGAAAACTGTTTCAAAATGTCTTCCCTAAATCAAGAGCTGGTGCAGCTCTGTGTTTATTTTGTACTTGTGTTAAAAATCTGGAGGAGCTATTAAAGAGGGTGTTCCATGCATGATAGTATCATAGTATAAAAACATACATATATTCTTCTCCAAGTGTTGCACGCTTTTGCCGGTGGCACCAACCCAAGGGGAAGGCTCATACTCAAGACTGTATGTTGCTCTGAGGAGCTGTATGAGGATAGATTGCTTTCAACTGGTTGTTCCTGAGACCAATCCAGAAGGCAATGTCATGTTTCATGATTGCATTGATTGTATATGGACACATTCCCAATATAGCAACCTGCTCTTGTGGTACAGGTCCTACAGGAACTTCTCTGCCTGTTAGAGTCTGCAGAACATACTGCTAAAGTCTCCTGTATGGAGATACTATTTACAAATAATCTTACTCCCACCCCAGGCTGTAATTGCTGTAACAGTAACATTAACGGTAACAGTAGTAGTAACAGTGTATATCTGGCCAGTACATGCCAGGAGGTAGGTTCATTACTCAGATGACCAAATCTGAGATTTTATTGTAAATGTTTTTGACTGTTATCAAAAACTACACTAAAGTCCAGAAAAATCTGAGGCCAGTGTTGAGCACCAAATGATACGAAATCTGGGTGGTCCCCAGAGCCGCAAGGGTCAGATTTCTAACCTTCTGATACAAGGACTAAGTTTAACGCTGAATTCAATTAGAAGGCCAGTAGGACCGCTGCCTTCTCACAAGTCCACTGTGCAATTTTGAAGAGGCCATGTTTTGGGGTTACTATCAGTCCGCTTAGATGAGTCCAGGGACATAGTGACAATCTAAACAGTATTTTGTTTATGAATATCGCACTCAAAGACACCACTAAAAAAGGACATGTAATTTAACGTGTTAATTTTGAAATTCTGAATCTAGCTCAAAAAAGATGTACAGTAACCACACAAAATGCAAAAATAAAAGCAGTTAAACATATAATGGTCAGCAAAAATAAAATACACATTTCTAACATTGTTAGAGAGACTCTGGCAACCTAACACACTAATGCTAATTGTAAGCGCTATGCCAAGCCTTTGCTAAAACACTAAGGGGAATATTTAACAAATGTTCATTCAATGCAATGCAGCAAGCCATTGCCACCTTGCAGTGCTGTGTGAAAGGGTGATGGCAGGAATGTGCCATATTTAACATTATATGGCACATTCCTGTTCTCTGTCTGGGCTCATGCACAAAGTGCTACTTAGCACCAATGCAGGCACCATTGCACTGTAGTGCAATGGTGCCTGCATTGTAGATAGGATTATTTTGGACAGGAAGGGACACTTTCCTGCAAAAAGATCAATCCTCTGAATTGTTATTCTCTTTGTATGTGTGCTGCAGGATGCCGTACACACAGAAAGAGAAAAAAACAAGGAGAAATAAACATATTTCGTCTTGTTATGTTTTCCCTGGAGATGCATTCCCAGGTGTAACATTAATGATAACTCTGGGAATACGCCAAAATCCATGGGTGGATGCATGGGATGGCCACTCTTCATCCATGGAATGCCTCCCTGTGGCAGAGTACTGCAAGGCATATTACTCTACATTTACCAAGCCATGCAGGCCCACGCAAGGTGGTTTTGTATGGCTTGGTAAATGTAATTCTAGGGTGTGTGTCACCCTTGCGCCCCCTTGCATAGAGCAAGGGCGATGCAAATCAATGATAAATATGGCCCTAAATAGCAAACCAACCTTTTTAATTTTGAGGTTCTTAGGATGGATCGCACAGCATACCTTTGAATAGCTAGCTTTAGCTATTCCTTATCAGAGATCTGCACAAAGAACAGAATATGTGCTCCCGGTAAAGGACACCTGCACAGTTTCTGGAATCTACTTTCCACTTGAGAGGGATTGGCTCAGCAATCTGCCATGACCTTGGCAATAATTTTAGTGCAAAGACCTCTCCGAATCAATGGTAAAATCCTGAGGTTTATATATCAGTTTATCACTAATCTTATCTTATATTTACATAATAAAACAGGGTTTGTAGACAGCAAAGCTTCTCTAAGACTAAATGAACATGGCAAAAATTCATCAGCTTTATCCACATGTTGCCATGAAGCCTCTATCTTTGTAAGCAATAAGTACACACTGTAAGGGGCCATTTTCTAATGGCTGCACCAATTAATATAAACAAAAAACATGTCAGCCTGCATGGTCGTCGGCCATGATGGAAGTTTGTTTTGGGCATGCTTGAGGAACTGAACACAGTCTTATAGAGATAAAGGAAAAGCTAAACACAGTTAAGGAGTAAAAACAGACTGCCTAAATGAGAACTGTTAAGGTGTTCACAACACTACATTAAATCATTAGGCAAGAAGATGGATCCTAGCTCTCTTTACCAAACCACTCAAATAACCTATATTTTTTCTGGCTGCAGGCAGAAGTAAAGGTGTTTGTTAATATAGGAGAAATCCTTGTTCATCCAGGAGTTAAGCTTCTACCTTTGTGGTTGTTTAAACAAACATTCCTCACAAAGATATTGACCACAAAATCCTTTGTATTTCAAATAGGCCACAATGGGCTGTTGGACCTTAATTTGTAGCAAATATTGTCCCAGGTAATTATGAATGCCAGTACACTCGTGGAAGAGCCACTTTCAGCTATACCTGCCGGATAGAAATGCTTGCTTTGTTAGGGAAAGCTCCCTCAATGTCACCTTAAGTGTAACTTTCAGTCTTTATTCCTGTCTTATGCATTCATAAGGACTCCCAAGGACTATCAAAGGTGAGAGAGCTGATGCACCCCATGAACAAGAATCCTCTATACTCTGCCAGAAACAGAAAGTTGGCCTTCTTAATCATTTAGATGTGGATGAGCAGCCAAGGTCTGGCTCAATGAAGTTGTTGTAGGGTTTAACCGAGATACAGCACAACACAATTATCACAATTGCAATAAAGCTGCAAATGTATAGGAATCCAGACTTACCTGTATTGCAGCTAACAGGTCACTCGAACAAAATAGCTTTGCAAAAATCTAAGGCACCCTGTGAAATAACACAGCTATTACTCAGGTGGACGACCACTGTATAGGCCAATACAGATCAACTAAAGGATACATTCAGTAAAACAGGTCATTTCCAGTGTAGCTCCCAAATCATTTACAACCCTGTACGAAAAGTTCAACATGACTGCCTTGCAATTCTTATATTACCAACTACTGACATATTCCCTGGGAGCTGATACAGGTAATCAGATATCTTCCATCTCAAACTATGCTATACACTCTTATCTGAAGAAATAGACCAGTAAAAAAAATATTATTAGTGACTTATATAATATGTTGATTGACAAAATCTCGTCTTAACCTACAGATCAGTACTTATGGCACAAGTGGTAACCTAGTATTCAAAGGATGCACTGTGAGTCCAAATGGATTGAGATCGTGGCAATCCATTGCAAAGACTTGAGAGAAACTAGACTGAAGTTTCCCTTCTTCAAAATCATCCAACACTGGCACGGGTCACTATATAAGCTACATAAGACAAATCTACGGCTGACCGTGACTTGTTGCCACTGCCCATACCTGGAATGCTCTAGCCAACATCAGTAACTTGTTTTTGACCACCTCTGTCGAATTAGCTGGAAGTGGAGGAAATGAATGCACACAAAAAAAGATGGATAGACCAGACTCGCTCCATGACAACGTTATACAAACTGGTGTACCGTCACTCTACAACTCACCCCCAATTATACTAGAATAGTCGGAAGCCATAGAATCTCACCATTAAGACCAATTTAGATGTGATTACTTGTAAATCCATAGAATCCCATCATTGAGGCCTTTTTCAGATGTTATTTACTTGTAAATCTATTTTAGCTGTTTGCTAAAGAGTATTTGTTCTATCTGGTATTGATTCTAAGCGTACCCATGCCAGTCACCAGATCTGTGGTTCTTCACCAGAACATGAATGGTCAGATTGTTAGTTGTATGTCTACATTGGCTCTGTTTAAACATACAATTCACTAACTGAATTATTAGTTTCAAATAGTATAATGCTATTTGGGGCCCTTACTATATAGAGTAATCATTACACCCTAAAGGTCCTAGCTTACAGACTGTACAACCCTTCCCACATTTGCCGCTTTCCTCAATTATATACTGAGCAACCTAGTTAGGCTTCGCATGTAGGGTATGATTCCTAGCAGAAAAATATGAAAAGCTCATTCTCAGTCATTATCTCTTTAATTAGAAGTACCAGGAAAATTTAGATCAGCACTGTACGAGATCATAGTACTTTCATAACACTGTAGTGCTCATTTGATAAATATAGTACATAAAACAGTGTGAAGACCCGCAAAAAGACAGTACCAAGGAAATTATGCATGTAGGCCCCTCAGGCCACCAGGAGTATCCTTTTCAGGATGCGCATCCCCTCATACACCAAGGTAGCGTGCTTCATCATCTGGTCGTGCTTCACGCTGGGTGAGCCCTGCAATATCTCCTGAAAGAGCACTTTGATGAAGATCTTTTCTCAGTGTATGCCAGGCCAAAAGTGCATGCCCTTGCTTGATTGATTAGGAAAATTTCAAAACTGGCTATGGATTTTCTAAATATTATTTATCCTTGGCTAGTATCTATGTCAAGATTAAAAACAAAGACTTGACATCATAGGGCATTAGTGGTCTGAGAGTTCAACTAGGTGGTTAACATTTTTCCTGTCTTTATCCCCAAAGAGAAATCAGTGGAACTTCATCAGTACCTGTATAACCCTATTCTACTAGTGTGGGCACTCAGTGGAAACCAGGTATACTGTTGGAACCCATAAGGTGTAAATACACATCTATGACGTACAGTAGCCTCGTGGGAAAATACCTTTCCTTCATATGTAGTGACCTGAAAAAAAATGACAAACAGGCATTTAGCTGTACATACATTTGATTCATGGCATTACAGCTGCTTTTAGTACAAGCCGTAATTACTCTTTTTGAGCATCGTTTAAAGCAGTAGTTCCCAACCTGTGGTTCAGGGACCCCTGGAGGGACATGAAATGTCTTTAGTGGGGCCCGTGACTGCTTAGACAATTAACTAATATTAACAGATTAATAAATTGTACATAAAGTGGCTAAATGAAATACTGAACATTTTTAAATGTGCTGTAAATGTCAATTTGAAATTGGAGGCTAAAAGTGAAATTAGTATTCACAGAATGATTTGTGGGAGCAATGAAGGTGCATCAAACAGGATACAGTATGGTCGATGTGTGGCTTCAATTGAATTTAGAAAAGCTCCAACCATCCCATTGAAATTAACATTTTTAGTTTTTTATTTGTTCGCAAATTAAATAAAAGGTGTTATCATTTGTGCATGTGTTTAATGGAATGTTTGTATCTGTATTTTTTATGTTTGATTGCCCATGTTAAATCATCGAAAATGTTTAGGCCTGAATCGCCGGCTTGCAGTAATGCCACTGTAAGGGGTGTCCTCGGATTCCAAGTATGGCACAGTGTTAGTGGTTCCATCCAAACTCACTATGGGGGTCATTACAACATTGTCGATAAAAGCCGCTTACCGCCATGCAGAAGACCGCCAACACACCGCCGCGGCCGCGGAATTCCGCCACCGTCATTATAACAAATGATGCCAAAACGCCAAAATCTAGACACCCACACAAATCCGCCACACCAAAGGTCAGTGATAAACTGGCGATAACAAAACCTCCACCGTCACGCCAACAGGAATACGCCCACACTATCACAACCCACGAATCAATGCGGCGGTCTTTCAACCACGGTATTCCATTGGCGGTACACACCGCTGCGCTCAAATTACACACACATTTACAAAACACTACCACATTGAACAAATTGAAATACACACACCTGAAACACATACACCCACCACTCCCACACACTCAATACAATATAAAACACCCACCCACATCACCAACAAACCCCTATGACCACAATTGCAACTGAAGGCCAGAGAGAGACACCACCATCTACAAACTAGCATCCACAGGCACTCAACACCATCACCCACATAACATCCACACACCCCACACAACACACCTCTATATATCACCCCACACATCACAACACACACCACCCCACACATCACCCACACCAGCCCATGGCACCGCAAAGACACCCCAGGTTCTCTGAGGAGAAGCTCAGGGTCATGGTGGAGGAAATCATCCGGGTAGAGCCACAGCTATTCGGATCACAGGTGTAGCACACCTCCATAGCTAGGAAGATGGAGCTATGGCGAAGAATCGTGGACAGGGTCAACGCAGTGGGACAGCACCCAAGAACTAGGGATGACATCAGGAAGAGGTGGAGCGACCTACGGGGGAAGGTGCGCTCCGTGGTCTCAAGACAATACATCGCAGTTCAGAGGACTGGCGGCGGACCCCCACCTCCTCCCCCACAACTAACAACATGGGAGGAGCAAGTCTTGGCTATACTGCATCCTGAGGACCTCAAAGGAGTAGCTGGAGGAATGGACTCTGGTAAGTCAAATCTTTACTACTTCATCCCCCACCCAACCTGCATTCCATCACATACCCCCACCCTCGCCCTCACCCCCATCACTCCAACTCCTCACACATGTCCCAATATCACAAACCACACATTCCAAACCCAAGCCCTGCATGTAACACCAAAGCATGGACACTCATCACCAAAGCATGGCCACTGCACATACCCATACACCCCCCTAACCCATCATCACACAAGGTCCTACACGGGAATGCAAGCACTGGGGTACACGGTCAGCCACCCATTGCACACCATGGCACACACAGATGCAATAATCATGCTTTAACACCCCTGCAGGACCCCTACCCAACGTCACTGGACAGGAGGGTCCAGATATGTCCACTCCACCCACAGAAGAGGCCCACAGTGATGACAGCAGCTCTGTCCAACTGGATCTAGATGACCAGCCCGGCCCATGGAAACACCAGCACAGCACCCACCTAGCTGGCCCATACCTCTGTCCCCAGGACACGTCCAGCAGCAGTGTGTCCACCACTACAGGGAACCCAGGCTAACCCACCACCCCAACAACAACAGGGACCTGGGGGCAGTAGCAGGGGGCACACGGTTCAGGGGACAGAGGCCCAGGAACACAGAGGAACTGGGAGGGCTGCTGTGCGACAGGGGGAGGACAGGCCCAGGGAACCCACTCTCCACGAGGCCCTCTCCAACATCATGGACGCCTACCACCATTCCCAGGAGACGATGGAAACGGTACTGGCCAAGTTTCAGGAGACCCAGCGGCTGCAGGAGGAACAGTATTTGGGCTTCAGGGAGGAACTCAAATCCATCAATTCCACCCTGGGCACCATTGTAGGGGTGTTGAAGGAACTCGTGAACACCAGGAGGGACACTGTGTCACAACAAGGGGCCCCTGCCGCTAGCCTGGATGATGAACTGCCCACCACCTCTGCCGGTGCTAGTTGACAGGAGGCACCACCACAGGACCATGACACCAGCACCCCACCCCCTGCAGAGGGAGAACCACCCTGCAAGCGGTCCCTGAGATCCAGGACAAAGCCAGAGAACAATGCCAAGACCCCGCCAAGAAATGAGACCACCCTGATTTGTCATCCTTCTGTCCCACTTTGTCACCCTGTCCATACTTAAACTGCCCCAGCTCCACTTCCTATGCCCCTTTGGACAATGCACCTGTGAGACAAATAGACTGGACTCTGCCATGGACATTCCTCCACCATCACCCCTGACCATTTTACAAACCCCTCCACTATTTAGCACTTAATAAACACCCTTAAATCACAAAACAATCTGGTGTCAGTCTGTGCTTTCACAATTGTGTATTTGCAATAACTGAGGGAAATAGCAATGTCCATTGTATTCTCAAAATACCTATGTCACACAGCTCTAGTCCTTGCGGAAACAAAGCAGATGTCACAAAGTGGGACCCACATCTGTGAAATCGTAAGGGAAAGTGACAACTGTGACCATGCACTGGGTGAAAATGACAGACAGATGAGAGGCAGTAGAATTAAATCTGATGTAGCAGGCTGTGTTGTCTTCTTACCTGTGTCGCACTGGAAGTATTGGTGGATCACTGTGTTCCTGTTGTCTATGTCCTCTTCTGCTTCCTCGTCTTCACTGTCCACAGGCTCCACAGCTGCCACAACACCTCCATCTGGACCATCCTCCTGCAGAAAAGGCACCTGTCGTCGCAAAGCCAAATTGTGAAGCATACAGCAGGCCACGATGAACTGGCATACCTTCTTTGGTGAGTAGAATAGGGAACCACCTGTCATATGGAGGCACCAGATCCTGGCCTCCAGGAGGCCGAAGATCCTCTCTCTAATCCTCCAAGTTCGCCCATGGGTCTCATTGTAGCGTTCCTCTGCCCTTGTCCTGGGATTCCTCACAGGGGTCAGTAGCCATGACAGGTTGGGGTAACCAGAGTCACCTGCAAATGGCGAGGGACAACTGTTAGACACACACTAACTCATAGGGACATCCCCAGACACCTATTCACACTGTATAGGGTCCAGGTCCTCACCTATTAGCCACACACGGTGCATCTGGAGTTGTCCCATTACATAAGGGATGCTGCTATTCCTCAGAATGTAAGCGTCATGCACTGAGCCAGGAAATTTGGCATTCACATGGGAGATGTACTGGTCGGCCAAACACACCATCTGCACATTCATCGAATGGTAACTCTTCCAGTTTCTGTACACCGGTTCACTCCTGCGTGGGGGGACCAAGGCCACATGTGTCCCATCAATGGCACCTATGATGTTGGGGATATGTCCCAGGGCATAGAAGTCACCTTTCACTGTAGTCAAATCCTCCACCTGAGGGAAAACGATGTAGCTGCGCATGTGTTTCAGCAGGGCAGGCAGCACTCTGGACAACACGTTGGAAAACATAGGCTGGGACATCCCTGATGCTATGGCCACTGTTGTTTGAAAAGACCCACTTGCTAGGAAATGGAGTACTGACAGCACCTTCACTAGAGGGGGGATTCCTGTTGGATGGCGGATAGCTGACATCAGGTCTGGCTCCAACTGGGCACACAGTTCCTGGATTGTGGCACGATCAAGTCTGTAGGTGATGATCACATGTTGCTCCTCCATTGTCGACAGGTCCACCAGCGGTCTGTACACCGGAGGATGCCGCCATCTCCTCACGTGCCCCATCGAACATTGCCTATGAAGGAGAACAGAGAGCGGAGAGTCAACCAACTCTGAGGTACGTAAACACAACTTAATCGGAAAATGTTTGCAAATCGACATATGGCTGTATTAGTGTTTAAGCAAGGCCTACATATGTGTGACACAGTCCCAAAAAATGCCATGTGGACCCCTGAAATGGCAGCTTCCTGACCTGTAAAGTAGGACAAGGGGATATGGGGTAACTGCGCTGGCGCGGTACACCGTTGCGGTAGGCGGTCGAAGACCACGGCGCAATCCTGCATTTGTTAACATTGGACCCTATGGGTCCCAGGAGCCAATGACGATGTATGCTGGCAGTGATGGTACGCACCTCCGCGGACGTGACTGCCATTTTCTCTCTGTTCAATCACTTGATACCTGATCTTCGACAGGAGAGGACCTACACTGCAAGTGCTGCTGTGACCTCAGTCTGTAAGAGACAATGGCTCGTGTGTCTGGGGAAAGGGACCCTGCCTTCAGCACGGAGGAGTTGAAGAAACTAGTGGATGGGGTCCTCCACCAGTACACGCTACTCTACGGTCCTCCAGACAAACAGGTGAGTACACTGTGGGCATGATGTATGGGCAATGGCTGTTTGGAGTGGTGTGGATGAAAGATAAGGGGGAGAATGAGGCGTGCATGAAACAACGGTGAGTGCATGTGCGTCATGGCAAGGGTAGGGATGCGGCCAATGACTGTGACGGTGCAGACGTTAATCTTCTCCTTTTCCCCTGTACTATTCCTGTAGGTCAGCGCCCACCAGAAGAAGGATATTTGGTGTGCCATCACCAAGGAAGTCTGGACCCTGGGGGTCTACCACAGACGGAGCACCCACTGTCGGAAAAGATGGGATGACATTCACTGCTGGAGCAAGAAGACAGTGGAGGCCCAGCTGGGGATGGCCTCACAACGTGGGGGGGTGCCCGTCGCACCATGACCCCCCTGATGTTCTGGATCCTGGCGGTGGCGTACCCGGAGTTGGATGGGCGCTTGAGGGCATCACAGCAGCCACAACAGGGTGAGTACACTCTCATTCAGCTGATTCAGCGTGCATTGGAGGTGTCTGGGTGGGGGAGGTGGGCTTTGGGTTCCCCTAGGCCAGGGAGAGTTTAGTAGGCAAGGTCCCTTCTGAAGGCAGGCCCTGTGGAACCCCACCCCACCTGTGTACATAGCCAACTACACCTAGTCAGGCTCTTGTGGCATCCATGTGTGCAGCAATCGGGCATAGCCTTGTAACCCATGTCCCTGTGATTGATTAGGGAACTCCAAGTGCACGGCATAGTGCAGGGAGCTTCTGTGTCTGTAGTGTCCGTCAACGGTAGCGGAATTGCATGCACTCAACATGTCTTTCTTCTGTCTCCCCCCCCCTTTTTGTGGTCTCCCTGTTCTTGGGTGCATTAGCATCATCAAGCAGAGGAGCAGTGGCACCGGATCAGGAGGGAGCTGCATCCCACATGGCCCTGGAGGGCGACACAACAGAGTCTGAATTAACCAGTGGGATGGAGGATGAGGGGAGCTCCACAGCGGGGACGGGAGCTAAGACCAGCGATACGGACTCCTCCTCTGATGGGAGCTCCCTTGCGGTGTCGCTCCCATCTGTGCCCCCACTTCTACAGGTACAGCCGCCACCCCCCTACGAGCACCGCCCACCCAGCAGGCCCACAGTGTTTGCCCCGTGACCGCGCACCCAGGAGGGTGGGCATCTCCTTCGCCCCAGGCACCTCAGCCCCTGCCCCTGTCACCCCTGCTGCCCTCAGTGAGGAGGCCATTGACCTCCTCAGGTCCCTCACTGTTGGGTAGTCTACCATTTTGAATGCCATCCAGGGTGTAGAGAGGTAGTTGCAACAAACCAATGCATACCTGGAGGGCATTCATTCTGGTCAGGCAGCTCAACAGCGAGCTTTTCAGACTATGACCTCAGCACTGATGGCAGCCATTGTCCCTGTCTCTAGTTTCCCCCCACCAACTTCCTCCACCCAGACCCAAACCCCTGTACCTCAGCCTATCCCATGCACGCCACCAGATCAGCACGCACACACGTCAACACACAAGGGTGGCTCAGGCAAACATAAGCACCACACATCCCACAGGCACTCACACAAGCATCATACACATGCAGACATACCAACATCAACTGCCTCCATTGTGTCCCCCTCCTCCTTGTCTCCCTCCTCCCTACCTGTCTCGTCTCCACTCACACCTGCATGCACTACATCCTCAGCCACTACCTCCATCACCAGCACTCCCACCACCTCACCCCGCTCACGTGCACTCACCACCCCCACTACCATTCACACATCCCCTGTGTCCTCTCCGAGTGTGTCTGTGAGCCCACCTGCCAAGGTACACAAACGCAGCCACACACCCACCCAACAGCCATCTACCTCACGACAGCCTCCAGCCCATGCACCTTCACCCAAAGTCAGCAAACATACACCTCCTACAACCACTACCTCTTCCTCCACTCCCAAACCCCCTCTATCTACCCGTTCCAGTGTGCCCAAATAACTTTTCCTGTCCAACCTTGACCTCTTTCCCTCACCTCCCCACCCCTTCAGTCTCCTAGGGCCCGCCTCTCAAGTTCCCAACCCTGCGCCTCAGTCACAACATCTGCGGGAACAGTGGTGCCAGTAGTGACCGGCTTCTGGAGTGCGCCAGGCAGCAGGGCAGCCAGTGTGGCAAGGAGCCAGAGCACGGACAGTCCCCCACCTCAAAAGCAGAAAAAGTTGGAAAGTGCCCAGAGGGAGAGAGGAAAAAAATCAGCCACCAAAGCCGCTCCCAGAGGTACAGTTGGGAGTGTGGAGACAGCTGCGCCACCATCCAAGGTGGGGAAGGGGCACAGTAAAACCGGCAAGTCTGGGAAAACCTGCATGGCGGACAAGACCGCAACAAGCATCGCTGCCAAGGACACCACCGCCACCAGCACCACTGAACAGGACACCGCCGCAACAAGCACGGCTGCCAAGGACACCGCCGCCACCAGCACCGCTGCCAAGGACACCGCCGCCACCAGCACCGCTGAACAGGACACCGCGGCAACAAGCACCGCTGAACAGGACACCGCCGCAACAAGCACCGCTGGCAAGGACATCGCCGCCACAAGCACCGCTGCCAAGGACACAGCCGCCACCAGCACCGCTGAACAGGACACCGCCGCAACAAGCACTGCTGCCAAGGACACCACCGCCACCAGCACCGCTGAACAGAACACCGCCGCAACAAGCTCAGCTGAACAGGACACTGCCGCAAAAAGCACCGCTGAACAGGACACCGCCGCCACCAGCACCGTTGAACAGGACACCGCCGCCACCAGCACCGTTGAACAGGACACCGCCGCAACAAGCACCGCAGGCCAGTGAGCGCCAAAGATTCCGACACTACTGAGGCCGCCACGAGCAGGATGAAGCACTCTGGGCACAAAGCCCCCTCCAGAACCAGTGGAAAATGACATCCACTACCTCAAGTCCTTGGCAGGATGAAGCATTCTGGGCACAAAGCCCCCTCCAGAACCAGTGGAGAATGACATCCACTACCTCAAGTCCTTGGCAGGATGAAGCACTCTGGGCACAAAGCCCCCTCCAGAACCAGTGGAGAATGACATCCACTACCTCAGTCCTTGGCAGGATGAAGCACTCTGGGCACATAGCCCCCTCCAGAACCAGTGGAGACTGTTATCCACTTGAGAGACTGTGGCTTTGCACTACCCCGGATAAATCAGTGGGCAAACCACCCACTGGAGAGACTTGAGAGACTGTGGCTTTGCACTCCCCAGGATAAAGCAGCGGGCAAACCACCCACTAAAGAGACTTGAGAGCATTTGGCTTTGCACTCCCCACGATAAAGCAGTGGGCAAACCACCCACTGGAGTGACTTGAGAAACTGTGGCTTTGCACTCCCCAGGATAAAGCCGTGGGCAACCCACCCACTGGAGAGACTTGAGAGACTGTGGCTTTGCACTCCCCAGGATAAAGCAGTGGGCAACCCACCCACTGTAGAGACTTGAGAGACTGTGGCTTTGCGCTCCCCTGGATAAAGCAGTGGGCATTGAGCCCCCTCGTGGATCTGCCGTCGTGCACTCATCCGGCTGTGGTGCCCCCCCATCCCTTCCCCCTGAGGTGCCTGTTTTATTTCTATCTGATGCCCCAGCAGTGTTCTCTCCGTCTTGTTCGGGTATTGAGTGTGGGCCTCGCCCATGCATTTTGGTCCCAGTGGTCCCCGGACTATGATGGTGGAATCCCTTGGACTTGTATTCTTGGTGTATATATTTGTTTATGGTGTGAATATCTTTATATATGTATCTATTTTTGATTCATGTATTTGAATATATTACAATCATTCAACTCATTTCCTTTTGTCCTTGCAATCTTCCAGGGGGGGTTGGAGGGTGTAACTGTAATGTATCATGATGTATTAGTGTGTGTGTTGTAGTGGGTGAGGGTGGGGATGGGGGTGTTGCGTGTTGCATGTGTGTGTCACTCACTTTTCTGTCCCCCATCCCCTGTGTCATAGGTGCAGTACTCACCGTGGTCTTCGCCGCCGTCTTTGTTGTTCCTGGTAGAGAAGCAGGAAGATAAAGGCTGGCAGTATCTGGAGCTCGGGTTCCATGGCATCCTGATTCCTCGTGGGGTGTGTAGAGGTGAGCGTTTTCCCTTCCAAGTCCTGTTCCGCCGTGTTTTTGTTTGCGGTGAATCCGCCCCGGAAAAGGTGGCGGAATGGACTGTTGTAATTCTGTGGGCGGTACATTGTCCTCCGCCTGTCTGTTGGCGGTTACCGCCACAGTGTTTCTTTGTACCACCTTGGCGGTCGGAGTGTTAAAGTGGCTGTCTATGTTGGCAGTTTCCGCCACAGTCGTGATTCCAAATTTTTTTCCGCCGGCCTGTTGGCAGTTTTACCGCCGCTTTAACACCGACCGCCAGGGTTGTAATGACCACCAATGTAATGTTCACAAACTGTGTGCACAAAGCTTAATTCTTGCACATAACAATTGGCATGCAGAAAGACATAGCAACAATGCAAGGCTGCAGGAAAACAAAGCTTGGGTTTGCAAACCTAAGAGTTTGTTGACACCTACAGAAACTGATACAGTTTAACAAAATGGAGGACAGTAAATACATTCCCACCAAAGTGGAATACTTTCAATCTTTTTAATTGCTCTAAGATGTTTGAGAACATGAATGAATGAAAACTCCAGCAAATTCAACAATATCAAGGATACCTGCCATATCAATGGGCTGTGACTTAGAATTCATACATGTCCACTTTGGAACAGTAAAGTTACTTCACTCCTTGGATTTTATCAGTTACACAGGGACATCGTCATCAAGTATATGGGCCTCACAGAGGGCCACAAATGACCCCGGGCGGCTAGCTAAGTAGTGGTGCTTGTCCGCATGCTTGCCAAGGGAGCAACAATTAAATTAATAGAAAAGTTGTTGCCAAGAGGGGTGTGATCACCAGTTGGAGTGCTCATCACTTCAGTACATCTGTAAAGTCAATGTCACATGCAGCCTGACCCTGTTACAGGTGCAGAGTGCTCAGTAGATGTTTGCATGTATTGATTGTTGTCAAAAAGAAAAAACAGAAGCCTGCCTCCTTTTTATGGTGAGGGGTACATCATACTTAGGCTCTCTGTAGGTGTAAGTCTTCCACAGGGCTTTGAAGGTGGGCAAGGACAACCTGAAGAGGGAAGACAAGAAAAGCTCCAGACAAGCCTTGGCCTAGTCTGAGCCAGCAGGAAGAGGGCAACGCAAACAACCAAAACTTTGGAAAAGGTTCTGCAATGAAGTCCATCCACAGTCCAACTGCAGAAGAAGTTAAGTGAGCTGCAAGACAGCTCTTTTTTCATACAGAAATTTGGGTAGTTGGCAGGAGACTATCTTCATTTCAGTATAAATGCATCTTTACTTCTCAAAGATACCAAGCAATCATCCTGGGGTCAGTTTTTCCTCCTCAGAGAAGAATCTGTGATACAAGGAGTCCAAAAACAATAAAAGCAATATTATTTACTATCAATGTCTTTACTCAAGACCGATCTGCTATGCATACTTAGGGCCAGATAGGTCTTTTATTGTATCAGGCATTTCAGAAGTGGGCAGAAGCCATTGGAGATGGTTTTGAAAGCCCAGGGCTGGTGGTGTCTCTGTCATGCTCCCACCAGAAAGCACAGGCAGGCTGCAAGAAAGCAAGAGAGGAAGGGGTAAGGGCTATAGAAAACAACAAGAAAGAGAAGTTACAAAGAAAAAGAGAGAATGGCTTGATGGAAAGAGAGAGATTGCGCAAGCAGAAGAAGAGAGAGGAGCTAGATTGAGTATTTTGCCAGGGCTGGTTTTGGACACCTAAGCCCAAAAGCATGCATGCTTCTCTAGATGCCGTTAAGCTGTAAATCCCAGAATCTTCTGGGCCAGCACAGCCATCTATAATCACCTATAATCACATGGATGAGCTGGTCCACACAAACACCTAAGGTATCCAGTAGGGTGACCTGTGATAACAGCGAGATGCGCAGCGGGTACAGATGTGACAGTGGCTGCTTGTTTGGGGCACAGTCTAAAGGGTAGTAGGAGCCAATCATAGTCTGTCTGATACACAGCAATTGGCAAGTCCACAAGCTCAGTGCCTCATGTTACACGAAGCAGGATGCTTTCTCAACCCTGTTACCACACAGAGGGGCATAACTGAGGCCCCTGAAGCCCCACGGTGTTGGGGAGCCTCAAGGCTTATCCATAAGGTAGGGGGGCCCTCAGCCCCTACAGATGTGAGTGATGCATATCTTGCAGGGGGTCCCCTCACGTTTTCTTCCTCCACTCCTACACAAGCAAATTGCCAATACGTGAGAGTGAATGAAGGACAAAAAAATTAAATTCAGAAACACTGTGCACTCACGAGGCAGTTTCACTACTCAGCTCTTTTGCCATAATTGTGTGTTGACAGTTAAAATACAAAATAAAACAAGTTTTACCCAATAACAGGAAATGACAAACATGAAAATACAAAACAATGGTACTTCAGTGTTGTAAATGGTCCTTTTTGCAGGGTCATCCTGTAGGAAAATACCATCTTGCCTGGCATGTTACCCCCCATTTTACTGTATGTATGTTTGTTTTTGACTATGTGTCACTGGGATCCTGCTAGCCAGGACCCCAGTGCTCATAAAGTATGCCCTGTATGTGTTCCCTGTGTGGTGCCTAACTGTATCACTGAGGCTCTCCTAACCAGAACCTCAGTGTTTATGCTCTCTCTGCTTTTAAAATTGTCACTGCAGGTTAGTGACTAATTTTACCAATTCTGATTGGCACACTGGAACGCCCTTATAATTCCCTTGTATATGGTACCTAGGTATTGGGGTTCAGGAGATCCCTGTGGGCTGCAGTATTTCTTTTGCCACCCATAGGGAGCTCAGACAATTCTTACACAGGACTGCCACTGCAGCCTGAGTGAAATAACGTCCACGTTATTTCACAGCCATTTTACACTGCTCTTAAATAACTTATAAGTCAGCTATATGTCTAACCCTCACTTGGTGAAGGTTAGGTGCAAAGTTACTTAGTGTGTGGGCACCCTGGCACTAGCCAGGGTGCCCCCACATTGTTCAGGGCAAATTCCCCGGACTTTTTGAGTGCGGGACACCATTACACGCGTGCACTACATATAGGTCAAAACCTATATGTAGGGTCACCATGGTAACTCCGAACATGGCCATGTAACATGTCTAGGATCATGGAATTGTCACCCCAATACCATTCTGGTATTGGGGGGACAATTCCATGAATCCCCGGGTCTCCAGCATAGAGTCCGGGTACTGCCAAACTAACTTTCCGGGGTCTTCTCTGCAGCTACCGCTGCTGCCAACCCCTCAGTCAAGTTTCTGCCCCCCTGGGGCCTGGGCAGCCTGGTCCCAGGAAGGCAGAACAAAGGATTTCTTCTGAGAGAGGGTGTTACACCCTCTCCCTTTGGAAATAGGTGTTAAGGGCCTGGGAGGAGTAGCCTCTCTTGGCCTCTGGAAATGCTTTGAAGGGCGCAGATGGTGCCCTCCTTGCATAAGCCAGTCTACACAGGTTCAGGGATCTCCCCAGCCCTGCTCTGGCGCGAAAGGGACAAAGGAAAGGGGAGTGACCACTCCTCTGGCCAGCACTTCCCAGGGGAGGTGCCCAGAGCTCCTCCAGTGTGTCCCAGACCTCTGCTATCTTGGATGCAGAGGTGTGAGGGCGCAATGGACAGCTCTGAGTGGCCAGTGCCAGCAGGTGATGTCAGAGACCCCTCCTGATAGGTGCTTACCTTTCTCAGTAGCCAATCCTTCTCTGTGGGCTGTTTAGGGTCTCTCCTGTGGGCATCTCAGGAGATAACGAATGCAAGAGCTCACCAGAGTTCCTCTGCACTTCCCTCTTTGACTTCTGCCAAGGATCGACCGCTGACTGCTCCAGGATGCCTTCATAACTGCAACAAAGTAGCAAGAAGACTACCAGCAACATTGTAGCGCCTCATCCTGCCAGCTTTCTCGACTGTTTCCTGGTGGTGCATGCTCTGAGGGCTGTCTGCCTTCACCCTGCACTGGAAGACAAGAAGAAATCTCCCGTGGGTTGACGGAATCTTCCCCCTGCTATCGCAGGCACCAAACTTCTGCATCACCGGTCCTCTGGGTCCCCTCTCATCCTGACGAGCGTGGTCCCTGGAACACAGGAGCTGGGTCCAAGTGTCTTCGACAGTCCAGTGGCCCTTCTGTCCAAATTTGGTGGAGGTAAGTCCTTGCCTCCCACGCCAGACAGTAATCCTGTGTACTGCGTGAACTGCAGCTGCTTGGGCTTCTGTGCACTTTTGCAAGACTTCCTTTTTGCACAGCCTAGCCCAGGTCACCAGCACTCCGTCCTGCATTGCCCAACTCGCTGAGTTGGACACCGACGTCGTGGGACCCTTTTTTGTTGCTCTGAGTTGACTGTCGTCCTCAGATCTTCTAAGTGCCTGTTCAGGTGCTTCTGCGGGTGCTGCCTGCTATTGTGTGGGCTCTCTGTGTTGCTGAGCGCCCCCTCTGTCTCCTCCCCCAAGGGGCGACCTCCTGATCCTTCCTAGGCCCTGGCAGCACCCAAAACCCTCAACCTCGACCCTTGCAGCTAGCAAGGCTTCTTTGTGGTCTTTCTGCGCATAAACAACTCTGCATCCTCCAGCACATCGTGGGACATCTTCTGACCAAAGGAGAAGTTCCTGGCACCTTCCTTTGTTTCAGAATCGTTCACTTCTTCCACCCAGAGGCAGCCCTTTTGCACCTTCATCCGGGGTTTAGTGGGCTCCTGCCCCCCGGACACTTGTGTGACTCTTGGACTTGGTCCCCTTCCTTTCCAGGTCCTCAGGTCCAGGAATCCATCTTCAGTGTTTTGCAGTCAGTTGTTGTCCTTGCAGAATCCCCTATCTCGACTTTACTGTCTTTCTGGGATAGTAGGGTAACTTTACTCCTACTTTTCAGGGTCTTGGGGTGGGGTATCTTGGACACCCTTAGTGTTTTCTTACACTCCCAGTGACCCTCTACACACTACACTAGGCCTGGGGTCCATTCGTGGTTCGCATTCCACTTTTCGATTATATTGTTTGTGTTGCCCCTAGGCCTATTTCTCCCTATTGCATTCTATTGTGTTCTACAGTGTTTGCACTACTTTTCTATCTGTTACTTACCTGATTTTGGTTTGTGTGCGTGTATTTTGTGTATATTACTTACCTCCTAAGGGAATATATCCTCTGAGATACTTTTGGCATATTGTCACTAAAATAAAGTACCTTTATTTTTAGTAACTCTTTGCATGTCTCCTAGTTCAGCCTACGCTGCTCTTCTATAGCTACCTCTATCAGCCTAAGCTGCTAGAACACCTCTAATCTACTAATAAGGGATAACTGGACCTGGCACAAAGTGTAAGTACCACAAGGTACCCACTATAAGCCAGGCCAGCCTCCTACACATCCCTAAACTTTTTGCCTCCTTCCTCCTATTTTTTATGACCTGTTTTTGTTGGCTTTAGGACTCTGGGCACTTTACCACTGCTAACCAGTGCTAAAGTGCATATGTTCTCTGTGTAAATTGTATTGTTGATTGGTTTATCTATGGTTGGCATATCTGATTTACTAGTATGACCCTAGTAAAGTGCACTAGAGGTGCCCTGGGCCTGTAAATCAAATGCTACTAGTGGGTCTGCAGCAATGGTTATGCCACGCACATTAGTAGCTGTGTAAACATGACTCAGACCTGCCACTGCAGTGTCTGTGTGTGCAGTTTTCAACTGCCAATTCGACTTGGCAAGTGTACCCACTTGCCAGGCGTAAACATTCCTTTTTTATACATTTAAGGCACCCCTAAGGTAGGTCCTAAGTAGGCCCATGGGCAGGGTGCAGTGTATGCTAAAGGTGGGACATGTGCTTGTGTGGTTTTACATGTCCCAACAGTGAAATACTGCTAAATTCTGTTTTCACTGTTGCAAGGCCTATCTCCCTCATAGGTTAACCTGGGGGCTGCCTTTAAATATTATTAAAGTGCAGATTCCCTTTGAGAGCAGATAGAAACATGATGTTTGGGGCCTCTGAATTCACAATTTAAAAAAACATATTTTAGTGAAGTTGTTTTTTAGATTGTTAGTTTGAAAATGCCACTTTTAGAAAGTAGCCATTTTCTTGCTTAAAACCATTCTGTGACTCTTCCCATTTGTGGATTCCCTGTCTGGGTGTTAGTGTTTGTGCACAGCAAAGAGCATGTCCCCTCTCACTGCACTAGTGGGTTCTGTAATAGCTCCCTTTTAAACTTACTATTGAAAGCCTTTCTTGTTATCTCACCTTCCCCCCCCCCTCTAGGCTTCTGTGTATGTTGTTTAATGTGCTGTTTTGTTTACACATTGGGCCTTGCTTTTACCAAGGCTTCTTTAAAACACTCCGCTCTAGGCCATGTGTTAATTTAACTCATTTGCATAATAACTGAAACTCTGCACACCTTTCAAGAACATGTGCAGCATGTGAGGACCACACCCAGCTCTTCAAACCACACCCAGCTCTGCACACCTTTCAAGAACATGTGCAGCATGTGAGGACCACACCCAGCCCTGTCTATAAAAGGCAGCCCCCGAGCCTCACCCAGTGCTTGTGCTCGTCTACCTCCCGCTTACCTGAGGACAGATCCCTCGGCGCTGGCACTCCTGCTCTCTACAGACTTTCATTGGCTTCAATGGGCACAGTTGCTGGCTCTTCCTTCTTCCGGTTTCCGGTTCCTCCTTGCCTCAGCCTCTCTCCTACAAGCAACCTGCAAAAGAGAAAGAAGACAAGGTTAGACTGATCAGTATCTCTTACCAGCAACAAGTAAGTGCAAAACTTTTATTACCTGAAAGAACTTTGACAACAATTTCTGGATTCGTGTATAGACAATTTGAAACAAGATACCTTCCACGAACATTGTGATTCAAACTCTTTGTTACAAGAATACTTTGCGGAACTTTGTGAGGCAAACAGTAAATCAAGGACTTGCACAAATTGCATGCTGTATTTTGACGTAAAAGTACAGTATTTGTTTTATAAAAGATTCTGGAAATATGGGAAAAGTGAGTCTGCTATTGGGAATTTAGGCTTTAGTTATATTAAGATGAATGTTTGATATTGGTAATTCTGATAACGGTATTTGTTTAATGTTTTAGAAGCTTTAGAGTAATAGAAAGCACATCCCAGAGCAGTAACACATTCCAAACCTGGAAACTAGAGACCAGGATCCAAGAGGTACTTTTAGAAGAAAAATTTTAATAAATAAAGGGATAGTCAGGAACCCAGTTAGGAATAGGTTGTACTTATCTGTTCTTTGTTTATGTTTCATTAGGCACTAGTTTCTACAGAAGTCAGAGAGGGCCGCAGATTTGTGCAGCACTTCAACAGTGGAAACGCAAGAACGGTGTTGTCTCTTTATTTTATTTTATCCACTTCCCCCCTTCCCTTGAGCTTCTGTTCTTAGTGCACTGTTTTAAAAACTAGTGTGCTGGAACAAGCAGTTTCAGGGTGGGGTCGGATTGTCTTCAACCTCCATCAGAACTGAACAAGGACTCAGGTGAGCTGGGCTTTGACACTGGGTCAGTTTGTCAGTTGTGCTGTTTGTGAATCCCCTCTAGACAGTGAGACAAAGGGTGTAGCCTGCATATCCTGATGAACCATCTGTGCTAGAGTGGAGGCATGAGTGGTCACTTACACCTGAATGGGCTGGACCTACACTCTCACAATGCAGTCTCCAACCCCTTGGTGTGTGTCTGGGGCCTGGCATGGGCAAGGCAGGATCCTGTAAACAGCACAGACTTCCATTTGAAGTTCACCAACTTCAAAGGCAGAAAGGGGTATAAGTAGTGGACCCAAAACCCCAGACTTTAGATTTCTTGAAGATCACTTCTGGATCCAAGAGGAACCTCTGCCAAGGAGGAGAGCTGAGGATGAGTGTTGCCCCTGCCTGTGACGGTGCTTTGATGGGGTATCCTGCAGTTGCTGCTTCTGACTGTGAAAGGGGACAAAGACTGGACTTTGTGGCATATTCCTGCTTGTGAAGAATCTCCAAGGGTTTGAACTGAGCTTGCCTCCTGTTTTGAAGTCTCAGGGCCAACAAAGACTTCCTCTGCTAACACTTGGACTCTCTGCTGAGAATCCTGCCCTGCCAAGTGGTTTCCTATGCAGTCCCTGGGCCCTTGAAAGGTGAAGTTGGGAGACAAGAGCTGAAAATCCACGCACAGAACGCCATGCGGGCACATTTTCAATGCACCATCTTTAACGTGGCTGATAAACGACGCACCCCTGGCCTCACAGCTAAAATCAACGCTCCACCTGCATCACGGCTGGGAGATCGATGCATCGCGACTGGAGAAATGACGCGCAACACCCGCTTGCGGCTGCTGATAACCACACAAACCACACACAGTGCGGTTTTGTAACTCCATGAGACAGGATTTTCCACGCATCGTTCCTGGGTGTCTAAGTCAACCCGACTCTGTGCGGATCCGAGGTGCACCGTCCGGAAATCGACGCATCACTCGCTTGCGAGTGTGAAAAACAACACCTCACCGACACGACCGGTGAAGAAAAGACACACGGCCTCCCATGCGAGGAAGGAATCAATGCATCACTGCCTTTTCCGATACACGCTCGCCAGTGCTGCATTATTTTTTACGCTAACCAGGTACTTTGTGCAAAATCAACTTTTCCATTGTTTTCTATGGATTAAGACTCTTATTCCTTTGAAAATTCATATTTTGACTTGTGCATGTTGGATTTTTGTCGTTTTGGTCTTGTTTGATTTAGATAAATATTACCTATTTTCCTAAACTGGTATGGTGTACATTTTGTGGTGTTTTCAGGGTATTACTGTGTGTGTTGGCACAAATACTTTACACATTGCTTCTGAGATAAGCCTGACTGCTTGTGCCAAGCTACAAAGGGGGGTAAGCAGGTGTGTTTCTCCATTGCCCTGACTAGAATGAGGGTCCTTCCTTGGACAGGGGTAATCTGACTGCCAACCAAAGACCCAATTTCTAACATCAGACATTTTATCTGATGGGACTCCTGGGGGCCAACGCAGCAAGATTACTTGAATTGTCTTCTGTTACCATTTTAGTGAACAGACTGATAAAGCCCCTGGCAAACCTACGGGGACAGGGATGCTAATCACAGTAATTTCTATCTCTGAACGATAAATAATTGTTACATACCCCAAGAAAGTTAATGCAATTGGTTCACAAGATTTTACATCTGAGGGGTACTAGATCTTATAGTACAGGTGCACTTCCAGTTGTGATCCATGTTTCATAAGTCATGCTAAATCAAAATTATTTTCTGATATTTTTAACAGCAGAGAGACTGTGCAACAGAAATATCAACAGATGGGGGAAAGGCCTACAGGGAGATCTAGTGTAAGAAAAAGATGATGAGGGATGAATTGTTAGAAATTTTCCTCCTCAGAACTTCAATTTGGGCATTGACCACTCATACGCTGGAGTCAACAAATCAGTGAGGATGATCAGCGGAATAACATATGTAAGTGGCCTTACCAGTCTTCAAAAAGGCAGGGGTGAAGGCAGTGTGCAGAGTCCACTAAAAATTCAACATCCATAGAATGTGGACGGGGTGCCAAGATTACCCAAGACACGTGACCTTGGTAGACAAGATTTTATATCAGTTGATTTTGACAATTTTTGTATGGTTTGGGAAATGCAATATATGGTTTATTGATTTATTTTTGGGCTGCTTAAATAATGTACGTGCTTTATCTTTGGTAGGCAAGACTCTTGAGCTGTAAGCAACAAGGATACGGCCAAGGGCTCCACTTACATTAAAAGCTTTTATTTAGCAAATGAGGCATTATATTACTAATCGCTTGGAACTTCTCCCCCCAATTAATAATCTTCTCTCCTTTAGGAGGTAAAATATAGAGCACGTGTGTAGGAGGCTGGCCTGGCTTATAGTGGGTAGCTGATGGTACTTACACCTTGTGCCAGGTCCAGTTATCCCTTATTAGTAATGTTCTAGCAGCTTAGGCTGATAGAGGTAGCTATAGCAGAGCAGCTTAGGGTGAACTAGGAGACATGCAAAGCTCCTACTATACCACTTAAATCATATAGGTACTATATCATAAGAAACACAATACTCACGGTCACCAAGAATAAAGGTACTTTATTTTAGTGACAATGTGCTAAAAATATCTCAGAGGATATACTCCCTTAGGAGGTAAGTAAAATACACAAAATATACACACAAACCAAAATCAGGTAAGTAAAACAGCCAGAAAGTAGTGCAAACACTGTACAACACAAACCATATACTATGAAAGTGGAATGCGAACCACGAATGGACCCCTAGGCTAGTGTAGTGTGTAGAGGGTCGCTGGGAGGGTAAGAAAAGACTAAGGGTGTCTAAGATACCCCACCCCAAGATCCTGAAAAGTAGGAGTAAAGTGCTACTACTTCCCCAGAAACACTACAGTTGTGATAGAGGATTTTGCAAAGACCACAGCAGACTGTAAAGCACTAAAGATGGATTCCTGGACCTGAGGACCTGCAAAGGAAGGGGACCAAGTCCAAGAGTCATGAAAGTGTCCAGGGGAGGCAGGAGCCCACTAAACCCCGGATGAAGGTGCAAAATGGCTGCTTCTGGATGGAAGAAGCCGAAGATTCTGCAACAACGAAAGGTGCTAGGAACTTCTCCTTTGTGCAGGAGATGTTCCACAGAGTGCTGTAGGATGCAGAGTTGTTTCGTTAGCAAAAGACCACAAATAAGCCTTGCTATCTGTAAAGGTCAAGGTTGAAGAAAAAGGGTGCTGCCCAGGCCCAGGAAGGACAAGGACATTGCCACTTGGGAGAGGATATAGAGGGGCCCTCAGCAATGTAGAGAGCCCATGCACAAGAAGGCAGCACCCGCAGAAGTCCTTGAACATGGGTTCAGGAAGACTGAACATGGCAGTCGTCTCAACACTACAAAAGAGGGTCCCACGAAGCCGGAGGTCAACTCAGGGAGTTGAGCAATGCAGGACGGAGTGCTGGGGACCTGGGCTTGGCTGTGCATGAAGGATTCCTTGCAAAAGTGCACAGAAGCCCTAGCCGCTGCAGTTCATGCGGTGCACAGGGTTACTGTCTGGAGAGGGGAGGCAAGGACTTACCTCCTCCAAATTTAGACAGTTGGACCACTGGACAGTCTGAGTCACTAGGGTCCACCACCTGTGTTCCAGGGGCCATGCTCCTCAGGATGAGAGGGGTCCCAGAGTACCGGTGACACTGAAGTTTGGTGCCTGCTGCAGCAGGGGGACGATTCCGTCGACCCACAGGAGATTTGTTCGTGGCTTCCAGTGCAGGATGAAGGCAGGCAGCCCCCAAAGCATGCACCACCAGGGAACAGTCAAGAAAGCCGTCAGGATTAGGCGCTACAATGTCGCTGGTAGTCTTCTTGCTACCTTGTTGAAGTTTTGCAGGCATCCTGGAGCAGTCAGTGGTCGATCCTTGGCAAAAGTCGAAGAGAGAGGTGCAAAGGAACTCTGGTGAATTCTTGCAAGTCGGTATCTGAGGAAAAGCCCACAGGAGAGACCTTAAATAGCCCTTAGATGAGGTTTGGCCTCCTAGTCAGGTAAGCACCTATCAGGAGGGGTCTCTGACGTCACCTGCTGGCACTGGCCACTCAGAGGCCTCCAGTGTGCCCTCACACCTCTGGATTCAAGATGGCAGAGGTCTGAGACACACTGGAAGAGCTCTGGGCACCACTCCTGGGGTGGTGATGGACAGGGAGTGGTCACTCCCCTTTCCTTTGTCCAGTTTTGTGCCAGAGCAGAGACTGGGGGTTCTCTGAACCGGTGTAGACTGGCTTATGCAAGGAGGGCACCATCTGTGCCCTTCAAAGCATTCCCAGAGGCTGGTGGAGGCAGGGCTTCCCCAGCCCTTAACACCTATTTCCAAAGGGAGAGGGTGTAACACCCTCTCTCAGAGGAAATTCTTTGTTCTGCCTTCCTGTGACCGGGCTGCCCAGACCCCAGGAGGGCAGAACCCTGCCTGTGGGTTGGCAGCAGCAGTAGCTGCAGAGAAAACCCCACAGAGCTGGTTTAGCAGTACCCGGGGTCCATAGTGGAGCCCTGAGGATGCATGGGATTGGCACCCCAATACCAGATTTGGCATGGGGGGACAATTCAATGATTTTAGACATGTTACATGGCCATATTCGGAGTTATCATTGTGAAGCTACATATAGGTATTGACCTATATGTAGTGCACGCGTGTAATGGTGTCCCCGCACTCACGAAGTCCGGGGAAATGGCACTGAACTATGTGGGGGTACCTTTGCTAGTGCAAGGGTGCCCTCACACTTAGTAACTTTGCACCTAACCTTCACTAAGTGAAGGTTAGACATATAGGTGACTTATAAGTTACTTAAGTGCAGTGTAAAATGGCTGTGAAATAACGTGTGCATTATTTCACTCAGGCTGCAGTGGCAGTCCTGTGTAATATTTTTCTGAGCTCCCTATGGGTGGCAAAAGAAATGCTGCAGCCCACAGGGATCTCCTGGAACCCCAATACCCTGGGTATCTGGGTACCATATACTAGGGAATTATAAGGGTGTTCCAGTGTGGCAATTAGAATTGGTGAAAATGGTCACTAGCCTATAGTGACAATTTTAAAGGCAGAGAGAGCATAAGCACTGAGGTTCTGATTAGCAGAGCCTCAGTAACACAGTAAGTCACTACAAAGGTACACACAATCAGGCCACAACTATGAGCACTGGGGTCCTAGCTAGCAGGATCCCAGTGAGACAGACAAAAACAACTGACATACATGTAAAAATGGGGGTAACATGCCAGGCAAGATGGTACTTTCCTACAGTGTGGAATGCCAGTAATGTCTGTTCTGACATTTCCTCAAGCACTACAAATGCTCAAATATGCCAGAGCTAAGTAAGAAGTGAAACGTACAGCAAAAAGGCTACATCACCTTGACAGAAGGGATGTGGAAAGGTAAGGTTGAGTCTGGAGTAATCTACGTACTGTTAATGCTGAGGTTTACTAATGAATATTCATGTATTTTGTGTGTTGAATTTAACCTAGAGAAAATTAATGCACGCATTTGATGAGGCGCCCACTTGAGTGGCAGTCAATATTCGCAAAGTGTACTTATTAATATGAAATGTTGAGTTTATGTTAGATTAATGTTGTAATATGTCACATTAAGGGTTATACATTATGGCGGTCATTATGAACATGGCAGTAAAGACCGCCGTGGCGGTGATCAGAACTCCGCCAGCGGTGGCGAATGGAAACCCGCCATATAATGAACAAAGAAACCCAACACTGCCAAACATTCCCACACCACCACTCCCCGCCAGGACCCTGTGGGCAGGAATCACGGCCCACCCCACCACCGCCAAGCACACCCACATCCCGCCCTCCAAATAAAGATGCACAAATCACGTCAGCGGACAGTGGAGGCCGGACGACCATTGGTGGCTGCGACTGCCAAGGGCCGCAAGTGGGCCCAAAAGCAGCCACTGCACACATTGGCTAGGCTTAGCACCCACACACCTGACACACATCCAGAACAACATAAAACATCCCCAGACACACCCCACAATCCCTTGCAATGAAACCAGGACCAGAAGATAAAGAGCACCAGAGCCAGACAGAGAACGCCAGCAGACAGGACACGCATAGCGACCCACACAGGAGCACCCAAACACCGTCCCCAGTCCCAACGCCATCCACCACCCTCACCATGTCCCCCCAAAAAAAATCCACGCTTCACCGAAAGGGAGCTAAGGACCATGGTGGGCGAGATCCTAAAAGTGGAGCCTCAAATATTCGGCTCCGGGGTGCAGCACACACCCATCGCCCAGAAAATGGAGCTGTGGCAGACCATCGTCAACAGGGTGAATGCCGTGGGACACCATCCACACACCAGGGACGACATCAGCAAGAGATGGAACGACCTGCGGGGGAAGGTCCGGGCCATGGCATCAAGGCACCACATCGCAGTGCAGAAGACTTGGGGAGGGCCGCCACCAACACCACCCAACTATACCGACTGGGAGGAGAAGGTACTCGCCATCCTGCACTCAGAGGGACTCACTGGAGGAATGGACTCGGGTAAGTCGTCTACATTTACCCCATATACACCATACCTGTAATGCATGCACCACCCCACCCACACCCACCTAGACCCACACCCCTCTCAGACATTACCCACCACATCCACCACCCACAACTCACTACCAGGACCACATCACTCCCGCTGTGCACAGCCACCCACCCCTTCACGTTCCCACAATGGAATATTAACCCCCACCACCATGTAACGCCACCACTGCCACTAGATACTATGTCCACCACGCAAAGGCACCCCTGAAGGCCACTGAAAGGCACACCAGCACTAAATTGTACAGTACTGCCCACCTCAGACCCTTCTACATATTTAACAAACAATTATATGTCCCCCAACAGGCACCACCACCCATGCAACCCTAATGGAAGGGACAAGGAGTGCCACAGCATTCCAGGGAGACAGAGGCACATCACAGGACACTGGTAAAGGATCCCTGGACACTGATGAGCAGGCAGGCCCTTCACACAGCCCTGGATGCTCACCATGCAGCAGCCCCACCCAGGAAAATACCCCTAACATCCAGTCAAGAACAGCAGGCCCGGGGACGTGTGCCCACACCAGTGGACCCAGTGCACAAACAGGTGGAACACAGCAACAGAGGCCACAGTCTCCAAACCCCAACATGCAGGAAGACGAGGGCCCCAGTACTAGTGGCACATTCAGACCTGCGCAGGGGACACAGGCACAGGGGGCCAGGACAAGGTCAAGCGCCCCACTGGGTCAGGGCACCGGATAGATGCAGCAGACCAGGACGTCATTGCAGAGGTATTGGGGGCATACCAACATACCCAAGACAGGTTGGCACCAATTGTAACCACCCTGGAGCAAAGTCAGAGGATGCAGCTGGAACACCACCAACAGGCCATGGAGCAATGGAAAGAACACAATGCCACAATGGTCACCATTGCTGGAGCACTGATGCAGTTGGTCAACAAACCCTCAGACACCCACACCGGACAAGAGGCCCCCACAACAGCCCTCGACAACCAGCAACAGTTGTCCCAAGCAGCTGAAACTGCACAGGAAAAATCCTCCCAGGAATCACAAGGGCCGACAATGTTACCCCAAGTAGCACCACAGCAGGTGCCCAAACGTAGCCTCAGGCCAAGATATGGCACTGGAAACCCAGCAAAGAACAAGCCCCCTACCAACAATTGACACTGCTGCTACTGCCAAGCAACCAACACACCCATTCACAAACTGCACTTAGCTGAGGGCTAAATGATGAACAGAACTACAAATAGAACCCACCTATGAAATCAAACAGGCCTGCCAACAAGTCGGTTTTGAGGACAACCAACCATAACGACTTCTATCACTGTACATAGCACATTTCACTGAATTCCACCTATAAACAACATATCTCACCTGTAACACTGTCCCGTCTTCAATGTTGAACAAAGTGGAGTAATGATGCAACAGGCAGGGATACATTTTATTGTCAAATTGTGCATGCTGCTGGTACAGTGTGTTTCTAAAAAGTCAAGAAGGGAATGCTCATGTCACATAGAATGGTTAGAGCGGCTGACCCCGATGCAGAGATCTGGCCCGGGACCAGGGTTCAATTCCCACCTTGGCGGCTCTTGGGCTCAATTCCCTTGGACCAGATAATTCTTGCCTCAGTGCCTAATGTAATTAATGGGTCCCACTCTGTAACTCTGGGCAATAGCTTGCTTAATCTCCACAACAGCCCTCACACCGCTTGAATGCCTGGCTTCACCCTGGGGCTGTCCAGGAGAGGGCGCCCCACAGGGAAAAGCCAGGAGGGGTTCCACAGCTTTATGCATACAGCACCTTGAGACCCTAACGTGTGAGTAGTGCGCTATACAACTGTGAAGTTTAGTTTAGTTTATGTTGTCTGTCTGTACCATGCTGAAAAGGTCCATGACTAATTCCCCCTAGTTGACATGGCACACTTACAGTATCAGTCACTAACCACATTTACAGGCTGAAGTCCCAGACAGTTATTGGAAGTAGAGTTGTATCAGCTGGCTTCTGGAATTTACATCTTCCCCTTCCTCATCCTCACCATCACTCTCCTCACCTCTCTGAGGTAACAGATCAGGACCTATAGCACCCTCCACCTCCAAAAGGGAGATTGAATGTCTCACTGCCACGTTGTGCAGTATGCAGCAGGCCACCACTATCCTGCACACCTTCTCAGGCCCATAGGCCAGGGAACCCCCAGAGATATGTAGGCACTGAAATCTAGCCTTCAGGAGACCTATAGTACGCTCTATCACCCTCATAGTACATCCATGGGCCTCATTGTATTTCCTCTCTGCATCCGTCCTGGGATTCCTCACTGGTGTCAGGAGCCAACACAAGTTTGGATAGCCAGACTCACCTAGAGAAATGGTCAATACAGAGTCGTCATTGGAATGTCCTTAGTCTGACAGGCTGTTTTTCAGCAATGTGTCAGTTAGTGACAGGCACACTTACCTATGGTTCACCCTCAGTCCTCTTGGAGTTGTTCCATCTTTTGTGGCACACTACTGTTCCTCAAAACAAATGAATTATGAACTGAACAGGGAAACATGGCATTCACATGGGATATGTATTGGTCTGCTGTACATAACAATTGGATGTTCATGGAGTGAAAGTTCTTCCTGTTTCTGTACACCTGTTCACTCACTCTTGGGGGGATGATGGGTATGGGGGTTCCATCAATGGCACCAATAATATGGGGAATGTTTGCAAAGGCATAGAAGTCTGACTTGATGGCAGGGAGCCCAGCACTTTGGGGGAATCCCACATAGGATTGTAGATGTTGTACAAATGCATTTAGAAATCTTGTAAGTACCTGGCTGAACATTGGCTGTGAGAAACCAACATCCATGCCCACTGTCACTTGAAAGGAGCCTGTGGCCAGGAAATGGAGTGCGGAGAGCACCTGCACCTCGGTTGGAATGGCATGCTGATTACGATTTCCGGGAGTCAGTGCAGGATCCAGTAAAGCACATAGGTCCTGAATAGTTGCACGTGTGAGTCTGTAAGAGATAATGATCTGACGCTCCAGCATGGTCCCCATATCCACAAGTGGTCTGTACACAGAAGGTGCCCTTCCTCGCCACAAAGGTCTGTGAGGGGTAAGAAGAAAGAGTCATGTGCACACATACAGAGGCATATTTGCTAAACGGATTCACTGCATTCTTCATAGTAGTGTCTGTACAATAACTGCAACCTGACAGATGTACATTGTCACCACTGAGAGGGAACGGAGAAAATCATGTGTGATAATATACTCTATGGATAGAGACATATGTGAATCATATGGCTAGTAGGCCCTGCATTGTGACTAAATTGAATTTCAAGATGCGTAGGTGATGGCAAAATGTCTGCCCACTGTAGTTCTGCCCCTTCATTGTGGAAGTGACCTAAGACCGCTAGCGGTTGACGTCACAGCGTTTGGCGGTGTTTACTGCTGTTCACACCCTCATTGGATAACATGGATGCCAATGGGGAAACTTGGCGTATCATTATCGGCGCCGGCGGTGACAGTGCATTCCTCCGCTGAACGTACGTGCGTTCGTCATCATCTGCTCACTTGACTCCCTGATCTTGTGCGGACAAGTACTCCACTCCGTGTACTGCTGTGGCCTGCCTCTGGCTATGGATGTTCCACGTGGTGCAGGGGAAAAGGCCTCGGCCTTCTCCCAGGAAGAACTGGAGAAACTGGTGGAAGGGGTCCTGCCCCTGTACGGCAGACTCTATGGCCGGCCAGAGGTGCAGGTGAGTCCAGGTTTGGAGGGCACTCTGTGTGTAATGGATGAAGTGGATTGCTCTGATGTGCGTTCCTGTGAGCCAGGATGGGGTTTGGTGCATGGAATGCTGCGTGCCACTGTCCTGCATGTCTGGGAGTACTGTCTGTCCTATGTCTAACAATCAGCCAGCTATTGCCATTGTGCAGGTGCCTGACCTCTGTGTTTCTTCTCTGTGTCTCCCTACCAGGTCAGCGCCCACAAGAAGAGGGCACATTGGCATGCCATCGCCAAGGAGGTACGGACCCTGGGTGTCTACAACCGGCGGAGCGCCCACTGTCGGAAAAGGTGGGAGGACGTGCGGCGCTGGGTGCGGAAGATCAGTGAGGCCCAGCTGGGGAAGTCCTCCCAATGTGGTAGGGGTGCCCATCGGGCACTGACCCCCTTAATGCGAAGGATCCTGGTGGTGGCGTACCCAGACCTGGATGGGCGCTTGAAGGCTGCACAGCAGTCACAAGGGGGTGAGTACTCGCAGCCCATACTTCAGCCTGGAAGGATGAGTGTGTGTGCGATAGGGTCATGGGACTTAGAGCAGGGTTTTGACTGGTGTCCAGCTACTGTCTGCTCCTTAAAGGGTGTAGGGGTGTCCCTGTCAGGTTTCACCTACATCTGCTTCTATGCAATGACAGGATATGGGTGTAGGTAACTATACTGCTCAGTAGCCTGTTGGGTGTGTCTGCTGGGTAGGTGTATGTCTGGCCAATGTGTATCAGCATTCAGCTACTTACAAGTATCTCTCCTGTTTTGTCTCCCCATCCCTGTTCTCTTTTGTGTGTCTGGCACAGCATCAACATCAGGCGAGAGAGCTGCGGCACCGGCTAGTGGGGAGACAGCGGCCCACAGATCCTCGGAGGCAGAGACAACGGACGCCCAGGGGACCAGTGGGTGGGAGTGCGAGGGGACTTCCACGGGGGAGGCTACGACCACCGGTGGTAGTGACTCTGAAACCTCCTCCGATGGGGGTCCTCCGGCAGTGGGGGACACTAGTGGACAAATCACAACCGTGACATCTTCTGCCACCACCCATACCATCAGTGCCCTCCCTTCTGCTCCCCACTGAGTTGGCTGTGCCCACCCACCCAGAAAGGTGGGCATATCCTTTGCCCCAGGCACATCCTCCCCTACCCCAGTCAGCCCTGTTGCACTCACAGAGGAGGCTATGGACCTCCTGAGAACCATCTCTGTGGGGCATACAACCATCATCAATGCCATCCAGGGGCTAGCATCAGAGGTGCAGCAGACTAATGCCTATCTGGATGGCATTCACGGTGCTGTGTCTGCCCTACAGAGATCTTTTCAGGCTCTGGACTCCTCTTGGACGGCAGCCACTTTCCCTGGCCATTCCCTCCCCCCTCCATCCTCCTCTACCCCTTCCAGCACTCCCTTCAACCGTCCAAGGCACACATTCAGACACGCAATGAAGCACTTCAACACACAAAAAACACACTTCCAAACACAAGCACCATACCTCTCACCACAAGCATTCACACAGCCAACATACACCTGCACACACAACAATGTCCACTTCCCCCAGTGTGCCCGCCTCTTCTGCCTCCCTGTCTGTCCCCTCTACATGCCCACCCTCATGCACTGCACCGTCACTCAGTGTTACTGCTCCTCTTCCTGCACTCACCCCAGTAGTAGACATACATGCACCCCATACACCACACCTGCACTCACCATTTCCACTGTAGTTGACACATGCAGCACACTCACCCGACTTGCAGACACACACCCAACATACATCCACATTAGCTGTCTGTCTTCTCCTACTGTGTCCACCCCCCACCTCCCAAAACACTCAAACGCAGCAAGACACCCACCCATTAGACATCCACCACACCATAGCATACTGAGCAGTCACTGGCACCCATTACACGCACATCCACACCCCATACATCAACTCCCTCTGCCTTCACTCCCACGCCCTCATCCACGCCCACCCCAATTGCTCCCAAGAAACTTTTCCTCTCCTGTGTAGACCTGTTCGAACCTACTGGCCCACCCCTTCTTGTCCGGAAACGTGCCCACCTCCTTGCCCTTTCCGCACCTTCCACATCGCAGCCCACTCCGGTCCACCCTTCCCATTCCCGTGCCCCTTCTCCAGTGAAGAAGAAGGCCTGCTTAGAGCCTAAGGCATCCAACTCCACCCGAGCCAAAAAGCCCCCACCCCCTTCAAAGGAGAAAACCACCCCCCTCCAACCTCCTCCCGCGAGTCTAAGTCCCACCCCCGTCATAAATCCCCACCCCCACCTACCCCCATTCCGTTAGGTGCCTGGATCCCCCTATGGTGCCCCGTTTTGTGGAGTATCCACCACTTGTGGGAGTCAGTTGTGGCCAGGGACAATTGAATCTTGTTGGACTGGCCATTGGCCCTGTTTGCTTCATCTAGCTCACTGAGCGAGTTAATAAAGTTTCTGTGTGGCCTGTGTTTGGGCTGCATGCAGTTCCACCCTGGTGTTTGTTTAAATGATTTATGTGTATGGGCTATTGTATGTCCTATGGCCACGTTGGTACGTCCCTCTTAGTGTGGGGTGTCTGACTAGTGCTGCTGGGAATGGTTGGGGAGGCTTTGCGGGCTGGGTGTTGTGGGTGGGTATGTAAGGTTGCCCTTTCCTCCCTTGTGTTGTAGGTTGCGGTACTTACCTTCGTCGTTTTCATCGGTGGTCTCGGTTGTGTAGATATATGGCAAGGAACAAGGCTGGCATGATCTGCAGCTCTCTGTCCATGGCTGCCGCTGCACGTATTGTGGTACTCCGGTGAGTGTTTCCTTCTATCTGTTTCATTTCCGCCTGGCTTTGTGTGGCGGTGGTTCCCGCCCCGGAACTGGCGACGGAATGGTGTTCATAATTTGATGGGTGGGTTGGGCCTTTCCGACGGCCTGTGGGCGAACTCTGCCACCGTCAGTGGGACTACTTTCCTGGCGGTGGGCAGGATGCAATAGTTTTGTTTAGTTCATTATTTGGTGGTCCGGACCGCTCCTCTGTTGGCGGTTTCTACCGCCACCGCCGGCCGTGTGGAACGGACTGCCATGTTCATAATGAGGGCCTATGTCTTAGCTTTATTAATTCATGGGCCTTAACTTAGCGAGGTTTTGCACCTAGTTGCACGGCCTCATGCCAAGCTGCATTTCTTAGACGTTTTATAAAATGGTTGCTTGGAGAATTAAATTATAATTTTCCACTGTATTGACCATGTGCTCGTAGCTGAAGTCAGTTCTCATGATAAACTGCTTGCTAGAAGATGCTGTACTAGCTAGGGAAACATTGTATATCATAATATGTGTAAGACTGACCTTCCCAAGAAAAGACAATGGATGCACTGACTGGAGTATAAGTTGCAACAATATGACAAGCCGAACGATGGGAAAAGGAGAAGAGGAGCCAATCATCGACATGTGAACCATGTAGTAATAAAACTTTAGATTTTTAGGTTTTATTTTTATTGGACTAGATGCAAACTGCGATTCTTTGACCAATTAGGATGTGGGAAGTAGTTTTAGGAAATCTAACTTAGCCGGACCGCAGCGAGAGAAGAGAAGCCATTCCGCGGCATTTTCCCTTTCTTTCTGAACCTTTTCCGAATTACATAAAGAGACATTGCTTTTCTGAACTTTGATGCTGAATCCTGATGTCTTGCTGTCCGAACTGATGTCCAAAGACTGTCACAGCTTGCTGAACGATATTGAGGACAGATATAAGATAATGTTACTCATTGTTATGTCTATTTGCTTTTGTCTCTAGGTACCAACCGCTATTTTGATAAAGCTATGGTTAGATGTTTTTCCAGTTTTTGTGTTGACTAAATTGGTTTGCATGAAGCCAAACATGCTATTCTGATCTGATGTTAGGTAGGGTCCTCACTGATGAAGTTCACTATATGTAATTACAGTTGATGTATTTTCTTTGCTGAATCTCAATGTACACTATTTCGTTTGTGCAGTTATTCATGTTGTTAACTTGTACTGTAACATTAAAATGTGTTGTAGCTCAAGCTTTGACTAGATTGCGATTATTTTGCTGCTTTGGTCAGCCAGTATTGGTTCTGTATGTTTATCATTTGATTTTGAGACTAAGTTACGTAACATTAGCATTGTTAATATAGGGAAATAAACATTCTAACTTTTACATAAAGGTGTAGTTATTCATGACCGCAAGGCTATGATGTGTGGAAATTACTGACTCCTACTGATTATTGATGTCATTGATTGTTATTGAACTGTATTGGTACGGGTTATATGGTGGAACTACTTGAAGCGCAGTCAAAAGGTCCATCGGCCTACAAGCGCCTTCCTTGTAAGTTTATTTAATAAGGTTGAGGTGCTAACCGAGATGGTAGCAGAGATTGATGGTTTGTCTCCTTAAGAGCCCATCATAGAGGCCCGGTACATGGTTTGTCTCCTTAAGAGCCCACCATAGAGGCCCGGTACATGGTGTGTCTCCTTAAGAGCCCATCATAAAGTCCAGAGATAGGTAGAAGAGAATGGATCTCAGAGATTGTAAGTGAGCAATAACATGTGTACCCAGAGCTGGTAGTAGGGTAAGGGTTAATTATCCTACAGAGAGCAAAATAAATCACAGATTTGTTGAAATTGGTGAAATTTTAGATTTTTTTCAGACCAAATAAAACGAAGTGAAGAGAAAATGTGCCCCTAAGCACCTGAAATGACTTTCCAAGAATCTTGGAGCTTTCCAATGATTGTTTGAGGATGTTCTTAGTGTTCTAGTGACGGTGCGAATGAAGTAGGTTTTGCGTTTGCACAGCTTATACAAATCGCAGGTGAATTGTGATGTTTGTGAGGGTTTAGGGAGTTTGCATACTCCGAAGTGGGAGAGTAGGGATGTCATTGATATTCACATGTGTGTGGCGCTGTGTGCTCAAAAATTGTCCACGTGGTTGTTGGTATACGAACCCTGTGTGGTCTAAGGCTCCGGAGTATATTGAAAAGTGTATCAGACACTTGGTTTTTGTTGTAATTTGTCTGGTTTAATAGGTCAATCGGGCGTGGTCCACAAATCAGAATGTGAGTCAAAGTGAGTGAAATAATTTTTCAACTGAGATTTGCCAAGTCCTATGTGCACAAGGACAGACCCACTGATCAGTTTCAGAGTGAAATTCACGGGTCGAATTTTGCTTGTGAATCAGGGAAACTGAGAGAGGAGTAGCTGCTAGAGCGAAAGCCGTCAGTGAAAAATCTGTAAAGCTTCTAAAGCGTTTGTGTTACTTTACCTGTAATAAACTGACAAATTGGGTTTTGATTTTGTTTAGTGCTCGCAATAATTTTGCATTCGTTTTGTGTGGATCTGAGTTTGGGAGGACAAGCCGCAAGACTTTGTCAGCGGCAGTACGTGTGAGTGTAATGTCATTGGAGCTGCGCTGGGATCCGTTGGTTAGTGAGAAGGGTCGCGCACGGATTGGCAGCCGTCCGTGAAATGCAATTGGTTGAGAAGGTCGGTGAAGAGAATTCTGGGATTAAAAGTGACTTCCTAGTTTGATTGTGAGGACGCAAAAATGAATTTTTTGAAGCTTTAAAGAGTGCTTTAAGGGGACATACACACAATGCAACGAGTATAGGTGATATTGCCCCACCAGAAGGTACACCAGCTTACATTGTAATCAAAGAGCAAGGTGTCAGGCCATGTCTTTGGCTGAAACAATGGTGCAAAATGACAGAGAAACATGGGAGCTTAGTGTTTCCTGCCCACTGAACACTTACTTTGAGGAGCTTAGAGAATCTGAGGAGGGTGCTATGTGATCTGAAACCCCCTCTGAGACCAGCACAGTTCAAGGCATTGGCAATCTCGGAGATAGTAGCCAGACAGCAACATAAATTTGAGAGGGGAATGAGAAAAGCTGAAAACACACTAGCGGAGGCTGGATGGGACAGTGATCAGAAATTGTGGAGAGGTGAGACTTTCCAGGGGATTAAACTGTTTTCAGCAAATACACAGGACAGCGAGGGAGAAGGGAGGAAAACTACCAGAAAAACAAACAGGAGCGCGTCAGAGAATAGGGAGTGGAGATCAAAAGAGTCTAGGAGATTTTTCACGCTTGAGGAAGAGTCAGACGATTATGAGTTTATTTTACAGTTATTGAGAAATCATCCCCACCATACGCAGTGAAAGAGAATGTTCCGAGCACTAGTATAAACCCTTCAGCACCGACACAGGTTAACGTAACAATCCACTCCAGTGCAGATTAATCCTAGTGTGCCCTATGCAGAGCAGTCTTAGTGCACCTATTACTGCAGTAGCACAAACCCAGGTGCCACAGTTGAATGTCCAGAGGTTTTACCCTGATGAACCTATAGTGGAAACTGCCACAAACTTGACAGTGTCAACAGGACAGGTTTTCCCAAAACCGATATTGGTTCAGACACAGCCAACTCCACTTTTACTGCCTCAAGTGCAGACACAAGCAGTGCCAACATATGCACTGATAATAGGGACACAGTCAGACAGGTCCGTACTGATGAGTCAGAATATAGGAACTATGCACCCTCAGAACTTGAGTGTTAGACCAAGCCCAAATGCTGTATCTGTACCTGTCACCATTGGTCCCGTTGTACCTTTGTTCGCACAAGAGAAAACCAGTGCTAATGGACAATGAGTACTGAGTCAGAGTTCAATGAGGGGAAGACTTAATGAGAATATCCGAGTAGTGTCTCCTATGGGACAGGCCTTTGACGGATCAAGATCATTGCTAGACCTTAGCCCATTCAGAGTTCCTCAGGATACTGTCATAGGGTTGAACGTTGGTCAGAGCCTGAAATTACTGACACCGCAGTCCTAGAATACAATGGTGCAACAAGTGTCATATACCCAGGCCAACAACATTTCGCTGCAAGGTTTGACTGCCCAACAATTGACTGAATGGTTAGACAAGCTGAATAACCCACAGAGTGCTCCTAGGGGATAGGAGTACTTGAAGTATAAGAGACTAGGAATGGAAGTGGGTGAACTCATTGAAGGAACTATGGGTGTGAACAGATTAGAGTCCTACCCAGAAGCAGAACTGAGATATCTGTGCCGCACAATTATGAGGGAAGTGAGCAATGTGCATCAAAGGTTAGCAGATCTGGCAGAGAAGTACAGCATAGAAATCGAGAAGACGAAACACTTGAGACGGAGTTACAGGTTGGATTTTGACACAAAAAACTTTGAACACATGAGATCTGGAGGGATGAAGGCACACCCTAGGGTGTTACTCCAAAGTGTCCAGACATGGGGAGCCTTAGGCAGATGGGCAAAGAAAAGAGATAAAAGAAAAAGGGATTCTGTGGAGCTGACTGCAAATGTGCAGCAGGGCAAGGATCTGGTGAAGATCTTACCAATGAGAAAGATTCCAGCAAGGACAGGTTTGTGAAACTTGCAAAGTGCCTATGGGAAGACTTGAACACTCTATTAGAGATAGTAGTTCCAGCTGATATGTGGATGGAGTGTAAGAGGAATGTAGATTGGCCAACAAAGGAACCGGAGAGAGTTCCGAATACGGGTGCCCGATCTCCTGAAGTAATGAAATATTACTATAAAGTGATTGAATTTTTGAAGACGAGCATTTCGCCCCAAAACATTGACTGGCAGAGAATAGACAGGACAGCTCAGGAAGCAAAAGAATCGCTACATGCGTATTATGAGAGATTGTTGCAGGCTTTACAGTGGTACGGAGACAATTGAGCCGAAAGACATGATTCATTTTGTGTTCAGATTTGGGGAAGGATTGAGACCTGAAATTAGCCAGATAATTAAGAGTCATTTGATTTGCTAGCAAGCAAAGCAGACTGATGAGGTGGTACAGTATGCGACGTACTGTAGTGATGTGGTTAAGTTGAAGCAAAGAAAGTTGAAGGAAAAGGCGATGGTGATGCAGATTAAATCGGCACAAACAAGGATGCAGGGAAATTTTCTGCAGCAGCAGCAGGTAAATGTGTTGCTTCAAAATCAGATGAGAGGTAGAGGTCACATAGGAATTGGTAATGGAAATCGCAATCCCGATTTGAATACTATAGTGGTCCAAAATTATGTGCAGGGAATGAAGAGATTGTTGCCTTGTCACGCTTGTGGAGTGGGTGGACACTGGAAGCGGGAGTGTCCGATGATGGTGCAGGAAGGTTTCGTTCAGCAAACAAGTGACATCAACTCGTTCCAAAAGCATGAGAGGACCAAGAATGAGAGGTCATAATCCGAACTTCCAAAATAATATGAATCAAATGCAAAATTTTCAACTCATGCAGCAGGTGCAAATGCCACGTGTACAAATTACACAGTTGCAGCCGGTACATAGACAGCAAATTCAAATACCTCAAGCCCCGGTGGAACAGCAGCAGGTGATGCTTTCTCAACAGGTCACAGGTCAGAGGTCTAACCAGAGTAATAACAAAGTACAACAATTCTTGTTACACAGTGAGGATGGAATACATGATGATTGGGTGAGCAAGAGTTCGGTTGAGGAGAAATGTGTGCTTGCAGCCTCTTTAGAAGTAGATCAGAAAGGCCCAAATGTGAAGGTAAAAGGTAATGGGTCACAAAGTCTCGTTCTTGGTCGACACAGGAGCTACTCGCTCTACAGTAAGAACGGCTGAAGTTCTGAACTTGCCCCTTTCTGGAAAGACAGTTAGTTGGATATGCCTGACTACACTAAGTCCTTCACGTTGTTTTGTCATAAGTGTGATGCATGTTCAGATTGTGGGAGTAGTGAATCAGTATTTGACCAACCCTAATACAGAACCAAATGAGGTTAAAATTGGCAACTTTAAAGGATTGCAAAAGTAGTCTGTGAATCCTTATTCCCCTCCCTTAAGTCTACACTCCCTCCCCCCCATCCGCCCCCAGCCCATTGACACCCCACCCCACCCCACCCCCATTATCCCCCCCACCACCACCCCCTGCCCCCCCCGGCTCCCAGTGCCGACAACCCCATCCTGTCTGACCCACTCATCCCCATTTTCCCCTCTCACCTCAATCATGCCTCTTACTCCCTTAACCTCAATACCCCCTGTCACTACGCCCACTCTGTCTCCTCCTCCCAAACTCCTGTGATCCTCCCCCACAACACCTCTCCTTTCCCCGAACCCCCCTTTGACTCCCCCCCCCCCTCCATCGCCCCTCATTCCCCCCCCTCTCGCCCGGATCCCCTCTAGACCCAACTTGTTGACCTGTAGAGACTTTCATATCAAGCCTGCCCCCCCTTTCTCCCCTAACCCTTACTCTGACTCTAACCCCTCCCACCCCTCGACAGCCTCCTTTAACCTTCTGCCCAATGATCCTATATCCCATCCGAATCAATCTCCCCAGCCCCTACCTAAGAAGAACTTTTCCTCCCACTCCTCCAGCCCTAATTCCTCTCCCTCCACTAATATTAATTCACGGCTCTCCAACCTTGAATCCCAACTAAAACTCATCATTCAAGGCATTAACAAATTAGCGAAAAGCCTCGACTCACTGTTTCCCCCAGTGCCGACCCAGACACTCACGCTTCTGTCGGCCAACAACTCTTCACAGAGTATCCACTGGCCCTCTAGACCCCTTCCTCGTAACACCTCGAGACCTAGAAGAACCATCCGTCCTTTATCCCACAAGGAAGCCACCATACTCGCTCTCTCCTATAACCCGTCCCTCCCCACCCTGATCACCCCTTCTAACATACAAGTCATCACTGTAGGAAGTTGGCTCTGTATGTGCTATTTCAAAGTAAGGAATAGCATGCACAGAGTCCAAGGGTTCCCCTTAGAGGTAAAATAGTGGTAAAAATAGATAATACTAATGCTCTATTTTGTGGTAGTGTGGTCGAGCAGTAGGCTTATCCAAGGAGTAGTGTTAAGCATTTGTTGCACATACACATAGACAATAAATGAGGTACACACACTCAGAGACAAATCCAGCCAATAGGTTTTTGTATAGAAAAATATATTTTCTTAGTTTATTTTAAGAACCACAGGTTCGAATTCTACATGTAATATCTCATTCGAAAGGTATTGCAGGTAAGTACTTTAGGAACTTTAAATCATAAAAATTGCATGTACACTTTTCAAGTTCTTGACAAATAGCTGTTTTAAAGTGGACACTTAGTGCAATGTTCACAGTTCCTAGGGGAGGTAAGTATTTGTTAGGTTAACCAGGTAAGTAGGACACTTACAGGGCTTAGTTCTTGGTCCAAAGTAGCCCACCGTTGGGGGTTCAGAGCAACCCCAAAGTCACCACACCAGCAGCTCAGGGCCGGTCAGGTGCAGAATTCAAAGTGGTGCCCAAAACACATAGGCTTCAATGGAGAAGGGGGTGCCCCGGTTCCAGTCTGCCAGCAGGTAAGTACCCGCGTCTTCGGAGGGCAGGCCAGGGGGGTTTTGTAGGGCACCGGGGGGGACACAAGCCCACACAGGAATTTCACCCTCAGCAGCGCGGGGGCGGCCGGGTGCAGTGTAGAAACAAGCGTCGGGTTTGTAGTGATAGTCTATGAGAGATCAACGGATCTCTTCAGCGCTGCAGGCAGGCAAGGGGGGGGTTCCTCGGGGAAACCTCCACTTGGGCAAGGGAGAGGGACTCCTGGGGGTCACTTCTCCAGCGAAAGTCCGGTCCTTCAGGTCCTGGGGGCTGCGGGTGCAGGGTCTCTCCCAGGCGTCGGGACTTAGGATTCAAAGAGTCGCGGTCAGGGGAAGCCTCGGGATTCCCTCTGCAGGCGGCGCTGTGGGGGCTCAGGGGGGACAGGTTTTGGTACTCACAGTATCAGAGTAGTCCTGGGGTCCCTCCGGAGGTGTTGGATCTCCACCAGCCGAGTCGGGGTCGCCGGGTGCAGTGTTGCAAGTCTCACGCTTCTTGCGGGGAGCTTGCAGGGTCCTTTCAAAGCTGCTGGAAACAAAGTTGCAGCCTTTCTTGGAGCAGGTCCGCTGTCCTCGGGAGTTTCTTGTCTTTTCGGAGCAGGGGCAGTCCTCACAGGATGTCGAGGTCGCTGGTCCCTTTGGAAGGCGTCGCTGGAGCAGGATCTTTGGAAGGCAGGAGACAGGCCGGTGAGTTTCTGGGGCCAAGGCAGTTGTCGTCTTCTGGTCTTCCTCTGCAGGGGTTTTCAGCTAGGCAGTCCTTCTTCTTGTAGTTGCAGGAATCTAATTTTCTAGGGTTCAGGGTAGCCCTTAAATACTAAATTTAAGGGCGTGTTTAGGTCTGGGGGGTTAGTAGCCAATGGCTACTAGCCCTGAGGGTGGGTACACCCTCTTTGTGCCTCCTCCCAAGGGGAGGGGGTCACAATCCTAACCCTATTGGGGGAATCCTCCATCTGCAAGATGGAGGATTTCTAAAAGTTAGAGTCACTTCAGCTCAGGACACCTTAGGGGCTGTCCTGACTGGCCAGTGACTCCTCCTTGTTGCTTTCTTTGTTCCCTCCAGCCTTGCCGCCAAAAGTGGGGGCCGTGGCCGGAGGGGGCGGGCAACTCCACTAAGCTGGAGTGCCCTGCTGGGCTGTGACAAAGGGGTGAGCCTTTGAGGCTCACCGCCAGGTGTTACAGCTCCTGCCTGGGGGAGGTGTTAGCATCTCCACCCAGTGCAGGCTTTGTTACTGGCCTCAGAGTGACAAAGGCACTCTCCCCATGGGGCCAGCAACATGTCTCTAGTGTGGCAGGCTGCTGGAACTAGTCAGCCTACACAGACAGTCGGTTAAGTTTCAGGGGGCACCTCTAAGGTGCCCTCTGGGGTGTATTTTTCAATAAAATGTACACTGGCATCAGTGTGCATTTATTGTGCTGAGAAGTTTGATACCAAACTTCCCAGTTTTCAGTGTAGCCATTATGGTGCTGTGGAGTTCGTGTTTGACAGACTCCCAGACCATATACTCTTATGGCTACCCTGCACTTACAATGTCTAAGGTTTTGTTTAGACACTGTAGGGGTACCATGCTCATGCACTGGTACCCTCACCTATGGTATAGTGCACCCTGCCTTAGGGCTGTAAGGCCTGCTAGAGGGGTGTCTTACCTATACTGCATAGGCAGTGAGAGGCTGGCATGGCACCCTGAGGGGAGTGCCATGTCGACTTACTCGTTTTGTCCTCACTAGCACACACAAGCTGCCAGCAGTGTGTCTGTGCTGAGTGAGAGGTCTCCAGGGTGGCATAAGACATGCTGCAGCCCTTAGAGACCTTCCTTGGCATCAGGGCCCTTGGTACCAGAAGTACCAGTTACAAGGGACTTATCTGGATGCCAGGGTCTGCCAATTGTGGATACAAAAGTACAGGATAGGGAAAGAACACTGGTGCTGGGGCCTGGTTAGCAGGCCTCAGCACACTTTCAATTGTAAACATAGCATCAGCAAAGGCAAAAAGTCAGGGGGCAACCATGCCAAGGAGGCATTTCCTTACACAACCCCCCCCCAAACGAAAGAGGATGAGACTAACCTTTCCCAAGAGAGTCTTCATTTTCTAAGTGGAAGAACCTGGAAAGGCCATCTGCATTGGCATGGGCAGTCCCAGGTCTGTGTTCCACTATAAAGTCCATTCCCTGTAGGGAGATGGACCACCTCAACAGTTTAGGATTTTCACCTTTCATTTGCATCAGCCATTTGAGAGGTCTGTGGTCAGTTTGAACTAGGAAGTGAGTCCCAAAGAGGTATGGTCTCAGCTTCTTCAGGGACCAAACCACAGCAAAGGCCTCCCTCTCAATGGCACTCCAACGCTGCTCCCTGGGGAGTAACCTCCTGCTAATGAAAGCAACAGGCTGGTCAAGGCCATCATCATTTGTTTGGGACAAAACTGCCCCTATCCCATGTTCAGAGGCATCAGTCTGCACAATGAACTGCTTAGAATAATCTGGAGCTTTTAGAACTGGTGCTGAGCACATTGCTTGTTTCAGGGTGTCAAAGGCCTGTTGGCATTCCACAGTCCAGTTCACTTTCTTGGGCATTTTCTTGGAGGTGAGTTCAGTGAGGGCTGTCACAATGGATCCATATCCCTTCACAAACCTCCTGTAATACCCAGTCAAGCCAAGGAATGCCCTGACTTGAGTCTGGGTTTTTGGAGCTACCCAGTCCAGAATAGTCTGGATCTTGGGTTGGAGTGGCTGAACTTGGCCTCCACCTACAAGGTGGCCCAAGTAAACCACAGTTCCCTGCCCTATCTGGCATTTGGATGCCTTGATAGAGAGGCCTGCAGATTGCAGAGCCTTCAAAACCTTCTTCAGGTGGACCAGGTGATCCTGCCAGGTGGAGCTAAAGACAGCAATATCATCAAGATAAGCTGTGCTAAAGGACTCCAAGCCAGCAAGGACTTGATTCACCAACCTTTGGAAGGTGGCAGGGGCATTCTTTAAACCAAAGGGCATAACAGTAAACTGATAATGCCCATCAGGTGTGGAGAATGCTGTTTTCTCTTTTGCTCCAGGTGCCATTTTTATTTGCCAGTACCCTGCTGTCAAGTCAAAGGTACTTAAGAATTTGGCAGCACCTAATTTATCTATGAGCTCATCAGCTCTTGGAATTGGATGAGCATCTGTCTTGGTGACAGAATTGCGCCCTCGGTAGTCCACACAAAACCTCATCTCTTTCTTTCCATCTTTGGTGTGAGGTTTGGGGACTAAGACCACTGGGCTAGCCCAGGGGCTGTCAGAGCGCTCAATTACTCCCAATTCTAGCATCTTGTGGACTTCCACCTTGATGCTTTCCTTAACATGGTCAGACTGTCTAAAGATTTTGTTTTTGACAGGCATGCTGTCTCCTGTGTCCACATCATGGGTACACAGGTGTGTCTGACCAGGGGTTAAGGAGAAGAGTTCAGGAAACTGTTGTAGGACTCTCCTACAATCAGCTTGCTGTTGGCCAGAGAGGGTGTCTGAGTAGATCACTCCATCTACTGAGCCATCTTTTGGGTCTGATGACAGAAGATCAGGGAGAGGTTCACTCTCTGCCTCCTGATCCTCATCTGTTACCATCAACAGATTCACATCAGCCCTGTCATGGAAGAGCTTAAGGCGGTTCACATGGATCACCCTCTTGGGGCTCCTGCTTGTGCCCAGGTCCACCAGGTAGGTGACCTGACTCTTCCTTTCTAGCACTGGGTAAGGGCCACTCCATTTGTCCTGGAGTGCCCTGGGAGCCACTGGCTCCAGAACCCAGACTTTCTGCCCTGGTTGGAACTCAACCAGTGCAGCCTTTTGGTCATACCAAAACTTCTGGAGCTGTTGGCTGGCCTCAAGGTTTTTGGTTGCCTTTTCCATGTACTCTGCCATTCTAGAGCGAAGGCCAAGTACATAGTCCACTATGTCTTGTTTAGGCTCATGAAGAGGTCTCTCCCAGCCTTCTTTAACAAGAGCAAGTGGTCCCCTTACAGGATGACCAAACAGAAGTTCAAAGGGTGAGAATCCTACTCCCTTCTGTGGCACCTCCCTGTAAGCGAAAAGCAGACATGGCAGGAGGACATCCCATCTCCTTTTGAGTTTTTCTGGGAGCCCCATGATCATGCCCTTTAATGTCTTGTTGAATCTCTCAACTAAGCCATTAGTTTGTGGATGGTAAGGTGTAGTGAATTTATAAGTCACTCCACACTCATTCCACATATGTTTCAGGTATGCTGACATGAAGTTGGCACCTCTGTCAGACACCACCTCCTTAGGGAAACCCACTCTGGTAAAGATACCAATGAGGGCCTTGGCTACTGCAGGGGCAGTAGTCGACCTAAGGGGAATAGCTTCAGGATACCTGGTAGCATGATCCACTACTACCAGGATATACATATTTCCTGAGGCTGTGGGAGGTTCTAGTGGACCAACTATGTCCACACCCACTCTTTCAAAGGGAACCCCCACCACTGGAAGTGGAATGAGGGGGGCCTTTGGATGCCCACCTGTCTTACCACTGGCTTGACAGGTGGGGCAGGAGAGGCAAAACTCCTTAACCATGTTGGACATATTGGGCCAGTAGAAGTGGTTGACTAGCCTCTCCCACGTCTTGGTTTGTCCCAAGTGTCCAGCAAGGGGAATGTCATGGGCCAATGTTAGGATGAACTCTCTGAACAGCTGAGGCACTACCACTCTCCTAGTGGCACCAGGTTTGGGGTCTCTGGCCTCAGTGTACAGGAGTCCATCCTCCCAATAGACCCTATGTGTTCCATTTTTCTTGCCCTTGGACTCTTCAGCAGCTTGCTGCCTAAGGCCTTCAAGAGAGGGACAGGTTTCTTGTCCCTTACACAGCTCCTCCCTTGAGGGTCCCCCTGGGCCTAAGAGCTCAACCTGATAAGGTTCAAGCTCCAAAGGCTCAGTTCCCTCAGAGGGCAGAACTTCTTCCTGAGAAGAGAGGTTCCCTTTCTTTTGCTGTGTTGTAGTTGGTTTCCCAACTGACTTTCCTTTCCTCTTGGTAGGCTGGGCCATTCTTCCAGACTCCAGCTCTACTTGTTCACCCTGTGCCTTGCATTGTGCTCTTGTTTTCACACACACCAGTTCAGGGATACCCAGCATTGCTGCATGGGTTTTTAGTTCTACCTCAGCCCATGCTGAGGACTCCAGGTCATTTCCAAGCAGACAGTCCACTGGGATATTTGAGGAGACCACCACCTGTTTCAGGCCATTGACCCCTCCCCATTCTAAAGTAACCATTGCCATGGGATGTACTTTTCTCTGATTGTCAGCGTTGGTGACTGTGTAAGTTTTTCCAGTCAGGTATTGGCCAGGGGAAACCAGTTTCTCTGTCACCATGGTGACACTGGCACCTGTATCCCTCAGGCCCTCTATTCTAGTCCCATTAATTAAGAGTTGCTGTCTGTATTTTTGCATGTTAGGCGGCCAGACAGCTAGTGTGGCTAAATCCACCCCACCCTCAGAAACTAGAGTAGCTTCAGTGTGGACCCTGATTTGCTCTGGGCACACTGTTGATCCCACTTGGAGACTAGCCATACCAGTGTTACCTGGATGGGAGTTTGGAGTGGAACCTTTCTTGGGACAGGCCTTGTCTCCAGTTTGGTGTCCATGCTGTTTACAGCTATGACACCAGGCCTTTTTGGGATCAAAGTTTTTACCCTTGTACCCATTGTTTTGTGAAGAGGCTCTGGGCCCACCCTCCTGTGCAGGTTTTTGGGGGCCTGTAGAAGACTCTTTACTATTTTTAGTTTTGGTTGTCTCATCACCCTTCCCCTGGGGAGTCTTTGTGACCCCTTTCTTTTGGTCACCCCCTGTTGAAGTCTTGGACACCCTTGTCTTGACCCAATGGTCCGCCTTCTTTCCCAATTCTTGGGGAGAAATTGGTCCTAGGTCTACCAGATGCTGATGCAGTTTATCATTGAAACAATTACTCAATAGGTGTTCTTTCACAAATAAATTGTACAGCCCATCATAATTACTTACACCACTGCCTTGAATCCAACCATCTAGTGTTTTCACTGAGTAGTCTACAAAGTCAACCCAGGTCTGGCTCGAGGATTTTTGAGCCCCCCTGAATCTAATCCTATACTCCTCAGTGGAGAATCCAAAGCCCTCAATCAGGGTACCCTTCATGAGGTCATAAGATTCTGCATCTTGTCCAGAGAGTGTGAGGAGTCTATCCCTACACTTTCCTGTGAACATTTCCCAAAGGAGAGCACCCCAGTGAGATCTGTTCACTTTTCTGGTTACACAAGCCCTCTCAAAAGCTGTGAACCATTTGGTGATGTCATCACCATCTTCATATTTAGTTACAATCCCTTTAGGGATTTTCAACATGTCAGGAGAATCTCTGACCCTATTTATGTTGCTGCCACCATTGATGGGTCCTAGGCCCATCTCTTGTCTTTCCCTCTCTATGGCTAGGATCTGTCTTTCCAAAGCCAATCTTTTGGCCATCCTGGCTAACTGGATGTCCTCTTCACTGGGGTTATCCTCAGTGATTTCAGAGGTGTTGGTCTCTCCTGTGAGGGAACCAGCATCTCTGACTATTATTTTTGGAGTCAGGGTTTGAGGGACCCTGTTCTCCCTAGATAGGACTGGTAGGGGGGAATTTTCCTCCAAGTCACTATCTTCTTCCTCTGAGTTGCCACCCTCAGAGGGGTTGGCCTTTTCAAACTCTGCCAAAAGCTCCTGGAGCTGTATTTTGGTAGGTTTGGGGCCCATTGTTATTTTCTTTATTTTACAGAGTGACCTTAGCTCCCTCATCTTAAGATGGAGGTAAGGTGTGGTGTCGAGTTCCACCACAGTCACATCTGTGCTAGACATTTTGCTTCTAAAAGTTGGAATACTTTTTAAGAATCTACAACTGGTTCTAGAATCTAATTCAAACTTTTACAAACTTTTAAACTCTGAAAGAAATGCTAAACAGGATCTAACACAAGGCCCTAGCAGGTCTTTTAAGAATTTAGAAAACTTTTCAAATTGCAAAAATCAATTTCTAATGACAATTTTGGAATTTGTTGTGTGATCAGGTATTGGCTGAGTAGTCCAGCAAATGCAAAGTCTTGTACCCCACCGCTGATCCACCAATGTAGGAAGTTGGCTCTGTATGTGCTATTTCAAAGTAAGGAATAGCATGCACAGAGTCCAAGGGTTCCCCTTAGAGGTAAAATAGTGGTAAAAATAGATAATACTAATGCTCTATTTTGTGGTAGTGTGGTCGAGCAGTAGGCTTATCCAAGGAGTAGTGTTAAGCATTTGTTGCACATACACATAGACAATAAATGAGGTACACACACTCAGAGACAAATCCAGCCAATAGGTTTTTGTATAGAAAAATATATTTTCTTAGTTTATTTTAAGAACCACAGGTTCGAATTCTACATGTAATATCTCATTCGAAAGTTATTGCAGGTAAGTACTTTAGGAACTTTAAATCATAAAAATTGCATGTACACTTTTCAAGTTCTTGACAAATAGCTGTTTTAAAGTGGACACAGTGCAATTTTCACAGTTCCTAGGGGAGGTAAGTATTTGTTAGGTTAACCAGGTAAGTAGGACACTTACAGGGCTTAGTTCTTGGTCCAAAGTAGCCCACCGTTGGGGGTTCAGAGCAACCCCAAAGTCACCACACCAGCAGCTCAGGGCCGGTCAGGTGCAGAGTTCAAAGTGGTGCCCAAAACACATAGGCTTCAATGGAGAAGGGGGTGCCCCGGTTCCAGTCTGCCAGCAGGTAAGTACCCGCGTCTTCGGAGGGCAGGCCAGGGGGGTTTTGTAGGGCACCGGGGGGGACACAAGCCCACACAGGAATTTCACCCTCAGCAGCGCGGGGGCGGCCGGGTGCAGTGTAGAAACAAGCGTCGGGTTTGTAGTGATAGTCTATGAGAGATCAACGGATCTCTTCAGCGCTGCAGGCAGGCAAGGGGGGGGTTCCTCGGGGAAACCTCCACTTGGGCAAGGGAGAGGGACTCCTGGGGGTCACTTCTCCAGCGAAAGTCCGGTCCTTCAGGTCCTGGGGGCTGCGGGTGCAGGGTCTCTCCCAGGCGTCGGGACTTAGGATTCAAAGAGTCGCGGTCAGGGGAAGCCTCGGGATTCCCTCTGCAGGCGGCGCTGTGGGGGCTCAGGGGGGACAGGTTTTGGTACTCACAGTATCAGAGTAGTCCTGGGGTCCCTCCGGAGGTGTTGGATCTCCACCAGCCGAGTCGGGGTCGCCGGGTGCAGTGTTGCAAGTCTCACGCTTCTTGCGGGGAGCTTGCAGGGTCCTTTCAAAGCTGCTGGAAACAAAGTTGCAGCCTTTCTTGGAGCAGGTCCGCTGTCCTCGGGAGTTTCTTGTCTTTTCGAAGCAGGGGCAGTCCTCACAGGATGTCGAGGTCGCTGGTCCCTTTGGAAGGCGTCGCTGGAGCAGGATCTTTGGAAGGCAGGAGACAGGCCGGTGAGTTTCTGGGGCCAAGGCAGTTGTCGTCTTCTGGTCTTCCTCTGCAGGGGTTTTCAGCTAGGCAGTCCTTCTTCTTGTAGTTGCAGGAATCTAATTTTCTAGGGTTCAGGGTAGCCCTTAAATACTAAATTTAAGGGCGTGTTTAGGTCTGGGGGGTTAGTAGCCAATGGCTACTAGCCCTGAGGGTGGGTACACCCTCTTTGTGCCTCCTCCCAAGGGGAGGGGGTCACAATCCTAACCCTATTGGGGGAATCCTCCATCTGCAAGATGGAGGATTTCTAAAAGTTAGAGTCACTTCAGCTCAGGACACCTTAGGGGCTGTCCTGACTGGCCAGTGACTCCTCCTTGTTGCTTTCTTTGTTCCCTCCAGCCTTGCCGCCAAAAGTGGGGGCCGTGGCCGGAGGGGGCGGGCAACTCCACTAAGCTGGAGTGCCCTGCTGGGCTGTGACAAAGGGGTGAGCCTTTGAGGCTCACCGCCAGGTGTTACAGCTCCTGCCTGGGGGAGGTGTTAGCATCTCCACCCAGTGCAGGCTTTGTTACTGGCCTCAGAGTGACAAAGGCACTCTCCCCATGGGGCCAGCAACATGTCTCTAGTGTGGCAGGCTGCTGGAACTAGTCAGCCTACACAGACAGTCGGTTAAGTTTCAGGGGGCACCTCTAAGGTGCCCTCTGGGGTGTATTTTTCAATAAAATGTACACTAGCAACAGTGTGCATTTATTGTGCTGAGAAGTTTGATACCAAACTTCCCAGTTTTCAGTGTAGCCATTATGGTGCTGTGGAGTTCGTGTTTGACAGACTCCCAGACCATATACTCTTATGGCTACCCTGCACTTACAATGTCTAAGGTTTTGTTTAGACACTGTAGGGGTACCATGCTCATGCACTGGTACCCTCACCTATGGTATAGTGCACCCTGCCTTAGGGCTGTAAGGCCTGCTAGAGGGGTGTCTTACCTATACTGCATAGGCAGTGAGAGGCTGGCATGGCACCCTGAGGGGAGTGCCATGTCGACTTACTCGTTTTGTCCTCACTAGCACACACAAGCTGCCAGCAGTGTGTCTGTGCTGAGTGAGAGGTCTCCAGGGTGGCATAAGACATGCTGCAGCCCTTAGAGACCTTCCTTGGCATCAGGGCCCTTGGTACCAGAAGTACCAGTTACAAGGGACTTATCTGGATGCCAGGGTCTGCCAATTGTGGATACAAAAGTACAGGTTAGGGAAAGAACACTGGTGCTGGGGCCTGGTTAGCAGGCCTCAGCACACTTTCAATTGTAAACATAGCATCAGCAAAGGCAAAAAGTCAGGGGGCAACCATGCCAAGGAGGCATTTCCTTACAATCACCGGTTGCAGGAGACAACGCATACAACCTCCCTCTCCCAGACCCCCTGCCCACCTCGTTAATATCCCCCCTCTCCCTTCCAAACCTGAGCCTAAGATCCATCCTCGCACCAACTGCATGCTCATTAACTGTAGATCAGCAGTCAAACACGCTACGGATCTTGCTGACGCTAACCTCAACCATAACATTGACATTGCCTTCATCACAGAGACCTGGCTAACCGAACTCTCTCAACCAATCTTGGACACCCTTGTCCCTCCCGGCTACTCTATCTACAACAAAGAGAGAAAGAACCGACCGGGGGGAGGTACTGCCATCATCCACAAAAATACCATAGAACTTGATTTCAAAGAAGCTCTCATTTTCAATTCCTGTGAACACTTGAACGCCTCCTTGAAGACCTGCGTCAACTCTAAGGTGACCTTCCACCTTCTCTACCACCCCCGGGTAATACTCAACCTTTTGCGGATCACCTAGCTGACCTAATAACTCACTGCTCCCTCTGACCCCAACTTTATCATCTTGGGCGATCTCAACCATCGCTGGAATGATGAGAACAATGCACTCATTCAATCCCTACATGACCTCCTTCACAGCAACAACCTTTCCCAACACTGCAAGGGCCAAACCCACAGCAAAGGCGCTACACTAGATGCGATTATAGCACATAAAGATTCCCTCAAGGTCGTTGATATCCTTCCTGTCGACTGGTCAGATCATCATATCATCCTTTTCCATCTCAACTATATCCCCCAACTCACTCCCCATCCCCAAAAATCCTTTAGTTGGAAAAGAAATGTCAGCCAAATCCCCCTATCTACCTTTGAAGAAAAAAATCACCTCTCTTCTTCCCCCCCTCTTCGACCATCCTCTCCACGACGGACTTAACCACCCACTACAACTCGACTATAACTACCATATTGGATCAGCTTGCCCCTCTAAAACTGAAAAGACTGCGAAACATCCCATCCAGAGCTTGGTTCAACAATGACCTCAACTCAGAGAGAAGACAACTCAGAGCCATGGAAAGACTTTGGAGATCTGACCCCTCCTCTACCCACTTAGATCAGCTCAGAAGTGCACGGAGAAGTTACAAAAAACACATATATAATGAAAAAAGATCCTTCTTCCAAAATACCCTTGACAGAGCCATAAACCGCCCGAAAGAGCTCTTTAACATCATTAAACAACAAACGACCAATCCTGCTCCCAACCCCTTACCCACTACTGAGGCCACCTGCGTTAACTTTGCCAATTTCTTCAACGATAAAATCACTGAGATTGAATGTTCCTTAGTAAGGGACTCTCCCCCCAACATTGTGCCCCTTCTCCCATCCACTGTCAATCTTATCCCCGCTCTATACCTCCCCGACAACCCTTCCCTCCTAACTGAAATCACTCTCCCTGCCCGGACGCATCGGCCGGCCTCCGCTAACTGGAGTTCTTTCCAACCCCTCCTGGTATCGGACATCTCCAAACTCATGTCCTCCTCCAAAACCTCCTCCCACCTAGCTGACCCCCTCCCTTCCTCCTTGGCAAAAAAACTCCACCAGTCCCTCTCCCCTACTTGGACAATGATCATCAATAGCTCCCTTCAGACGGGCGTATTCCCAGACTGCCTAAAACTAGGCCAAATCACGCGAATTTTAAAGAAACCAGGAGCAGACCCGAACAACCTCCACAACTACAGACCTGTCTCCAACCTTCCATTCCTGGCCAAAGTTCTCGAAAAATGTGCTCTCCAACAATTAACCCAACATATTGATTCCAACAGCCTCCTAAACCCTCTTCAATCTGGTTTCCGGAAAGGCTGCAGCACTGAATCAGTCATCCTCAACATTGTAGATGACCTCCTCATCTCTCTTGACTCTGACAGACCCTGCCTACTCATTCTCCTTGATCTTACAGCAGCCTTTGACACTGTCGACCACAAACTCCTTCTCGACTCCCTCCAAAAGAGAGTAGGCATTGAAGGCACTGTCCTCCGCTGGTTTTCCTCCTTCCTACAAAACCGTACACAGCTTGTAAAACTTCTTAACTCGACCTCGCCGACCTTCCCCATTACCAGAGGGGTCCCCCAGGGTTCTGTCCTCTCTCCAACATCTATATGGACCCTCTTACCACTATCCTCACTCGAGCTTATATCCCCTTCCACCTCTATGCTGATGACACGCAACTCTATATTGAACTATCTTCCTTAGATGACATCCACCGTCTGAACAATACCCTTAAAGAAGCCCTATGCTGGCTCTCACATAACCACCTCAAACTCAATCACGACAAGACGGAAATACTCCTCCTCTCGAAATCTAACCAGCTTCCTCAACTGCAAGAATGGCTAAAATCTATTGACGCCCTCAAATGTACTCTCTCCCCATCTACCACGGTCAAATCCCTGGGAATCTCTCTGGACTCCAACCTGACCTTGCAAGACCATATTAAGTCAAACGCTAATAATGCCTTCCGCAGCCTTAAACTTCTTCACAAAATTAAATCCTTCATTCCCCAAGATGACCTCAAACAGGCCACTCAAGCACTGGCACTCTCAAGACTAGACTATGGGATCTCTATCCTCACTGGCACGGCCAAATCCCGACTCGCCCCTATGAGGTCCACTCTTCATGCAGCAGCTAGACTAGTGACAGGAACTAAAAAATTTGACCACATCTCCCCAGCCCTGAAGAATATGAAATGGCTCTTGATTGAGGCCCGCTGCCTGTTCCGCACTGCCTGCCTGACACACAAAGCCCTTCACACTGGGAAACCTGAATACCTCGCTAACAAGCTAGTGAAAGCTGGTCAAATCAGATCTTTGAGAAGCACAAACTCTCTCCTCCACCTCCTTCCGAAACCCAACAAGCAAAAAACTTGATCATGCTCCTTCTCAAACAACGCTCCAAGAATATGGAACTCCTTACCCATCCACATCAGATCTAACACCTCCCACATGACCTTTAAGAAACTACTGAAAGAATTCCTCCTAAACCAACCCTCTCATTAATAAGGGTCTCTCCCTCACCACCCCCCCTTCCTCGAATTGCCACCCTTCTATTCATGAGAACCCATATGTATCCTCATTGTACAAAGTGACTCTTGACTCGTGTGTTTCCTATGTTTATTTCCTGTTCTGTTGTAAAGCGCTCTGTTACCCTCTCGGTCTTGCTAGCGCTATAGAAAACTCTTATAAATAAAAAAAATAAAAAAAATAAAAAGTCCGGTATCCCTACTGGGGAGAGACTTTGCTGTGTAAGACAAGATGCTCGATTACTTGTTCGAACAATGGAATCAAGATACAGACAAATGGTGATGATGAGGATGACCCAGTTTCAGAGACCGAGTGTGAGGAGTACCCTCTGATTAATTTCTTTCCAGTGTTCAAAGTGAAGGAGCTTCCTCCTGATTTACAGGGAACTGTTAAAGACAAAGTGTGGGATCTGACAGGGAAAGAGATTGGTCTGATAAAGGGAGCTGAGCCAGTTAAAGTTCCTTAAAACTAAACGCAATTTTACCTCAGGCTCCCCAGTATCACATGGGGCATCCTTATGAAAGTTGCTCACCTAATTGCAGAATGTGTAAAACAAGGAGTTTTGAAAGAGATGTTGAGCAGCCCATGTAATTCACTTTTAATGGGATTGAAAAAGCACTGTGGGAAGGTTCGAATTGTCCAGGACCTGAGAAAAATAAATGACATTGTGATCAAATGTTGCCCCGTGGTGCTGAATCCAGCTGTGATTCTGTTCCAGATTCTATGGGATGCTGAATGGTTCACCGTCATAGACTTGCCACAAGCCTTTTTTTCTGTGCCTCTTCACGAGGATAGGCAATTGTTTTGTTGTGAATTTTTGGACCGAGTTTACTGTTGGTGTCAAATTCCTCAAGGGTTTTCAGAGTCACCTTCCATATTCAATCAGATCTTGAAACAGAATTTGGAATCGCTGGAATTGCCTTTCCAATCGACATTGGTACAGTACATTCATGACTTGCTGATTGCATCCAAAACGAAGGAAGAGTTGAAGTATGACACGATTGCCTTAATGAACCATTTGGAAAAGAATGGTCATAAAGTGTCTCCAAATGTCAGTACTGTCAGAAAGAAGAGAAATACTTGGGTCACCAGATTGAGAAATTAATAAGAAAAATATCCAGAGAAATGGTCACAGCCACATTGCAGATGAGTCCCCCCCGACCACCAAGAGAGATGTCAGGATGTTTTTAGGGATGGTAGGCTGTTGTCACCAATGGATTCCAAATTTATAAGTCATTTCCAAACCACTGCAGAAGCTGACTCACAACGAAGTCACTGATCCCCTAGTGTTAGACCATGCTTGCATGAAAGCGTTTTCTGAATTGAGAATCTGTGCAAAGCTCCGGCTGTGGATATGCCTGACTACACTAAGTCCTTCACGTTGTTTTGCCATGAATGTGATGCATGTTCATTGTCTGTCTTGAGGCAGGTCCATGGAGGGGTAAACCGCCCAGTAGCATATTTGTTAGCTACTTTAGACCCAGTTGCAGTAGTTTTACCAGGCTGTTTGCGTGCAGTTGCAGCGGTTGGACAGAGCCTCACACAGTGTGAAGGTGTTGTGATGGGACATACCCTAATAATAACGGTCCCTCACTCAGCTGAAATTTTACTTACCCGAAACAAAACCCAATACCTGACTGGTGCAAGATTGACACGTTATGAGACGAGCATTCTAGGGTCACCAAATGTGTCATTGAAAAGTTGTACAGTGCCTAACCCGGCAACCTTGCTTCCGAATGAAAATGCTGAGATTGAAAAGTTGGAAGACATTGAGCATGATTGTCTTGAAGTAACTGATCTGTGCACAAAACCAAGACCTGATATTAGAGACAACCGATTGGAAGAAAATTACAGAACTATCTTTGTTCATGGTTCCTGTCTTAGAGACACTACAGGACTACTGAGAGCAGGATATGCCGTGTGTACAATTACTGGTATACTGGAAGCATCCTGGCTTTGAGGAGTATATTCTGCAGTAGCGGAACTGGCAGCCCTTACTAGAGCGTCAGGTTTCTCCTCAGCTTAAAATTACCATCTATACAGATAGTCTACATGGATTTTGAATACTCCATGACTTTGACCAGTTGTGGTCCCAGAGAGGTTTCATGTCCTGTTCTGGTTCACCAGTGAGAAATGGTGAGAGAATTTGAGATTTGTTGCAAGCTATCCAAATGCCTGAAAAAATTGCTGTGGAGAAATGCAGTGCACATCTGAAGTGGCAAGATTTTGTGTCAATGGGAAATGGATATGCGGATCAATTCGCAAAGTTTTGTGCATTGAACTGTATATCGTTCAAAGATAAGTGGGAATTGTTATCTGAAGAAGATGAAATAATGTCCAAATTATGCATTGCTTGTAATAGATACTTGGGAAGAATTTAGAACAATGCAGAATAATGTTGACAAGGAGGAAAAACCATCAGGGAGCAAATTGAAATGTGTACTCCGATAGAATGAATTGTGGGTTTCAGAAGAGGGTCAATTGGTTTTGCCGAACAGTCTGTTGTTTCAAATGGCTAGGTATTGTCAAGGTCACACACATGTTGGGAGGGATGCCAGGATTCGCCTTTTTAAACAGAATTTGTTCGATCCAAGGTTTAGACAAGTTGCTGAAGCAGTTTGCCTTTATTGGGTCATTTGTCAACAAATGAACTTGGGAAAAGGGATAGTGGTAAATTTGAGCCACATTGGAAGAGCAGGAGGTCCATTCAGCAGAGTGCAAAGGGATTTTATTGAGATGCCTGTGTGTGGAGGTTTGAGAGATGTGTTGGAGATTGTTTGCATCTTTAGTCATTGGATTGAAGCGACTCTACACGGAGAAAAGACAGCCTCACAGTAGCAAAACTACTACTTACTGACCACCACTGCATCCACTTATCCTTCATGAAACCCACCACCCACCACCAACAACACACTACACCCTACCGCAAGTGGAACAAGATCTCCAAAGAACACCTGTTCTCCAACCTCGCACAAGCTCCACCTCCCATCACCAACGACACCAACACCACCGCCCTCAACCTCACACGATGGCTAGAAACTTGTGCAGACTCCCTCGTCCCTTTGAAAACAAACAACACCTGCACCATCAAGACCGCCCCCTGGTTCACCACAGAACTTTAGTCTTCCAAACAAGAATGCCGAAAAATTGAGAAAGCCTGGCGCCAAGAACCCTCAATGAGCAACTTCTCCGCCCTCAAAACAGCCATGCAAAACACCACCAACTCATCCGGACCACCAAACGGTCCTTCTACAAAGAACGCACAGACAACAACAAACACAACAGCAAGGAACTCTTTGCCATCATTAAAGAACTCACCAAACCCAAATCCTGCCCCATTGACCCTCCACACTCACAAGACCTCTGCAACTCCCTCTCCAACTACTTCCACCGCAAAATCACAGATATACGCGATAGCTTCGCATCATCAGCACCCACCATCACCACCACTGATACAACCAACACCACAACACCCTGCCGCACCAACCACGACCCCCACTAACGACGAAGAAATCGGCAAAACCATGAACTCCATTCAATCTGGCTCCCCAACAGACCCTTGCCCCCACCACATTTTCAACAAGGCCAGCCAAATCATCGCTCCCTAGCTCCGGGCCGTCATCAACAGTTCCTTCGACACTGCAACTTTCCCATATATTTGGAAGCACGTCGAAGTCAACGCTCTTCTCAAAAAACCCAAAGCAGACCCTGAAGACCTCACAAACTACCGACCCATTTCTCTTCTCCCCTTCCCCGCAAAGGTCGTTGAGAAGATAGTAAACGTGCAACTGTCTCGCTTCCTAGAAGAGAACAACATACTTGACATCTCCCAGGCTGGATTCCGCAAGAATCACAGCGCTGAGACCGCCTGCACAGACGACATCAGGACCAGAGTGGACAAGGGCAAGACCGTCGCCCTCATCCTCCTAGACCTCTATGCAGCTTTTGACACTGTATGCCACCAAACCGTCCGGGCATGCCTTTTCGATGCCAGAATTCACCACAAAGCCCTGGACTGGCCCACCTCCTTCCTCTCCAGAAGAACTCTAAGAGTTCGCCTCCCTCCTTTCCGGTCTACAGCCACCAAGATCATCTTTGGGGTCCCCCAAGGATCCTCCCTCAGCACCACCCTCTTCAACAGCTACATGGCTCCTCTCACCAACATCCTCCGCCCCCACTGCATCACCATCATTTCATACGCTGACGAAACCCAGCTCATCATCTCCCTCACTAGGAACCCAGCCACTGCCAAGAATAACCTGCACGCCGGACTCCTCGACATCACCAAATGGATGACAGCAAGCGACCTCAAATTGAACTCAGACAAAACAGAGATCATCATCTTCGGCCCCAACAAGACAGCATGGAACGACTCCTGGTGGCCCACCACCCTCGGACCACACCCAACACCCACCTCCCACGCTAGCAACCTTGGCATCATACTGGACTCATCTCTCTCCATTACCCAGCAAATCAACGCCATATCATCCTCCTGCTTCAACACCCTTCGCATGCTACGCAAGACTTTCAAATGGAACCCTCTAGAAACAAGAAAAACAGTCACCCACACCCTCATAAGCAGCAGACTGGACTACGCAACGCCCTCTACGCAGGGACCACAGCCAAACTTCAAAGAAAACTCCAGCGAATCCAGAACGCAGCCGCACATCTCATCCTCAACCTCTCTTGCCACAAACACATATCCACCCACCTCAGATTCCTACACTGGCTGCCCATCAACAAAAGGATAATTTTCAAAATCCTTGTCCACGCTCACAAAGCCCTCCACAACAATGGACCGGCCTACCTCAACGAACAAGTCAACTTCCAAATACCAACTTGCCAGCCCCGCTCCACCGACCTCGCCCTCGCTGCAGTCCCCCGCACCCAACGCACCACCTCCGGTGGCAGATCCTTCTCCCACCTCGTCGCCAAGACTTGGCACTCCCTCCCCACCAACCTACGCAAGACCCAGGACCTCCTAACCTTCAGAAAGCACCTAAAAACATGGCTTTTCGAGCAGTAACCGCCCCGCGCCTTGAGACCCTACCGGGTGAGTAGTGCACTTAAGAAATTATTTGATTGATTGACTTAGGGAACTGATACCACATGTTGGTTTTCCGATCTCTTTAGAATCGGATAGGGGAAGTCACTACAACAATGAAGTAATTAAATTACTGTACGCAGCCTTAAATATTGAGCAGAAGTTGCATTGTAGTTCCCGCACTAAAGCATCAGGACTAATGGAACAGATGAATGGTAGCTTGGAATTAAGAATGGCGAAAATGTGTGCGTCCACAAATCTGAAATAGCCTGATGCACTGCCGTTAACTTTGATGACAATGAGAAACACGCCCGACAGGAAGACAGGACTGTCACTGCATGAGATCCTTATGGGCAGAGCAATGAGGTTGCCAGCGGTTCCTGCAAATGCTCTTGTGAACATAACAGATGATATGGTATTGGACTACTGCAAAGGTCTGGCTGATGTGGTTTGCTCTTTCTCACAGCAGGTGGAAGCCACCACACTGCAACCGTCACAATATCAAGGACACAACCTGAGAGCTGGTGACTGGGTTGTGGTCCTAATACATGTGAGGAAGATGTGTTTGGAACCTCGATGGAAAGGCCTTTTCCAGGTAGTTTTGATCACTACCACAGCTGTGAAGTTCCAAACTGGATACACGCAAGCCATACAAAAAAGTGGCATGTCCTTGGGAAAATGAAGAGAAGCTGTTGAGAGTACCAACAATGACCAGACAAGCCTCAGAGCCAGAAAGACAAGAAAGAGGAACTGATACTCGATCTGAGTACGTTGAGAACGGTTCAGTCACTCCTGTGAGAGACGAAGGAGAAGATCTCCAGGAGAGTGACAGTGAACCAATATCAATTGAGGCAGCAGGAGAGTCTTGTCAGAGGAGGGCTTTCTCAGAAGTAGACGATTTCGAGAGACAAACAGAGCAAATACCAGACCCCGAGGGGAAAGGAGTTGAGGCGGATCAAAGCCAATGTGGTCTGACTCCTCCTGAACCAGCTGCAGGTCCGTCAAGAGAAAATCCTGCAGAGCAAGAAGAAGTTACAAGTTCAACACTGACATTGAGCAAGGGTCAACTGAAAGAAGACAAGTGGCTAGAGTCTCAAGAAAAAAGAAAGGAAAAAGTTGTTGTGACAACAATTGAGGAGGAATTAGATACGACAAGAAAAGAAGACCTAAATGAAGGAGAATTGAATGGAGATCGAAAGTTGAAAAGAAAGAAGTCAAAGGTATGCAGGTCCTAAATGGGCGTATGCAACAAGTGAATGGCAAAGAGAGATTTTGTCTTTTTGTTTTGATCAAGACAGTCCAGGTCAATATTTTGGCACTTGAAAGAAGCTAATGAAATGAGCTGTTAAGATACATTGAGAAAAAGTACAAAGAAAAAAGAATGTTGAAAGTAACCGGAAAAGACTTTTGATAACCTCATTTGGCAAGCTGCTAAACCAAATTTGACAACGATCCTGGAAGTGAGACAGAGAGCTGTAAATAACGGAAAGAAGATTAAAGATTTTAGTTTTTGATTTTGCTGCATATTTTCTATATTTTTCTCTTCTACTTTCTGATTCTTTACATATCATGGGTAACATTAGCCAGCAGGTTAGGAAGAACAGGTGCTGTAAATACATGAGTATTGGTTTGGTGATATTGTGTGTAATATTGAATGTAGGTATGACTGTTCTTGACAAGAGTAAAGCCAACAATACTTCAGCTCTGGAAACAACTACTGCATTAACAATGATAGAGAAGTTTAGGTTAGATGAGAAGTACCTGCACGTAGATAATGCAAACGGGGAACTTTCTTCTAATGTCTTCTATTGCTTATTGAGTGAGTATGCTGAGACGATGGATGCGAGGAATTGTTTTGTGTGTATGCAGAGTCCTTCATCAGTTGAAGGAGTTACCTATCATAGTTTGCCTCTTACTTATGGGATAAGCTGTTGTCTGTTACTAACAAGACTCTATAACCAGGAGTACATCCAATATTTTTATTCAAACTATGTTGTAGTGTTTTCGTTTGTCCCCATAATTCGATATCTGAGTAATGTAGCTAAAGACAATGACATAGTATTAGTAAGGGGTTTCTTTGAGCCTACATTAACTTTTTGGACAGCCTATGCACACAAGAATAATCTGACATGTTTGCTCACACCACTAGAAAAGAGCTTCTTAGATCAGACAGACGACAGGAGAAAGGCATTAAAGAAGAAGTTAGAAATGCTTTTAGTGAAATAAAAACACAAGTGAAATTAGCTTTAGATGCGCAACATGTAGGGAAGCTTTCTGTATATAGACGTAGATCTAGTACTGACACTTTATTTGTGGGAACAGGTGAATGTAGGAATGTGTTTTTGCTTCAGGGTAAAAGGACATTTATGTTGAATGCACAGGATCCAGCGATTCCTGGTATATATTACATTTGTGGACCTAATGCGTATTACCGTCTTCGAAGAGGATGGTATGGCACATATTACTTGGGGATAGTTTTCCCAAAGATATTACAACTTGATGACTTGAAACGATTACCGAAAATGACGGAATTACATCACAGTAGAGAAAGAAGAGAGTCTCCTTCTGGTATAGTGGGAGCTGTAGTTGGATCAATGACTCCTTCGGTAGGAGTTGTTCTGAATTCTATAAAGATTCGAAAGTTGTCTACTATTGTGGATAACATCTTGACAAATTTTTCAGGAGGCATGATCCTAATGGATACAGAAGTGGCTGCGGTAAGATCTATGACTCTTCAGAACCGCCTTGCGTTGGACATTCTTTTAGCAAAAGATGGTGGAGTTTGCAAAATGCTTAATTCAAGACATTGCTGTTCATATATCCCTGATAATAGTAAAGAAAGTAGAAGGTTACTCACTAATCTGACTAATGAAAGTACTGATTTGAAAGAGTTGAATGAACCAGGTGTTTGCAAGAAAGTTGGCAAAAGATTTGTTTCAGTGGGAAATTGGCTCAGCAACAGTGGGAAAGGGATAATACAGAAAATAATACAAAGGATATTGATTTTTGTGATTTGCATGATTGGAGCTTGGGGAATATGTAAATTGTGTAGAGTGAATAAATTTAAGAAAATAAAAATTGATCAGAGGATGGAAGAAATGAAAAGGGAGAATTTGTTTAGGGAAAATTAAAAAAGGGAAAGAATATTTAAGAGGATAGAGATGACAACATTTTAAGCTGAAGCAAAAGAAAAAAATTTGTGGGAAGATTTAGTGTGATGACACATTTAGTCATCAAAGGAGGGATTGTTAACGCTGAGTTTTACTAAGGAATATTCAGGTATTTTGAGTGTTGAATTTGCATAGAAAATTAATTAACCTAGAGAAAATGAATGCACGCATTTGATGTTGCAGCCACTTGAGTGGCCACCAATGTTCATGAAGTGTACTTATAAAAGGCTTATTGATATGAAATGTTGAGTTTATGTTAGATTAATGTAGCAATATGTCATATTAGGGTTATGCATTTTGTAATAGATTTAATAATTCATAGGCCTTAATTTAGCGAGGTCTTGGGCCTAGTTGCACGGCCTCATGTCAAGCTACATTTCTTAGGCATTTTATAAAATGGCTGCTTAGAGATTTAACTGTACTGATCTTTTTCTCGTAGCTGAAGTTAGTTCTCATGAGAAACTGCTTGCTAGAAGATGCTGTACTAGCTAGGGAAACATTGTATATTGTAGTATGTGTAAGACTAACCTTCCCAGGAAAAGACAATGGATGCACTGACTGGAGTATAAGTTGCAACAATATCGATACCCGACAAGCTGAACGATGGGAACAGGAGAAGAGGAGCCAATCATCAACATGTGAACCATGTAGTAGTAAAACTTTGAGGTTTTATTTTCATTGGAATAAATGCAAACATGTGATTCTTTGACCAATAAGGACGTGAGAAGTGGTTTTTGGAAATCTAACTTAGCCGGACTGCACCGAAAGGAGCGAAGCCATTCTGCGCCATTCTCCCTTTCTTTCTGAACGTAGAGTTATTATTCTTTTTCACATGCTTAAAGAGACATTGCTTTGCTGAACCTTGATGCTGAATCCTGATGTCTTGCTGTCCGAACTGATGTCCAATTGATGAAGACTGTCACAGCTTGCTGAACCACATTGAGGACAGGTATAAGACTATGTTACTGATTGTTATGTCTAGTTGCTTTTGTCTCTAGGTACCAACCACTACTTTGATAGAGCCATAGTTAGATGTTTTTCCAAATTTGTGTTGACTAAATTGTTTTGCATGAAGCCCAAACATGCTATTGTGATCTGATGTTAGGTAGGGTTGTCACTGTTAATTTGTACCATAATATTAGAATGTGTGGTAGCTCAAGCTTTGATTAGATTGTGAATCTTTCACTGCTTTGGTCAGCCAGTATTGTTTCTGTAGGATTATCATTTGATTTTGAGACTAAGTTACGTGACATTAGCATTGTTAGTATAAGGAAACAAACATTCTGACTTTTACATAAAGGTATGGTTATTCATGACTGCAAGGTCATGGTGTGTGGAAATTACTGACTCCTATTGATTGTTGATGTCTATGATTGTTATTGAACTGTGTTGGTACGGGTTATATGGTGGGAACTACTCAAAGCGCAGGCAAAAGGTCCATCCGCCTATAAGCATCTCCCTTGTAAGTTTACTCACTAAGTTCTGATGTGCTAAAAGTACCAACCATAAGCATAAAATTACATTTATGTGAACGTTATCAGTATTCCATAGGGCCTTACAGACCGTAAACCTGGGAATATTCCCACGACCCTAGTGTTGGTACCAGAAACTGCATCAATAGTTTTTTCAGTACATAGCCAGGTGCTGCTATTGCATACATCTGTGCATCCTACAAGACATTTCCTGTCCTCGCGCACATGCATCTCTATCAATTTCCTTCAATTTGAAAAATGAGCTAAGGGATGTGTATTTTCTGGCTGATTGTTGTGAGGTGGGCTGAGTTACCAAACAGTGAAATCAACTTAAAAGTAAACCTATCTTACTCTTAAGTCCCGGTACTTTGCCAATCTTAACCTGGAGTTAGATACTACTACAGATGGGAATGTCAAACTGAGATGAATTGCAGCTTAGATCTAGGTAAACGTTGTTTTGCAGAACATCCTGTCTACATTTCACTTCGCTTTGAGAAGAAGCTTCAATAACAGAGTCAGCAGAATGGGTGTAGGGCTTTCCTATAGAATGCTGTATGTCTATAGAATGTCACTAAGACCTCCTTAAATGTATCACAGCATGAACTAATAGCATTTGGAGGTTGCGCGCTAGGCACAGAGTTGTTATAGGGGATCTATGTTTTTATCCATCAGGCAGTGGTGGCTTTAAGTTCATTTCTGCTGGCATCATTGTGCTCAAAGGTCTGAAATAGTTGGTCTGCCGAACGCAGATCCTTGGTTGAAGGCAGATTAAAGGGCAAGGGGTGCTTCATGTCCAAATTGTGCAGGACATCCTCAGTCAATGAGAAACGTCAAAGTTGAAAGAATGATCTTAGTTACATAATACTACAATAACACTTGTTGGATGATGGGAGGGTGACTCCATATAACAAGTCTGTCGCTATGGAATATTCTATTGGACAAAAGGTTTAACCAGTTGGCACTAAAAATACACTACCTTAACTACTAAACATGGGAATGGATGATGTTCTTCAATAACAAGTGAAAGAAATACAGCAAATTTGCTTTCACACAGCCCTAAAAGGAAGGTTTCCTCACAACTGGCACAGCATCTAGACTTCACAAAAGAAGACATCTAAATGTTGACAGGTCAGCTTTTCATGGACAAAATACTCAAGTTTAAAAGTGGTAGAAAGAGATGCAGCACACTCCCTCCTTTCAAGGAAAGGTAATTTATCTTCTAGAGATGGCAGACCTGGTCCCTCAGTAGAATAAGGAGTAGGTCAGGGTACCAACCTATCACAACCAGGAAGGAGCCAACAGGATTACAAGTCATTCTTGATTCTATATGGTCATCTGCAGAACTTTCTGAATTAAAGGAAAAAGAAATACCCATATTCAGGCCAACATCAGGTTATCACTCCAAGGAACAGTGGGCCTTAGACTGTCCAAGAATCAACTGGATTACACTTGCAGTTGAGGTAAGATGGCATCAAGCCTAGAGTTTGAGGTCAAAGACTTCTTGAAGGAACTCCCTCTTGTGTATAGAAGACTGCTTACGTTGTCATTCTGGGGTTGTTGATCCTTGCTATTTAAGAGGTTAGCAGGATCCTTCATGAAATGTCTAATCCGACAGTTACAGCCAGCAGAGAGTAGTTGCCTCTTGCTTTCTGATGCAGGAGAGGGATGAGACAATGTGACTGTGGACCATCACCGCCCCGTTTCCTAGCACTGGACATATCTGATGTAGCTCACAGGGCACTGATGAGAATTCCCCCACATTACAATACTAAGAAGAGTCAAAGGTTACAACAAGCTGCGGACAGAGTATGCAGAAGGTACTTCCAACCAAAAGGTTCAAAGTGAGAGGGATCAACTTTTACTAATATATTAGTGGCATAGAAGTTGGCATATGGTGATTAATTAACCTTCATTTAACCCCTTCTGTGCCGCGGACGTAATGGTTACGTCCCGCGGCACAGAGCTCATGTGCCGAGGATGTAACCATTACGTCCTGGGCACTGAGCTTAGAGGGAGCGCTAGCGCTCCCTCTGTGGGCTTCCCTCCAACCCCCCCAAGGCAGGGATGGAAGGGGAAACCCTTCCCGTTCCACCCCCACCCCCTCTAACCCCCCCCAGTGACATGTGATGACATCAGTGCGCAAATGTGCGCTGACCTCATCAGAGGCCATTTCCCCATCGGAAGAGAAATGCAAAGCATTTCTCTTCCGACAATGTGATGGGGCCCTGAGAGGTTTCAAAGGGAAGGAAAGGCATTTCCTTCCCTTTGAAGTCTCTCAGAGCATTTCAAAAGCCGGATTGTAAAGCGATCCGGCTTTTGAAATGCCCATTAGACACCAGGGATTTATTTTTTATTTGAAAATGGCATAAGGGGAGCGACCCCTGGGGCAAGGGTCGCTCCCCAGGGGGGCAATATTTTTCAAGGCCTTTTCTGCCCCCCCTAGATGCAGATCGGCTATTGTCAGAGGGGGCAGAATCCACTAGGCGCCAGGGATCTTTTTCTTTTTTTTTTTTTTAGTTGGGGAGGTACCCCTTAGGCAAGGGTCACTTCTTAGGGGGCAAATCATATTTAGGGCATTGGGGGCAGATTGGCCTATTTTTATGAGGCCAGTCTGCCCCCAAGGGGGGCAGAAACCACTAGACACCAGGGAGTTTTTTTTTTTTTACGCCAAATTCACAGAAGGGGAGCGACCCCTTAGGCAAGGGTCGCTCCCCTGGGGGGCAAATTGTATTTAGACCATTTCTTCCCCCCTTGGGGGCAGATCGGATGATTTTTGTTAGGTCAATCTGCCTCCCACTGGGCACCGGGGATCTTTTTTTTCTGCCAATGTCACGTAAGGGGAGCGACCCCTTAGTCAAGGGTCACTCCCGGGGGGGGCGGGTGGGGAATTTATTTTAGGCCATTTCTGCCCACCTGGGGGCAGATCGGCCTATTATTATTAGGCCGATCTTCCCCCAGGAGGGGCAGACGCCTCTAGGCGCTAGGGATCTTTTTTTTTTAGAGGTGGGGAGCGACTCCTTAGCCAAGGTTCGCTTCCCTGGGGGTTACATTGTATTTAGACTATTTCTGCGTCCCTTAGGGGCAGATCGGCCAATTTTTGTTAGGCCAATCTGCCCACAAGGGGGGCAGAAACCAATAGGCACCAGGGATCTTTTTTTTTTTTGCACCAATGTCACGCAAGGGGAGCGACCCCTTAGGCAAGGGGCGCTCCCTGGGGGGAGTGTGGGGGGCGGGAGTGTCAAATTTATTTAAGGCCATTTCTGCCTCCCCGGGGGAAGATCAGCCTATTGTTATTAGGCCGATCTGCCCCCAGGAGGAGACAGAAGCCTCTAGGCGCTAAATATACATTATTTTTTTTTAGATGTGGGCAACGACCCCTTAGCCAAGGGTCGCTCCCCTGGGGGGCACATTGTATTTAGACCATTTCTGACCCCCTTGGGAGCAAATCGGGCGATTTTTGTTAGGCCAATCTGCCCACAAGGGGGGCAGAAACCACTAGGCACCAGGGATCTTTTTTTTGCGCCAATGTCACGCAAGGAGAGTGACCCCTTAGGCAAGGGTCGCTCCCTGGGAGAGTGGGGGAGGGCCATGTTTTTTTTCTTCTTTTTTTTAAGAGGTGGGGAGCGGCCCCTTAGTCAAGGGTCGCTCCACTGGGGGGAAAATTGTATTTAGACCATTTCTGCCACCCTTGGGGGCAGATCAGCTGATTTTTGTTAGGCCAATCTGCCCCCAAAGGGGGCAGAAACCACTTAGGCACCAGGGATTGGTGTGTGTGTATGTGTGTGTTTTTTTTTTAGGGGGCAGCCCCTTGGGTAAGGGTCGCTCCCCATGGGGGCACATTACTGTTGGCCATATCTGCCCCCCTTGGGGGGCAGAAAGCCCACCAGAGGCCAGGGAAGTTTTTTTTTCCAAAATAAGAGGGTGGGGGAATGGCCATACCCCCACCCCAAATAAATGGGGTCAAAGTTGTTCTGCCCACCAGTGGGCAAATGGGGCAATTACCCCGATCCACACCCCAGGGGGGGCAGAAAGTCTACTAGATGCCAGGGATTTTAAAAATATATATCTATTGGAGTGGTGGCTACCAACCAGTATGGGCCTGGTTACGCCCCCACCCCAACTGAAGGGGGTAACAGTCTTTTAGCTCTCCCCCGCACTCTAAAACATCTTATCCCACAGCAAGCAAGAAGACATTTGATTATTTGGGGTTTTAGTTTTACATTTGGGCCATGAGAACTTGGCTTACTCTCAAAATCGTCCCACTTGGAATGGTGAGGGCTGCACTTTATGGACTTTGGGACGCTGCCATGTAGAAAAATCCACAAGACCTAGACACATCTGAAAACTAAACATCTGGGTGATTCCAGACTGGTGTGTTTCACATGCACCCCTCACCATTTTTGTACCCACAATCCCCTGCAAACCTCCAACTTTGCTGGAAATCACACATTTTTCCCACGTTTTTGTGATGGAACCTTCCGGAATCTGCAGAAATCCAGAAAATTCCTACCACCCAGCATTGTCTCATCTATACCGATAAAAATTCTCGTGCACTTGTCAGCCTAAAAATGTTTTTTTGCAAACTGCCCTTTTGGAACCCCCCTCAATATCAACATGTTTTTGGCTCTTCCCTTTCATAAGCACTTGGCCCACCTACACAAATGAGGTATCATTTTTACCGGGAGAGTGAGGGGAAAATTGGGTGGTATGAAATGTGTCCCAGTGCGGTGATCCCACACAGAAATGTGGGAAAAAAGTGTTTTTTTTAATCTAAATTTGAGGTTTGCTGAGGATTCTGGGTAAGAAAACATTGGGGGATCCACGCTAGTCACCTCACTGGACTCCCTCTGGTGTCTAGTTTTCAGAAATGTCTGGGTTTGGTAGGTTTCCCTAGAAGGCTGCTGAGCCCAGGACCAAAAACCCAGGTGCCACCCACAAAAACAGGTAGATTTGTATTTGATAATTTTGATGTGTCCAGATAGTGTTTTGGGGCGTTTCCTTTCGTGGGAAGTAGGCCCACCCACAAAAGTGAGGTACCATTTTTATCTGGAGACTTGGGGGAGCGCTGGGTGGAATGAAATTTGTGGCTCCTCTCTGATTCCAGAACTTTCTGTCACCGAAATGAGAGGAAAAGGTGTTTTTTTGGCCAAATTTTGAGGTTTGCAAAGGATTCTGGGTAACAGAACCTGGTCAGAGCCAAACAGGTCACCCCATCTTGGATTCCCCTAGGTGTCTAGTTTTCAGAACTGCACAGGTTTGCTAGGTTTCCCTAGGTGCTGGCTGAGCTAGAGGCCAAAATCCACAGCTAGGCACTTTGCAAAAAACAGCTCTGTTTTCTGTGTGAAAATGTGATGTGTCCACGTTGTGTTTTGAGGCTTTTCCTGTCGCAGGCGCTAAGCTTACCCCCACAAGTGAGGTACCATTTTTATCGGGAGACTTGGGGGAACGCTGGGTGGAAGGAAACTTGTGGCTCCTCTCTGATTACAGAACTTTCTGTCACCGAAATGAGAGGTAAAAGTGTTTTTTTGGCCAAATGTTGAGGTTTGCAAAGGATTCTGGGTAACAGAATCTGGTCAGAGCCCCACAAGTCACCCCATCATGGATTTCCCTAGGTGTCTAGTTTTCAAAACTGTGCAGGTTTGCTAGGTTTCCCTAGGTGCCGGCTGAGTTGGAGGCGAAAATCCACAGCTAGCCACTTTGGAAAAAACAGCTCTGTTTTCTTTGTGAAAATGTGATGTGTCCACGTTGTGTTTTGAGGCTTTTCCTGTTGCGGGCGCTAAGCTTACCCCCACAAGTGAGGTACAATTTTTATCGACAGACATGGAGGAAAACAGAAGAGCAAACAAGTGTAATTGCCCCTTGTCTTTCTCTACATTTTTTCCTTCAAATGTAAGACAGTGTGTAAAAAAGACGTCTATTTGAGAAATGCCCTATAATTCACATCCTAGTATGGGCACCCCGGAATTCAGAGATGTGCAAATAACCACTGCTTCTCAACACCTTATCTTGTGGCCATTTTGGAAATACAAAGGTTTTCTCAATACCTATGTTTAATTTTTTTATATTTCAGCAAATGAATTGTTGTATACCCGGTATAGAATGAAAACCCATTGCAAGGTGCAGCTCATTTATTGGCACTGGGTACCTAGGGTTCTTGATGAACCTACAAGCCCTATATATCCCGTAACCAGACGATTCCAGCTGACGTAACGGTATATTGCTTTCAAAATCTGACGTCGCAGGAAAAAGTTACAGAGTAAAACGTGGAGAAAAACTGCAGTTTTTTCACCTCAATTTCAATATTCTTTTATTTCAGCTGTTATTTTCTGTAGGAAAAACTTGTAGGATCCACACAAATGACCCCTTGCTGAATTCAGAATGTTGTCTACTTTTTAGAAATGTTTAGCTTTCTGGGATCCAGCATTGGTTTCTCAGCCATTTCAGTCACTAACTGGAAGGAGGCTGGAAGCACAAAAAATAGTTAAAATGGGGAATGTCCCAGTAAAATGTCAAAACTGTGTTGAAGAATTGGGTTTTCTAATTAAAGTCTGCCTGTTCCTGAAAGCTGGTAAGGTGGTGATTTTACCACCACAAACCCTTTGTTGATGCCATTTTCAGGGGAAAGACCACGAGCCTTCATCTGCAGCCCTTTTTCCCAATTTTTTTGAACAAAATGAAATTTTTGCTGTATTTTGGCTAATTTCTTGGTCTCCTTCAGGGGAACCCACAAAGTCTGGGTACCTCTAGAATCCCTAGGATGTTGGAAAAAAAGGACGCAAATTTGGCGTGGGTAGCTTATGTGAACAAAAAGTTACGAGGGCCTAAGCGCAAACTGCCCCAAATAGCCAAAAAAAGGCTCGGCACAGGAGGGGAAAAGGCCTGGCAGCGAAGGGGTTAAAATCCTAACAGAGAAAAGTAACAGAAAATGTAAAATGTGCACATTTGAAATATGATGAACAATGTGGCCTACATTTGCATTTGATATCGTATTTTAACATGAGTGGTATTTTGCATTTATATTCAAGTTAGCTACTGACATGAATTAACATATTCATACAATAATTTCCTTTGCATATTTGATTTAAATTGTAAGGTGCACATTAGGTTTTAAATTGAATTAGAAAGTATGTAGGCTTTCTTAGCTTGACAACGTCTGAAGATTAATTATTGCAGCACTAGAGGAAAATTACTTGCTTATTCTGTTTCCCTCTAACCTGAATTTTTCCCCTAGGCTGCTGACGTGATATTGAAAGTCCTATTGTATTAAAGACTAAGAACATCTTTCAACATTTATAATGTAACAATATTTGATCTAGCTGTCGAACAAGACAGGAAATCTTAGCAACTTTGTGTGAGAATTGCACAGCTCATCCTGTGTACCATGAGAGAGGATCCTGATGTTCCAACCAACTAGAACCTTTCAGGGTCCCAGGAACTGGATGGGCACCACTTGGCAGAGTAGGAGTCTCAGCAGAGGCTCCAGGTGCTGGCAGAGAGAAGACTTTGCTATCCCTGCGACTTCAAACAACAGGCGGCATGTTCTAAATCAAGCCCTTGGAGAGTTCTTCACATGAAGGAAAGCAACACAAAGTCCAGTCTTTGTCCTCTAGCACAGGCAGAAGCAGCAACTGCAGGAGGGCTCCACAAAGCACAGTCACAGGCAGGTCAGCTCTTCAGCTCTTCTCCAGGCAGAGGTTCCTCTTGGTTTCCAGAAGTGTTCTAAAGTCTGTGGTTTTGGGTGCCCTTCTTATACCCATTTTGCCCTTTGGAGTAGGCTTACTTCAAAGAGAAGTCTATCTTCGTGAAATCCTGCGTTGCCCAGAACAGGCCCCAGTCACACACCATGGGGTTGGAGACTGCATTGTGTGAGGGCAGGCACAGCCCTGTCAGGTGTGAGTGACCACTCCTCTTCTCCCTCCTGGCACAGATGGCTCATCAGGATATGCAGGCTACACCCCAGCTCTCTTTCTGTCACTGTCTACTGAGAGGTGCAACAAGCCCAACTGTCAAACTGACCCAGACAGGGAATCCACAAACAGGCAGTGTCACAGAAATGGTTTAAGCAAGAAAATGCCCACTTTCTAAAAGTGGCATTTTCAAACACACAATCTCAAAATCAACTTTACTAAAAGATGTATTTTTAAATTGTGAGTTCAGAGACCCCAAACTCCACATGTCTTTCCGCTCCCAAAGGGAATCTACACTTTAATCATATTTAAAGGTATCCCCCATGTTAACCTATGAGTGGGACAGGCCTTGCAACAGTGAAAAACATATTTAGCAGTATTTCACTGACAGGACATATAAAACACATTACTATATGTCCTAACTTTATCCATACACTGCACCCTGCCCCTAGGGCTACCCAGGGCCTACCTTAGGGGTGTCTTACATGTAAGAAAAGGGAAGGTTTAGGCCTGGCAAGTGGGTACACTCGCCAAGTCGAATTTCCACTTTAAAACTGCACACACAGACACTGCAGTGGCAGGTCTGAGCCATGTTTACAGAGCTACTAATTTGGGTGGCACAATCAGTGCTGCAGGCCCACTAGTAGCATTTGATTTACAGGCCCTGGGCACCTCTAGTGCACTGTACTAGGGACTTACTAGTAAATCAAATATGCCAATCATGGATGAACCAATTACATACACATTTTGTATAGGAGCACTAGCACTTTAGCACTGGTAAGCAGTGGTAAAGTGCTCAGAGTAACAAAATCAGAGTCCAGCACACATCAACAACCTGGGTAACAGAGGCAAAAAGTTAAGGGAGACCACGCCAAGGATGAAAAGTCTAACAAGCCACAACTACGAACTCTTGTTTTCTGTGCCTGTGACATTCTGGTTCACCAACTGCTTCAGTTTAGTATTCTCTTTTCCTAGGTTAATCCTAACAAGACCTTATGTGAATATGTTCTTATTTTCTGCCTCTCCTACACTTCTCCTACTCATCCTGATTGATATGTGAGTCTTCATTGAACAACAGGTGCTTTCATTGATTTTTTGCTAAATACTGTTGCAGACAATACAGTAAACTACAACAATCTCTAACATGGGACACCACAAGATTTTTTCTAAACACCCAGCCTTGCTAAAACAAGACCCGTTACTTCAAACAGAGACGTTCAAATCTATCCCAGTTCTCGTCTGACTCATTCAGCAAGACAAACCTGGGAGCAATCTTTGCCCCACCAGAGCTCATAACAGTAGCAGAAAATATACCATATTTATTTATTTGCAGAGTTATATAAAGAGAAACATGATACATTTGGGTATCAAAGTGCTGTACAAGTAACAATCAGGTTAGGACAAGAAGGGTGATGTAAGGAAAAAGCATAGGGAGTAATGCAAACACAAAAAGAGATACAGTCCATCACAACTGTTTGGTAAGTCCAAAAACCAAAAGGAGCCTACTTGTAAATGAACTAGCACGGATAATAGGTAAGCTAGTAGAGGAGTCCATTCAACAGAAGCTTCTTAACTTCTTTTTGAAAGAATGTAGATGAGGCGCACTTGTCCTGTTTTCTGGCGGTAGTGCATTCTATATTCTTGGGGCAAGACCAGAGAAGAAGTGGTTGTAAGTCTTCTTTTTTTAACTTCTGTGACTTCAATAGTAGTGTGTTAGAGCTTCTTAAGAAGCTATTACCAAATGATAGTTCACGTTTTTTGGTCAGGTAGATAGGTGTGTTGTAATGAAGGGCCTTATGAGTCACGCAAGCTATCTTCAGTTATATTCCAGCTTAAAGTGGGTTGCAATTAACTGGTTGAGGACTGGGGGAAAGTGTTGTGTACCATCACCATACATGTAGTAATGAATGTTAGAGAGCTTCAGAAGATCAGTAAGCAGTTCCATGAGTAGGTTGAAAAGTGTGGGAGAGAGCAAGGATCCTTTTGGAACACCAGTCGTGACCGGTGTGGTGTTAGACAGGTTTTGATTTACTTTAATTCTCTATTATCTATTGTGAATGAGGCAACCCAGTTTAATACAGGACCAGATAGGCCCATTCTCTTCTCAAGAAGGTTGATCATAGTTTCATATTTCACTGTATTGAAAGCAGAGGAGAGATCAAGTAAAATAAGCAGGTAGGATTAATTCTGATCTTGCATTTTCATGGTGTTTTTGACAATATGTGTTTCCGTGCTGTGACCGGATCCAAAACTAAATTGCTGAAGATCAAGGAGTTGAAATTGCTCGATGTGTTACAGAGTTACATACGTATGTATTTCTCTAATAGCTTTGCTAGTGTTGGGAATTGGGTGATAAGGCGGTAACTGAAAAGGTCAGATAGGTCTGCATTAGTTTTTTTTTGGGAATAGGGGTGACCCTTCCTATCCTTAAGCCTTCTGGAAACATGCCCTGAGTGAGAGATGCATTGATATTATTCATCCAGAGAGGGAGCAATGAAGGGCTGAACTGAGTGGAGAGCTTGGAGGCCAGAGTATCAATGAAATGGTTAGTGTTTTATAGTAGTTAATATTTTCAATAAAGCTGCTTCATTTTAAAGGTACTCCATGTGGCATTGTTTTTAATGGTGTAGTCGTAGAGGGAGAGTTATTTTGGTGCTGAACAGGAAGGAGACTAGAATGCATTGGTAGAAGCTTTCAGGAACAGTGGAGAGGAGTATCAATTTTCCTTATCTTTTCAGGGGAGAACTCCTTGCCACTTGATAAGAGTCTATTGTTAGCCAAATGCAAGTTACAGTTGCATATTGTTTGATGATATTGAAAAGTTTCTTCGGTCTGTTTTTGGCATTGTCTAGTTGTCACCTAAAATAATCCACTTTGGAACTTCGGATATCTTTATTATAAGAACTTCTTGCTGACCTCAGGAGCTTCAGATGAGAGATGGAGGGTGAGCTTCTCTAAGATCCTTCAAATAGCCTTAGTTTGCGTCTTTCCTCATTAAGGTGGTCATTGAACCAGGCTTCAGAATGTCGGCACAGAATTATTTTTAGCTGATGAGGACCGGTCATGGCCAAAGTCTCAGTAATGGATTGTATGTAGTATTCGGGAAGATCATTAACATTAGTGATGTTTGTGGGGGGACAGCAGGAAGTTGTTTCCATTAGAGGGAAGATCAAGTGACTTAATATTATTTACATTTCTGGGCCTATGTCTGGGTATAAGAGATTGACCTTTTCTAGTCAGCACCTTCTACATAACCTGGAGCAACCACCACTTCATCTCCTTTTCACCTAATCTTCTTTGTGAGCCACCTCACCAGAATAACTACAATAGCATTAATCAAAAAACACCTGTTAGAAATGGGGTCTCTGGTTGGCAGTCAGTTTGTACTCTGTCCAAGCAGGGACCCTCACTCTAGTCAAAGCAATGGAGATACACATTCAGGATAACCCCTGCTTACACCCCTCCCCCCACCCCCCGGTAGCTTGGCACAAGAAGTCAGGCTTATCTCAAAGGCAATGTGTAAAATATTTGTACCAACGCACACAGTGATACAGTGAAAACACTACAACATGGACACCACACCAGTTTAGAACAATAGGCAATGTTTAGCTAAATAAAACAAGGCCAAAATGACAAATAGCCAACATATGCAAGTCAAGATATGAATTTTCACAAGAATAAAAGTCTTACTCAATAGAAAACAATGAAAACGTTGATTTTACACAAAGTACCAGGTTTGCGTAAAAAATAAAGCCGCACAGGCGAGAGTACGTCGGAAAAGTCAGCAATGCATCAATTCCTTACTCGCAAGTGAGGCTATGTGTCGTTTTTTCTCCCGTCGGGTAGGCGATGCATCATTTTTCTCCCTCCCAAGAGAGCAATACTTCGATTTCCAGACAGGGCACCCGGATCCACGCAGATTCATGATGACTTTGATGCCCGGTGATGATGCATGCTAAATCTGGTTGCTCAGTGTTAGAAAACCGTGCTGCGTGGGATTTGCATCGTTATCAGCAGCTGCAAGCAGTTATGTTGATTTCTACAGCCGCGTGAAGCGTTGATCTCCCAGCCGCGATACAGATGGATCGTCGATTTTAGCTGCAAAGTGGGTGGCGCGTAGTTTTTTAGCCACGGTGCAGGTGGTGCGTCAAAAGTTTCCCGCACTGTGTTCTGTGTGTGGATTTCAACATTGGTTCTGCCAACTTCACCTTTCAAGGGACCGGGGACTAGATGGGGCACCACTTAGCAGGGCAGTATTCTCAGCAGAGAGTCCAGGTGCTGGCAGAGGAAGTCTTTGATGGCCCTGAGACTTCAAAACAGGAAGCAAGCTCAGTCCAAGCCCTTGGAGATTCTCTCAAGCAGGAATGCACAACAAAGTCCAGTTTTTGTCCCCTTTCAAAGGCAGAAGCGGCAACTGCAGGATAGCTCAACAAAGCACAGTCACCAGCAGGGGCAGCACTTCTCAACTCTTCAGCTCTTCTCCTTGGCAGAGGTTCCTCTTAAATCCACAAGTGACCTAAAGTCTAGCATTTTGGGTCCAATACTTATACCCCTTTCTGCCTTTGAAGTTGTTTATACGATCCTGCCTTGCCCAGGCCAGGCTCCAGACACACACCAGGGGGTTGGAGACTGCATTGTGAGAGGGCAGGCACAGCCTATTCAGGTGTAAGTGACAACTCCTCCCTCCACTCTAGCCCAGATGGCTCACCAGGATATGCACGCTACACCCCAGCTCCCGTTGTGTAACTGTATAGAGGAGATTCACAAACAGCCAACTGTCAATCTGACCCAGAGAGGGAATTCACAAACAGGCAGTCACAGAAGTGTTAAAGCAAGAAAATGCCTACTTTCTAAATGTGACATTCTCAAACTAACAATGTAAAAACCAACTTCACTAAAATATTTAATTTTAAATTGTGAGTTCAGGCACACCAAACACCATCTTTCTATCTGCTCTCAAAGGGAACCTACACTTTAAGAATATTTAAAGGCAGCTCCCATCTTAACCAATGAGAGAGATAGGCCTTGCAACAGTGAAAACCAAATTTGGCAGTATTTTCACTCTTAGGACACGTAAAACACATCAGCGCATGTCCCACCTTTAACATACACTGCACCCCACTCATGGGGCTACCTAGGGCCTACCTAGGGGTACCTTTCATGTATAAAAAGGGAAGGTTTGGTTCTAGCAAGTGGGTACACTTGCCAGGTCGAATTGGCAGGTTACAACTGCAAACACAGACACTGCAGTGGAAGGTCTGAGCCATGTTTATAGAGCTACTCATATGGGTGGCACAACCAGTGCTGCAGACCCACTAGTAGCATTTAATTTACAGGCCCTGGGCTCCTCTAGTGCACTTTACTAGGGGCTTACTTGTAAATCAAATATGTCAATCATAGAAAAGCTAATTACACATAGAACTTACATAGGGGCACTTGCACTTGAGCACTGGTCAGCAGTGGTAAAGTGCCCAGAGTACCAGAAACAGCAAAAACAGAGTCCAGCACACAGTCAAAACAAGGGAAGCATAGGCAAAAAAGATAGGAGGGACCATGCCAAGGATGCTATGTCTGACAACTACTTACAGACATTGAAGCTCAATCTCCCAGTACCTGATTCACATGTCACAAAACCAAACCCATTAACAAAATGACAGTAATAGAACATTCCTACAGCTGGCTTATCAAAGGTTTTAACAAATGAATGGCCCCACAGACATTTTGATCCACTAATCTAAAAAAATTAAAAAAAAGATAACAAGGTTGCTTTAGAATTATAATCAAGTAACTAAAACGATCAAACATGCATTCAACAATACAACAGGCTACACAAATCAACCATTAAGAAGAGACTCAGTACATTCTATTAAAGGAAACTACCCTTCCACGAAATTCCACAATCCAGAATCGCCATCAGAATTCAACACATGCAAGCTTTCTAGGACAACATTGTGAAGATTCCAGACAGAAAACTGGATCAAGGAACATTGAAGCAATAGCTATCTAACACCGCAAATTGGCACAGCCTGGCTCCAGTTGTCACTTTAAACGGCTGTATGTGATGATATATGCCCACATTCACTGCCTTCCAGAGCACTGACATCAACTCCTAAACCCTTCTCTATGGAAACAAAATGTGTTCTGTGAAATTGAAATAGATTTTGGATCCCTCTAAGGTACTTACACAGTTTCCACCTTGAAATGACCACCCCTCTAGACTTTAACATCAAGGCTGCATTTCAGTATCTGCATTAAGGTCTCAACGCCATCCTTAACCAGCTGGGAAAAAGGTGGTTACAAATGATTGCTCAGGCTAATTGTAACCAAACTGCCAATTTTCCATAATGTGTGCACATGGCAGCCATTTGCCTACTACAGGCAGGCAGCAACAGACATATACATTGGATTGTATTTCCACATACATATAATCTCCCTGTGGTTACTTGAAGCCCTTTCCTTCAGGGTAGCCACCTGCACAATGACAGCCAAAGCTGATGGATTCCTAGACACAAAGGGCTTTATTATGAGTGCTTGTGTAAAAAAGATTACACATGTGCAAATACCTCTTTGTCCAGGGCTTGCAATTCTAAGTGACACATTGTTTATCGCACCCAGGGCTTTATCATGTAAAGTGCCAAGGGGGCACAATAGGCATTTGCGCCTGCTTTCTGCGCCCTTGGAGCACTTTGCAATTACAGAAATAGCCACAGACAACTGTGTGGCCTCTCTGTAATACAGATAGCTCCAGCACTACCCTTGCAAATGAGGGAAACACTTTGTACTAATAAGGACGTGGGTGCAGAGGCGAAGATGCTGTCAGCAGGCACACTGATTGTACATCACAAAGAGGTGCTGTACAATAAGTGTGACCCCACCTCCCCCAAGAGTGCTCCTTTTGCAGTGGGAAAGAGGGTCCTAAGGACCACAAGGCATTCCCCTGCATGCAGGTGCAATCTCTATCATGGAATCCCCCTTGTGGGATCTCTGTCCCACTTGAATATGCAGACCAGTTGCCACCTGCACTGTGAAAGCTAAAGCAGTTGCATGAAGCTGCCAGTATGTCTTTCACTAATGCACTGCTCTTAGGGTAGTGTAAGTTCAGAGGTGTTACATAGGAAACACATTATCAGTAATCAGGTCGCCTGTCTCTCTTTGTTCCCGGTGAACCAGGTTAAAGAGGAAATGTGGAGCAAACAGGTGTTGCTCAAATGAGATTTTACCTTAATAAACAAAAGACAAAAGGCATCTGGCAAAACGGGAAACAGTTCATTTATTTAATTAAACATTATGGCCGGGAGAAGAGCCACAGCACCGTTGCCTGAGGACTGTCTCTCGTAGAACATCGAAATGACCCAAGTTTAATAAATTTCTTTTGAGTGCTATAAACACCAACATTCTACTCCTGGTGAAATATGCAACTATTGACACAGAGTCACAGATACATTTTCCAGATAAGGAATGCAGGTAGGCCTCGATCTGGTGTGGACACCATGTGAGCGAGTGAGTAAGTGTCCAGATATTCAACCTGAGGGGTGTGTGGTCACTGCATTTGGTGTGTGTATGCTGTGTCATGACTAGCTGAGTCTACCTAACTTTGTGTAGCAGCTGACTTTATGGTGTTTAGGGAATGCATATGTCTCTCTGGCCATTTGTGCTTTATTGAGGCCAATTTCCGGTGACCATTGTAGTGTTGCTGCCTATTTGTGGGATCTAGTCTGAGATTGTGCGTTTGGCTGCTAAGTGTTACCCCATCTGTGACCTGTCAGTCATTAGCCTTCAGGCGTGGGCTGCAGTGCCTGCCTAGCCATGCACCTATGTGCTGGGGTTGACGGAGAGTTCATTAATGGGGGTATCCAATAGGGGCGATGTCACTGTGTATGAAAATGTATTGTTTGTGTATAGAGGTGTTTTGTTATGTCTATTAATTGATCCGATATCAACACTGATGTCAGCACAGGGACAGTGCAAAACCTCAACAAAGTAGCAAGACGACTACTAGCAACCTTGTATCGCTTCATCCTGCCGGCTTTATCGACTGTTTCCAGGTGGTGCATGCTCTGAGGGTAGCCTGCCTCCTCTCTGCACCAGGAGCTCTGAAGAAATCTGAAGTATGCGAGGGAAACCAAAGTTGAAGGCAAGACGGTAAATTTTATTTAAAAGTAGAAATGTACCCGATCTCCAAACGCGTACCGAGGCGGCACACGAGCAGCAACCGTTTCCTCTTTACGGCCGCGCTCTCTCCGCTCTCCTGGTGTCGCGCTAGGCAACACCAGAACGGCCGCGCTCGCTCCACTCTTACGGTGTCGCGAGTACAACATTGAGTTTTTTTTTTTTTTTTTTTCCAAACAATACAACCCCCATCTCAACAGAAAAAAATACCAATAGTTACAAAAGCTATAAACCACAATAAAAAAAAATAAACACATAAGAAATTAACATTGCCAGAAAATACATCGAAATTACCCGTTGTCTAATAAATGCAGTTAGGAAAACACACCTCATACAGTAACTCATTGACGCAGTTTCCAAGACAATTTTCTTACTCTGTTACTCCTGCGCACGACCAAACCTTCACCAGTACTGTCACTCAAATCAGACCGTTTCAATAAACCAGCCCCACTTACATTCGAATCAGACTGTCTTACTAAATCACCCTTATTTACAAACTGAGGATCCGATCTCCCTTTCAGTTTGACAACCTTGGATTTGTTCCACCACTTATCGCCCTGAACCCTTACAGCATTACCCAACACCAGTTCAACCCTAACCGGTTCAGAAAATTTGGAATTTCCCTTTTTAACAAAAGTAGGCAATTTTACTGCAACCCAATCGCCTACTGCAATAGGCGACTCTTTTGCACCTTTCTTGTTGTCAAAATATCTCTTTTGTGCACACTGTTTGTTATCCACGTTAGTTTTGATAATGTCAGTACGGTCACCAACATGCATATTTTTGAAAAACTTGGACATCCACCCTGGTTTGATTTGCGTATTGGGCTTTCTTCCTTTCAAAGCTTCAAAAGGAGATACCCCTGTGGTGGAATGAGGAGTAGTTCTATAAAACCACAGCATTGCTTGGACCGACGCCTGCACATCACACCCATTCTTCAACGCCCATCTGACACAATCCCCCAACACACGGTTGAATCTCTCCACCAAACCATTCGTTTGGGGTTGATAAAGAGAACATTTCAGATGTTTAACATGCCCTTGCTCCAAAAATGTTTTAAACTCTTCAGATATAAATTGAACTCCATTGTCCGAAATGACTTCCTCTGGAAACCCTTCACTCATGAACACTTCCCTCAGAAATAGCACAAGAGTCTTGGCATTCGGGTCCTGAACAAATTTGACATATGGCCACTTTGAAAAATAATCAACAATAACATACGCATAGCGCAACTTACAATTTAGAGAGTGAAAAGGTCCTACCATATCAACCCCCAATTTACGCCAAGGACCATCAGGACACATTATGGGCATTAAGGGTGGTGTTACAGGTTTCAAACACTTGTCAGAGTTGGAACACACTACACAATTTCTTACTAATTGATCAATTTCATGGTCCATTCGAGGCCACCAAAAACTGTCTCTCACTCGTCTTTTTGTCAATGTGGCCCCCAAATGACCATCATGCGCTTTCTTCAATATAGAACACCTCAAACCTTCCGGTGGAATTAATTTGTCGTTCCTCAAAAGAATACCATCCTCAATTGTCAACTCATCAGAAACCTTCCAAAATGGCTGAACGGCCGACGCCAAATCCCTCTCATACGGCCAACCCTCAACTATACACTTCATAACTGTGCACAAGTCAATATCATCAGCCATCTTCTCCTTCCACTCTGACTCAGAACATACACACACTTGTTCAACCTCAACTGCTGCAATCATACAACATTCGTCATCCACAAAATCATCAACCAACGGGCTACGCTGACTGGGAAATCTTGACAGAAAATCTGCCCTCACGTTACGCCCCCCAGGTATATGTGTCACTTCAAAATCATACTGCATCAATCTCGCTACCAATCTAGCAATTCTGGGTGTACCTGTTTTGTCATTAGTCCCTTTCAAAATTGAGACTAACGGTTTATGATCTGTTTTTAACAAAAAGTGTCTCCCCCACACATAACACCTGAATTTTTCAATGGCCCAAACACAAGCCAACAGCTCCTTTTCGATAACAGAATAATGCACTTCTGGTGTTCTTAATACTCTAGAGGCCAAACCAATGGTGTTTTCAACACCATCAATCATTTGAGTCAACACTGCACCCAAACCAACATTGCTGGCATCCACCGTAAGACAACATTTAAACCGTGGATCATACGGCTTCAACACCTTAGCCTGTGTCAAGAGGATCTTGATGTCCTCGAACGCTTTATCACATTCTGAACTCCACACAAAACTGGTCTTGTCTTTCAATAGATTGGATAAAACTCTCACTCGACTCGCATACTCCGGTATAAACCGAGAGTAAAATTCACACATACCCAAAAACGATTTAACTCCAGCCTTGTCTGTAGGCTGAGGAGCGACTGAGATCGCATCAATCAAACCGGGTTTGGGACTAACACCCTCCTGACTAATTACATGACCCAAATACTCAACTGACGACTTCATGAAATGACATTTCTCTCTCCTAAGAACCACGCCATGAGTCATAAATTTCTGTAAAACCTGTCGTAAAACATTGTCATGCACTTGCTGGTCAGGTGCATAAATTAATACGTCATCCTGGAAAACCACCACGTTGGAAATCCCCTTTAACAATGTACACATGATTCTTTGAAACACCGAAGCCGCCGATGCCAATCCAAATGGCATACGGCAAAACTGGAAAACACCAAAAGGCGACACAAATGCTGTTAAAAACCTGGACTCCGGATCAAGTTCTACCTGATGGTACGCGCTAGCCAGGTCTAACTTCGTAAAAATCTTCGCACCTTTGATAGTGGACAACATTTCATTGATACTGGGGAGAGGATGTGAATCTACCCAAATTTCCTTGTTGAGTGCTCTCAAGTCCACACAAATTCTTAAATCCCCATTCTTTTTCCTAGCCACTACTAATGGAGAGAGCCACAAAGAGGATTCAATTGGTTCTATAATCCCCTTGTTCTGTAAATTTTCCAGTTCCCTTTCTAAATCTTCTCTCACACTAAAAGGAACAGATCTTAATTTGTGCTTGACTGGAATAGCATTGGCTTTCACTTTTATTTTATGTTTAAACCCCTGCAACTTTCCCAATTCACCTGAAAAAACCTTAGGGAAATCATTAAGAAGGACCTCAATCTCCCCCAAATCTCTTAATACTGCAATTTGCTCAGAAGTACCAGGTCTCAACACCATTCCAAACAGGCCCTGATGGAACCAACCTAAAATATTCAACCCTCTAGCCGCTACATAGACTTTACCAAATATGTGTCTCCCCTTAAACTCGAGAATGTCCTCAAAGAAACCTTGAAGTTCAATCTTTCTCCCTTCGTAGGACACTGGAGCCCTACCTGGCGGTTCAAGAACACGCTCTCCCCAATTCAACTTGAACAATTCCAGAGTAATCATGGTGATCCTAGCCCCTGAGTCCGCTAGCAACCGCAACGACTTGTCTCCCACTCCTATGCACACATAGGGATCCACACAATTATCCGTATCACCAATCTTAACCGCTCCATCAACCACACTCAAAACCATGTCCTGAACCTCTCCCATAAGATGCTCCACCGCTTCATCATTCTCTTCCAACACCGTCATGACAGAATCTCGTTTACCACCTTGACAAACTTTTGCAAAATGCCCCAACCTGCCACAATTCCTACATTGGACACCCACAGCTGGGCAACTCCTAAATCCTTTTTGATGCATAGGATTTCCACATCTAAAACACACATTTTTTTGTTTAAAGAACACATTGGAATTGGCAAACTTATTGTTTTTCTGTCCACAAGACTTGATCCCAGTCTTTTTGTCATCCTTGTTGACAACCACATTGACTCTGCTGGACATTGCCAATTCTATTTCCTTAGAAGACTTGATAGAAGATTCTATGCTCTTAGCAATGCTTATCGTCTCCACCAATGTTGGATTGTCCAGTGATAACAACTTCTGTCTAATAGACTTGTCTGTCCCTTGACAAATAAACTGGTCTCTAATAAGTTGATCACCCAGTACTCCAAACTGGCATTCTGCAGCTAGAACGCGCAACGCCGAAATATATGTGTCGACATCTTCACTTGAGCGTTGTACTCTTTTAAAAAACTTGTGTCTAGCCACTACCAAGCTGGGAGGAGCATCAAATCTGTTGCTCATTTTCTTCACTGCAGATTCATACTCATCCATTTCATCATCCTCTATAAGTACTTCAGGTAGATGCTTGAAAATCGCTCTTCCCTCAAAGCCAATAGAATGGAGCAGCAGACATTTTTTCCGTTCTGGCCTGTAACGTGATGCGCCAATCGCCCCTAAATATGTTTCGAAGGCATCAAACCATTGTTTCCAACATATAGCTGGTTCACCTGGACTGTCTAGAAATGGCGGTGGGGGCAGAACCGATTGCATGGTGAGGCTACTCAAAAATATTAACTAAATAAATAAATATAACTGTACTGAAAAAATAATTATGATGAATTGTCTGCAACACACCAGAACGTAACTGTTGTTTTTTTTTTTTTTTCTCACATCAAAAGTTAGATTTCCAGCAAATGTCCGCTACCCAATCCATAAACCTTCTGAGAACAGTTGTCTTAAGTCTGTAAAACGCTGTTTGAAGACAAATACTGTGACAACGTAAAATAGCGTAGCTCAAACCATCAGTAGACCAGGTCCATACCTTTTTTTTAATTTTTATTTAGTAGTAAATAAACTCCTTAGTTTGCGTTGGGCTTATTTTTGCGTGCAGTTGGAGTATTTCCTTGAAGCAAAACCACTCCCTCTTGTGCTGAAAACTTTTTTTTCAGTTTTCAACGTCGTCACGGCCTCAAACGTAGAATTGCCACAAACACGAGACTTTACGCGCAGGTCCGCTGCGTCTGGAGATCCTCGTCACCAAATGAAGTATGCGAGGGAAACCAAAGTTGAAGGCAAGACGGTAAATTTTATTTAAAAGTAGAAATGTCCCCGATCTCCAAACGCGTACCGAGGCGGCACACGAGCAGCAACCGTTTCCTCTTTACGGCCGCGCTCTCTCCGCTCTCCTGGTGTCGCGCTAGGCAACACCAGAACGGCCGCGCTCGCTCCACTCTTACGGTGTCGCGAGTACAACAAAATCTCCCGTGGGTCAACGGAATCTTCCCCCTACAACCGCAGGCAACAAAAGACTGCATCACTGGTCCTCTGGGTCCCCTCTCAGCATGACGAGCGTGGTCCCTGGAACTCAGCAACTCTGTCCAAGTGACTCCCATAGTCCAGTGACTCTTCAGTCCAAGTTTGGTGGAGGTAAGTCCTTGCCTCCCCACGCTAGACTGCATTACTGGGTACCGCATGATTTGCAGCTGCTCTGGCTCCTGTGCACTCTTCCAGGATTTCCTTTGTGAACAGCAAGCCTGGGTCCCTGACACGCTAACTAACAGTGCACAACCTTCTGAGTTGTCCTCCGGTGTCGTGGGACTCCCTTTTGTGACTTCGGGTGGACTCCGCTTCACTTTTTTTCCAAGTGCCTGTTCAGGTACTTCTGCGGGTGCTGCCTGCTCCTGTGAGGGCTCCCTACATTGCTGGGCGACCCCTCTGTCTCCTCCTCCAAGTAGCGACATCCTGGTCCCTCCTGGGCCACAGCAGCACCCAAAAACCCTAACCGCGACCCTTGCAGCTAGCAAGGCTTGTTTGCAGTCTTTCTGCGTGGGAACACCTCTGCAGGCTTCATCGCGACGTGGGACATCCATCCGCCAAAGGGGAAGTTCCTAGTCCTCTTCTTTGTTGCAGAACTCCAAGCTTCTTCCAACAGGTAGAAGCTTCCTTGCACCCTCAGCTGGCATTTCCTGGGCTCCTGCCCACTCTCGACACTGTTGCGACTATTGGACTTGGTCCCCTTGTCTTACAGGTACTCAGGTCTGGAAATCCACTGTTGTTGCATTGCTGGAGTTTGTTTTTCCTTCAGAATCCCCCTATCACGACTTCTGTGCTCTCTGGGGGTAGTAGGTGCACTTTACACCTACCTTTCAGGGTCTTGGGGTGGGCTATTTTTCTAACCCTCACTGTTTTCTTACAGTCCCAGCGACCCTCTACAAGCTCACATAGGTTTGGGGTCCATTCGTGGTTCACATTCCACTTTTGGAGTACATGGTTTGTGTTGCCCCTATACCTATGTGCTCCTATTGCAATCTATTGTAACTTTACACTGCTTGCATTACTTTTCTTGCTATTACCTGCATAATTTTGGTTTGTGTACATATATCTTGTGTATATATATTATCCTTATACTGAGGGTACTCACTGAGATACTTTTGGCATATTGTCATAAAAATAAAGTACCTTTATTTTTAGTACTTCTGAGTATTGTGTTTTCTTATGATATTGTGCATATGACACCAGTGGTATAGTAGGAGCTTTACATGTCTCCTAGTTCAGCCTAAGCTGCTTTGCCATAGCTACCTTCTATAAGTCTAAGCTGCTAGACCTCTTCTACACTAATAAGGGATAACTGGACTTGGCACAAGGTGTAAGTACCTCTGGTACCCACTACAAGCCAGGCCAGCCTCCTACACTGCTGCCAATACATAAAGGCCCACGTTATTCAGCAAGAGTGCACCTATCATTCTACTTGAGAAGCTGAGCACAAGACCTATTTAAGCACATTTTTGAGCCATTCACAGCCATGTGCCACCGAAAGGTCATTTTGTATTAGTACACAAGGAAGGTTATGAATGAGCTGAAATTTAACAGCACTACAAGCAACTTTGGAAAATGCTTTAATTGACTGTGGTGCCAAGGCCACAGCAGATCTCGGATGAGGAACCGTTGTGGCCACCAATGCATAAATGTCCTCGTTATTTAGCAAGAGTGCACCTATACGACTCCATAACCTACTTGAGAACGTGGGGCTATATGCACTGCTAGGGATAATACTGGTGGGATAATTGTTATTGCCACCGATGCATACATGTCCACATCTTTCGTCAAGAGCCATGAACCCGCAGTGGCATCTATCTAATTGCAGGTCCTCTATACCGGTCGCTAGATAACTGTCCAGCTCTCCTAGATGAGCTGCATTAAGGGAAGGGGACAAAACGGTCGATCTACAGTGGAAATGCACAATGTGGAATAGTCAGCAAGTGCTTCCGAAGTCATGGGCAGTAGCTGTAAGCTAAATAAGGAGGGCAGATGTTGCATCATCTCCCCTGGTTAATAGAGCTCTAAAACCCGCCACGGAGTATCTTCTCCCACCAGTTATAAAGCTTGCTGCATAGGGAAAGCCACCCAAAGCTGTCTTTCTTTGCTCCTGTTTTACAATTTGTATATTTTATAGCTTACAAACCGGTTAGTACCTTTAATTTCTTTACAAAAGCGGTACCAGTCCTCATGTCCAGTGCGTTTAACAGACTTTTTCAATTTGAGCGACCAATAAAATGGACGAACTTGAACGTTCTCCAGCTAATGAGAACAATAATCGTTGACCTAGAGAAACAGGAAAGCAGTGATCAAACGGCATCGGGTACGGGGAAGATGAAATCCAAGTCCTCATACAGTGAGAGAGTTCATCGGCAGTGGGGGCTTGTTAAAGTCAAAAGCAATCTACCTGGGTTCACTTGTTTTGTGTCTAAACTGTCCCGTTGCCTGGGACAAACAAATGTAATCTGTCTTTCAGGACACTCTGCAGAGCAGGAAATAACACCTGCAATCAATAGTATAATTTGAGACAACAGAATTCTGAAGTGACCTTTGGCAAAAGAAAAAACGATAATTTTACTCTGTATCACTCAGTCTTCAGAGAACACAGTAAATGTGTGTAAAGCCAAAAGCGAAAGCAACTTCCTAAACCTCCTGGACAACTGAAGCCTACCTATTAAAACAAGTCAGCAGGGGCAGCTGCCGTCAATCAAGGGGGGAGGGGGGCGGGAGGAGAGAATGAGGGGGGTGGGTGTTTGTTTAATAATATATATTTCTTTTCAAACCTTAGCTTTCCGAAGCTCCTGCTGCCGGCCACCTCTGTAACGATCCTCTCTTCGAGGCTCCAGGGCACAAAGCACAGGCTTCCAATCCAGACACTACTCTCATGCTAAAGCAAATATGAGAGGAGAGTCTGGATTGGCCTCAGCGGGCTGTTTTGATGCTCGCTAAGGCATAGGGAGCCTGTGCCATTTCTCCAACCAGGCTGTGTAACAGAAGTGCTTGTCAGTTTGGACAGCCTAAAACAGCCGACCAAACTGACATGCACACTTATGAGTGCCCACTACTCCTCCTTCCTGCCATGGCTCCACCCCACTTTAAACTCCATTGGCTCAGTCAGGCAGTGAGAAATTTGTCACTGCCTGACTGAGCAGAGGGGCAACGCTCCTCTGCTCTTACGGAGGAGCCACCCCTGCAAGTCACAAGTTTATGAGAAGAAGAAAGTAGGGGTTCTGGAAGGTCAACATGGAGAAATGTAATGGAGAGAATTTGTTTTCAAGCTTTTATAAGAATGTAGCCACAACTGGGAGACTGCAAAGGGAACCTTGATTTGGACAATACACGCAAGGCTGCAATCACTGCCACCTTACCTTTTCACTAAACCTCTGTTTAACCATTTTTTGGAAGTGAAACTGAAACCTGTAGGAAAGCCAACACTTCAGTCTTCAAAAGATCAAGTCATTTGTCATAAAACAGCAGAGATTATATGGCACTTCACACCCTGGTAAAGCTTTGATTCGCTCAGATTCTCACTGGGTTACAGGCATGAGCATAATTTAGGAGTCACAGCTGCGACCCCTGGCACTATCTTTGCTACCCCTGTCCTAAGAGGTGGCAAAATTAGTGCCAAGAACACAGGGGTAGCTCGCATTACCAGCTTCAGGCTACAGCCTCCTTTTCTGCTTATCTTTTATTACATTAATAGTGATTAATCTATCCTCCACTTTTAATGTAATAAGGTGGAACAGCAGGACCTGGAACGGAACCTCTACTGGCATCTTAGGTAAGCGAATTAAAATACTTTTCAATATATTTAATGTGTGTGCATGTGGGCGAGACAGTCTGGGTGAAAGTGTGTTTGTGTGAGCATTTATGTGGAGTAGGGTGTGGGTGTGTGAAGGTGAGATTGTGAGAATGCATAGGTGGGCCAGAGTAAGAGTGAGCAACTGAGTGAGAATTATTGAGTTATGGTAAGAGTGAGTGCAATTATTGTGATGTCATGAGGGTTAAGGTCATGTGACATCACTTCCTTTGACATCATTAAGGTCAAAGGGTGTATGATGTAATTTCCACTACCCCTGGCATTTTGGTAAATCGACACGTATGGCTTTGGGGCGCTCTTTTTATAATAAAAAGGCAGGCCTACTGGCTTAGTGACACTAATAAAAGCAGAAATATGTCACAATAAACTAACACCATTAAAAAAAAAATAAGGATGATACCACCTTACATTAACATTCATTGGGGCCTTCTTTGACTCAATGTTAACTTCATGTTTGTGAATAAAGCATTTTCATGACTTTAAATAAGACACACAATAAATCACTGTTAAGTTTGTTATTGCCAATAAAACATTTAAGTTTTCAACTACTGGGTGCATAAGCTTTTCTCTACTTTTAAAATGCTTCAAAGTAGCACTAGGATCGCCCCTTTCCCACGCTATTGGGGTTTCTCCACTTTAGAGCCTTTGACTTAAACACCCCAACTCCATGAGTGCTTAAATTTGTGGCAACAGAATCCTTAGGTCAATATTGCTCAAATTTGAGAGACATAGAGTGATATTTTCTTAAGGGAACTCCTTAGGGCACTGGTGAGGGGGCTCGTGCACTCCTGGACAATATAATTTGGTGATGCTCCTTGTTCACTTGTAGAAGTCACCCACCTGAAGAACCAGTCAACACAACATCCAGGGGAGATCTCCAGACTCCACACCCCCCCAGCAGCACCCATCCCCAGCAGCCCCGGAGAAACAAATTATTTTTCCTGGCTGACAGCTGAAGTCCAAAAGTCCTGGGGTCCACTGCTGCAGGAGTCCAGGGGTCTTCTCCGAGCTGGGAATTCCTCTAGTGTTGCTTAACCCAGGTTCAGATTGTTGTCAAAAGTCTCTCCCTTGAGCAGAGATTTTTAAGTGTAGGTGGAAAGTTCCGGGACATAAAAGTTCAATCTCTGCCCAATCATAGGTTGACATCATCACTCCAATCCTGCCCTCCCTCTTTTGTACAGCATTTTGGGAATATCCAAGACAGCACTGAAAAGTGGTGTATCGGAGAGCCTAAGCCTTCTGTATCTACTATGGCTGTCTGGTTCCTTCCTTTTAAAACTTCAAAGAGCAGCCCCTTCTGTGACGTCTTCAGAGGTCTGGCTACATTGTTTTGCTTCTGTGGAGATGTAATGCCCCAGGTCAGGTGCAGTGTTAAAACTAATTAGGAAATGCAGCTTCCATCCCCTACCTATATTCTCCCAAGAACAGGCCTAATTAGTGGCAAATGGCCATGCTGCGCTGGGAGGTCTTTGGTCCTTCATCCAGCAGGTCCAGAAGGGTGATTCCGAGGCCAGACTCTAACTAGGGGTCGAGTCCGAGAAAGATAATACATCTTGAAGTGCCATACGTTTATATGTGGAAATTGCATTCAGGTCTACATTTGGGATCCTGATTTACCATAGCATCGTGTGACACACTAGTCTGTGGGCCAAACTATAGCGAAAATTGTACTTTGGTGCAGATTTTGTCAACAGTGCATGATATAATAAACATATACCCTTTTCAGTTAAGCATGACAGATTTACACTATTATTACCCACTCACATTCTAAGGCCTACACCAGACCAGAACCATTATCTGAAGGGTTCCTTCTGCGGTAGGCTACTGAGATAGGCTGAGTGGGACGGCAGTCCCACACGGTCAGCCCACAAGCAATTGCTCACATTTGTGCACACATGTCCATGTGGATCCAATCCACAGCCTCTTAGCCCTAGCCACAGACCTTGTTTTAAAAAGCAGCCGCAAATTCATTTAAAAAAAAGTTTATACCAAGTGAGATTCCGGTAGTGAAACTCACCAGTGGCAGAAGTCCAATAAACCATTTTGTCAAAAAACAAAAAATCAAAACGGCCTAAATGGTGAGGAACCCATGTCTGACAGCTGCCCATGAGCATGTGGAATTGCTGAAAAGTGCAAGAGTAGACACAGTCAATCTTGTTGTCATGTAGCCCCCTTTTTCAGTGTTCAGTTACGTAACATTTGGATGTGGGAACGACCATGTTTTAATGCTCTTCGGAACAGGATGTGATTGTCAATTTTTACTTTGGTAAGAATCGAGTTCCCTATCTTAGCACTCTCCACTAAGAAGCTTTCACCAGTCCAAGAATTTTTGAATGATAAAATGGTCAGGAAGTGGGACGTACAAGAGCAAACCGATCTACCTTGTCTGAATGGAGAGTGGTCCAGTGCCATGGATTGCTTGATGAGCAATGCAAGTTACTTTAAAGTTTAGCCAAAGCAGGCTGTTGAAATGAGAGTCCACATATATAAATTAGAGATTTTTGTTACAGATGCATTCTGGATTGTCTGCAGATCCAGTATCAGGTAAAGATGGGCCCCAAGTATATATGTAGTTGGCAAAGACTGGATGGGGGCATGGGGAATCACTGACGGAATATCAAGAACAAAAATATCTGATAGACAGAATATTGTGTCAAAGGTTGCAATGATCGGAATATAGATGATCAAAATATCGAAAAGGTAAGCGCAAATAGGTAAATATAGATTTATTATTCTTAACACCACATCAATGTACCTTGAAGATATATATATTGCTAAGGTATATCTATTTGGACAAGCATATTAAAACTTTGCATACTCACAAAAATGTACTTTCATGATTTTCATGTCCTTGATGTTCTTGACATGATATTTTGGTTCGATATTTTTTCCAAACATGCTGGGGTGAGGGGGCGGGAGAGGTAGTACATTGTTGAAAGTAGTTAATACACTTTAAGGGAAATCTGGATGATGGACAAAACAACATAGGAACTGCAGTAAGTGAAAGAATCCTTTGGTATCTTGAGGAACACGTGCTACAAGGAAGAGATTAGAATACATAATTGCCCCCAGATTCCTTATTTCATTTGATGAAGTAAGACACACCAATGTTCTTTTGGTCAGATGACGGTGGTGGGTGTTTGGTGGTTCATTTCCCACATGTTAGTATCTCAGTTTTCAATGTTTTTTGGCTTAAGGTGGTTTATTAGTATCCAATGGTCAACCAGTCAGAAGCACCGTCACACAGCACAGGAATAGAGATCAGATTAATTTTCAAGCTCTATTATGTGAGAGCTACCAGCATAATTATAACAGCTGCAATTGAAGGAGGAGCTGTAGTGAGGTACAGCCAACAGCACACATCAAAGACAAATGGCAATTGTGAAATTTAGGCACTGACTTTAGAGGAGATAGATTCAATGGAGAAAGGGGTGAATAATATGATGAAGGATCTATTAAAAAAGGAAGCAGTCCCTGTAATCCTAGGTCTTCGAAACTCTAAAGTAATTTAGGGTAATAAACACTTTTGAAAAAGGTAGATGTGTCTTTAAGAAATAGTAGCATCTATATCAATTAGTACACAAACACATTCTTTTAAATATATACACAGCAAATAAAATGAGATTACTCAAAACCTGCCTGAATCTCATTATGAAACAGACTTTCAACATGTACTAACACTATAACCAACTGAAACACAATTTCTCCTGTTTGACAATAGCACCACAAAATACACAGAATTCAAACTTTGGACTTTGATGGCTTCACTTCCCAGTTTACACTAAATAAAAAAATTATTTGGTTGCACCCCTGCCACTGACTTCTTCAAAGAACATATTGCTAATAAAACCAAAGCAGTATGATATTAATTCTCCCATCTGAAGGAAGTGAAACCATACTTTCCCGAAATACATTTCAAAACAACTGTATAAGACATCGGGCACCTAGATGGCTGGAACACACCTTTCTGCAATCCCCATGATACCACCATGACTTCCTAGAAAGGAATACTAAATGCAGCAGCATGTCTCAAAGACATAAAGAAGTTTGAGTTTATCACTCCAACACTGGTGGAACTACACCAGCTCCTCGTCAAAGCATGCTTTACCTTCAAGATAAGCTGTACCACCTACACAACTGCCAGATCTAGCATCTTCCTATAACTGGTATAGAAATTAAATATCACAAGTGCCTACTGCTACAGCAGAAGCCAGTACTTCGCAGACTGGAAACAACAAACTACAAACAAGAACATCAGAAGACAAGCCTTCTCCATCGATGACCTCATGTTCTGGAACAATGTACCTTTCAACAAAAGAACTTCTCAACCTTTCTGCAATTAAGAAAAGAGTCTCTTGAGAGAATATCACATCGCCATAGGCTAGGATTCACCAAGCCCAAACATCCTGCTTCCTTGAAAACAATCCTCCACAAAAAGATCACCAACATCTACAGAATATTCAAACCCCAGCCCAAGGCCACTGACGTCTTCAAGCAACACAATGACCGCACGACCACCACAGGCATCTGACTAACTGAATGGAGTCAGTTCGCTCCACTGGACACCGCCTCCGTCATGAACTCAGTCCACTCAGGGCCCCAACTGACTTATGCCCTCATCACACGTTCAACCTAGGTGAAGAAGGAATCACCAACTTACTCAACACCTTGTTCAACACCTTTATTGCCTTTCCAGAGAACTGGAAACATGCAGAAGCCAACGCCCTAATAAAGAAACCATCAAAAGACCCCAGCGAACTTGACAACTACCAACCGATCCCCCCGCTTCCCTACCTGGCCAAAGTATTAAAAAAAGCCATCAAACAACATTGGAATGGAACCTCCTACTCGTCTCCTATCTGGATTCTGCAGCAACCACAGCACTGAGTCAACCCTCATTGCAGCTACCGATGACATCCAAGCCCTACTTGACTAAGGAGAGACTGCAGCTATGATCCTCCTAGACCTCTCAAAAGCCTTCGATATGGTCTCCCACCACACACTCATCATAAGGCTGCACAACAAAGGCATCCAAGGAGCAGTTCTCAGATGGATCACGTCTTTCATTACTGGAAGAACGTGAAAAGTCTGCCTTTCCTCCTTTGCCTCCAAACCTAAGGAAATCATCTATGGAGTACTCCAAGGATCCTCACTCAGTCCCACCCTCTTCAACACTTATAACGAACCTCCGGCCAGTATTGTCAAAACTTATGGACTCAACATCATATCCTATGCAGATGACACACAACTCATCCTCTCTCTCTCTGAAGAGATCACTGACACCAAGGTCAACTTTCACAACTGCATGACAAACGTTGTCAGCCGGATGAAGGACAACTGCCTGAAGTCCAACATGGACAAGACAGAGGTATTGATCTTTGGAAACAAAAGCTTCCCATGGGACACATCCTGGGTGCCCTCAGAACTCAGATCTACTCCTACCTCTACTGATCACACTTGGAACCTAGGCATCATTCTGGACAACAAGCTAACAATGATGACTCAGGTCAACTTCGCCTCCTCCACCTGCTGCTTCTTCATAAGATATTCAAATAGCTAACACAAAGCTCAAGATGCACCATCACCCAAGCCCTCATCTCCAGCCAACTGGACTATGGCAACGCTCTCTACACAGGGATCGCAGCTCACCTTTTCTGACGACAACAGACCACACAGAATATCGCAGCAAGACTTGTCCTGAATATCCCTAGACAAACCCACATCACTCCTGATTTCAGGGAGCTCCACCGGCCTCCTTGAACAGAAAATATGTCAGTTCAAGCTCCTGACCCATGCATACAAGGCCCTACACGACTGCAGACCCGCCTACTTGAACCATCAGCCCACCAGACATCTCTGCTCCCTGTCTCTAACCTCACCCTCGACATCCAATGCAGCAGATGAGGTCATTCCTCCTATCTGTCAGAGAAGACATGAAATAAGTTACCTTTTCATCTCCAGACCTCCTAATCTCTTCTAGAGTTCCGAAAATCCCTGAAGAGTTGGCTATTCGGCTAATTAGAAGGACCCTGCCAGCATCTGGATACCCTCACGGGTGACAAGAAGCACTCTATATATCTACAGATTGATTATCCCGAATCTTAATTCACAGCCTCTACCCCTGTTCATTGCTCTATAACGAGGCACTCATTCTGCAAATACATATACATACATACAAAAGTGTTGCAACTCCATTCCAATCAACAAAAGTATAGATGTTGTGCTACGTGTATAACGGTGGAGCTTTGATGCCAAGACCAGGGGGAAATTCTGCTTGGTTGTTAGAAACAATGATTGTTTTTTTTATTTTATTTTTTGGTGAAGGCTTGATAATTGATTGGAAGGCAGATAGTTAATTAGAAGGATCAGTTAAGTCACTGCCTATATTTTTTTAATTAAGAATAGATCTAAAAAAAGGAGATCTTGAGTTAGGTCAGAGACAGTCCTCATTCAAAGCCAGGTTTGCCGATAGCTCTGTCGATAGGGTCGCTGTTGAGCTTATTAATGAGAATCCCACTGACTCTATATGCCAAGTATGGGTCTGCTGGTTATACACATGAGTTCAAGCAACAAGTGAATGCTAGGCCACATAAAAGGGCAGGAGATCAGCTGAACTAGATTAAGTGATTCTAGGTTAGAGGCAGCATTTAGTCTTGTACTGTTTCAATTTATTTCAGTTTGTCAAAGTCTCACCGTTATTGATGTTTCCCATTAAGCAAACTAATGAGTACTTTAACATGATTTTGTAATTAAAAATTAAGAAGGTATAAGCAAATAGAAGACTGTTTGGTGAGGATCTGTAGATGATAGGAAATGAGAACGAGATAATTAGAAATATAGAGAATTGGAAGAGAAGAAATCTGCATTCAGCAGCAGTGCACTTTAAGAACAATTTGGCATGCAGAGTTTACATAGACAACAGTTTTTCTACCTCAGATCCTACGATAGGTATTTTGTAACTTACTGGTATGGCTTCATATAAGATCTGTGCTAAGCCGCATATCTGTGACAGAGCGGGTCAGAGTTGGAGTTGGCTATTTCATAGAACATGTATTCCTTGATGCTGTATTACAGAGAGGACAGAAAAGCAAGTGAGTTCACTTTAGTGGTAGAAGCAAATCTGCTGTGTATATGTTAGGAAGTTGGACAAAAAGAAACTGTGTAGTAGGATTACTGATACACAAAAGCGGAGCAGTGACCCTAGAGGGGTATGAAGAGATGAAAAAGTTAAGATGAAGTGTTCTGCAGTTGAAGCGGTTTATAGAAAGGTTATAGAGGTTTTAGAGTAGGTGACAGAAAAGTGGAGGAGTGAAAGGTACATGTGAAAAATAGAAGTTGTGAAATAGGATTGGTGTAGTAGAGGAATGGTGGTGATGGTACAAGAGAGATGCGAGAAGCCATGGAATCTAAGGCTGATATGAGGAAGCACAGATGCAAGTGTATATGTTGGAGGAGTTGGGGGAGGTGCTAAGGGAGAATTTAGAGGCAAGAATGGAATGAATTCAGGAAGCATGAAAAGAGGTTGAGTAGATAATGGGAATAAGGGAGACAGTAATGGAATGATGAATGCTAGATAGTAGAGACAGTTGGAGAAAATAGAAATCAGTGAGAAAACAGGATGGTAAAGGCAGAAGTAGGGTGGACATGAGGAAATGAGGGTAAAGGGATATGGAAAGAGGAGGGTTAAAAGGTAAATAGAAAGTAAGGGTGGTAAGCATAGGTGGGTAGAAGAAAAGGCAGAGCTATGTAAGACAGAAAGGGGGGAAGGTGAAAAAATAAGTAGGAAAATGTTAAAACTGGTGTAAGCAAAAATATGGGTATTCTCCCCGTAGACAGGATTCCGGGGGTTATGTTTTATTGTCTTAAGAGCCCTGCCTGTAAAATTAATTCTCATCTGTTCATCCCATTCCCTGGTATCTCACCTTCACAGGTTGCTCAAAATGGGCACCGGGAAAAAGGCATAAAGATTAAGGGAGTCTTCCAAGGCAGTAGGGTCTTCCCTATTTCGACCTCCTAGGGCTGGGAGGTCATTGAGTCAGAAGCCATGGTATATTCACCACATATATTATCTTTCCTAGAACCAAGTCAATCCATTGCTTGCTCTGCATCCTACCTACAATGCTCTAGTGGTCCTTGGTGCAAACCACAGCAATACTATTATTTAGTAATGTTAACTTTATCAAAGCCTTTGAACCAATTCCAGTGATATGGTTGACCACTTTGCTATCCTCTTCCTGATTTCCAGTATCACTAGGTCACCAAAAAGGAAGCATACCCTTTCAAAATACACAGGAAATTGAAACTACTGGAGAAAATGCAGTTTCAAATTGGAATTGCAGAAAGATCCAAATATAGATCCTTCTTCCTTGGCCAAATGATCATTCTTCCTATTCTGTGAACCTTAGTTAACTAATTCACGTTCAAATATGCAAGAATCTTCAGGCTGATGCCCATGGTCACATTTCATGCGATCCACATGAGTCACCTGTTCAAACTGTTGTCCTGCAGGGCAAAAAGAGACTAGCATTCAAATTCCACACAAGATTAATTACTGCCATCAAGTACAAAAGCAAACAACAGAAATGCACTGTCAGCACATTTGGCAAAACATTCAGGATAATCTCACAATGTGTTAAATATTTTTTTTAAGATCCTCTTGGCCCCTTCACAGGAATTATGTGAGCTATCACTTTACTTTAGGAAAAGGTAATCACCACTCGGACAACAACTGATGCAGAAAAGAACATTCTATCACACTTGAGCTAGTCATCCCTACATTGCATCTAATTCCCTAACTCTATTCAACACATTTGACCCGGTATTTGCACAGGAGATGGTGTACGTTACTGATGCTGCCCTGCCATCTGGTTCTCCCCTAGACCCTCGTCCTACTCAAAAGATCAAGATTAAAAGAGCAGTAATAGTACACAACGTATGGAAAAAAGTTGTCATTACTTAAGAAAGCAAATTTATATGCACACTGATGGCAAATTTTAGACCAATCCCATGTCTACATTTTTTGGAGAAAGCAGTTGCCACATGTTGACACCTTTTGTTGATTCGTATAACATTCAGGATCCAAATCAAACAAGCTTCCACCATTGCATCAGTACTAAATTGCTTGCTCTAACTATTCTAGAAGATCAAAAGCTGTAGGTGAACACAGGTGTTTTGAAGCACTGATATAGGTAGATTTGCCTGCTGTCTTTAACACCATAAAACATCTACTGCCATGGAAAACGTTTAGAATGGCTTATATCTTTTCTATCAAATAGAACTAAAACTTTTACTTTGTAAACATGCACACTGAAATCAGCTGTCCCAAAATGTACAATTTTGTCAATTTGAACTTGGGTAAGAATCAAGTTCCCTATCTTAGCCCTTCTCAATAAGAAGCTTTCACCAGTCCAAGACTTTGTGAATGATAAAATGGTCAGGAATGGGGCCAGTCTAGAGCAAACGGATCCACCTTGTCTGAAGGCGGAGTGGTCCAGTGTCATGGATGGCTTGATGAGCAATGGAAAATACTTTAAAGTTTACCTACAGCAGGCTGATGTAATGAGAGTCCACTATAATTAAAGATTTGTGTTGCAGAGGCATTCTGGATTGTCTGCAGATTGAATATCAGGTAATGATGGGCCTCAAGTTTAAATGTAGTTGGCAAAGTCTAGTTGGAGGAGTGGGGAGGAGGTCAATGACAGAATATCACAGACAAAAATATAGTATAGACAGAATAGTGTGTCAAAAATAGCGATTATCAAAATATCAATGGTCAAAATATCCGTAAGGTAAGTATAAATAGATGAGTATAGAGCTATTATTCTTAACTCCACATCTTTGTACCTTGAAGATATATATTTGTGGCAGGAGCGCACAGACTTCCACTCTGCAGAATTCTGCAGTTGATTTAAAACTCCATTGAATTCCATGGAGGCAGAGTTCCATGAGCAGCGGAGTGCTGCCTGCCCTAGTGGCAACCCTGTCCTGAATGCACCCGATCTCGGAAGCACTAAGCAGGGTCGGGCAAACTAGGCCAGACCCCACTTAGCGCTTCTGTGATCGGGCACATTCAGGACAAGGCCATAGGCAGCCAAAGCTGCCATTTCAGGCCTCTTGGGCACTGGCCTGCCTTAAGTGCACTGCACTGCACATGGGGCAGGCTGGTGCACAAGAAACCTGAGCAGGCTGGTGCCTAAGAGGCTTAAAACGGCTTTGGGCTGAATTCAGGCCAGGGCCGTAGGCAGCAAAAGCTGCCATTTCAGGCCTTTTGTGCACCGACCTGCCCCGCCGTGTGCACACAGAAGGGAAAGGGAAACAAGGGTCTTACCTGGGTCCAGGTATACTCCAGGGTCCCCGTAGCCACTTACCAGAGGCCTAGCTCTCTACCTCCCTCTGCCCCCGGGGCCGGAGAGAGTTCTGGATGGCCAGATTTTGAGCTGGTGCCGGCAGCAGCTCCACGCTGCCGACATGGGGCAGAGACTGTGCACTGCATCCCGCTTATGGGCCACACAGCAAAAGCGTAGACTGTCTTCGCTTGGGCTATGTGGACCATAACTGGGCTGCAGTGCACAAGTAGTGAGCTCTGCTCTGCTGGTGGAGCTTGAGGAGTTTTTGGTCAAACTCCATGCTGATTGCCAAAAACTCTGTTAGTTCTGCCAGCAGAGCGGAGCTCACCACCCACCCCTAGATATATATATTGCCAATGTACATTTATGTGGAGTTAAGTATAGTAACATTTTGTATACCCATACAAATTTACCATCATCATATTCTTATCCTTGATGTTCTTGACATGATATTTTGTCCACATGATATTTTGGGGGAGGGGTAGTACAATGTTGAAAGTAGTAAATACACTTTAAGGGAAATCTGGGTGGTGGACCTACAACAATAATTTTGATTAACTCTGCTTCTGAGCTGCCCTTCACTTCTTTACACAGATGAATTCAACAGAGTTGTTGGTCTGTCTGCTGCTCCTTTGTCCAATCTATAAAGAAACTAAGGACTAGCTTCACATCTAACTGTCTAGGTTGCTACTGCTCCTTAGAGGGATGTGATGTGATGTAGAGTAGAGAATGATAGACTGCTGCAAATGGAAAGGCAACACCACTTTTAGAAGAAAGGATGCATGTGTTCTAAGCACCAACTTGTCAGGTAAGAAATTGGCATACAGTGGCTTCAGTGACAGCACCTGCAGCTCACTGGAGCAGTGAATCACAGTCTTAGAGTGAAAACAGTCTTAAAGGTCAGTAACATGAACGTACTATGCATGGGTTCAAAAGTAGTGCACATCAAGAACACAAGAACCAAATTAAGGCCCCACTGCAGCACCAGAAAAGGTGAAGGAGGAAACATGTTTGACCTTTCAAAAAAACACATCACAACTAGTGACAAACGAGGAGAGCTAATGAGGCAAACCAAGGAAGGCAGAGAGGGCCAACAATATCTTTGAATGGTGCCCATGGCAAGGTCTTCCTGGGCCAAAGACAGAGCAAACTGCAGTACATCAGAAAACGTAGCTTGAAGTGGATTGACTAAAGTTCACAAACTTTGCTGAACGGCCAGAAGAGATCAAATTGCTGGACATATAACATGTGGCCAAAGTCACATTCACCACTTCCCCAGGTAGGCAAAACCACTCTGCTAGTTCCACTACTGTAAATCTACATGAATGGAGGTTAAGGTTCTGGAGGTTGGGATAAAAAAAACCTTGTCCTGTTGTTGGAAGAGCAGGTCCTCTCGACAACAGAGTGGATGGCAGGTGCACAGATTTGGCAGCTCCGAGTATCAGACCTTTTGAGCCTAGTCCACGGCTATCAAGATGAGCTCAGTCTAATCCTACTTGACCTTCTGTAGAACCTGTTGAATCAGAGGCACAAACTCACAAGGGAGACTGGAGTTCCATAGATGGGGAAAATGTCTACCACTGCGATCAGAGGCTGAAACTCTAAGGTACATATGGAGTGTCACTGAGCATTCTATGCGGTGGTGAAAACATCCACAGAAGGCATGACTCACAGGACGAATGTATCTTAAAGTACCTCTAGGTGCAGACCCCACTCGTGGCTGGCCAAATGGTGTTCACTGAGTTTTCTGCCTTGGTGCTGAGGAAACTTGCGAAGTGACAGTCCAAGGAATCCCTCAAAGGTCCAACCATCATCGCAGTCTCAGCGCCTCTTGGTACAACGCACACAACCGCACTCTGCTCTGCTTGTTGCATTACTTCATGGCACCTGTGTTGTCTATCAGAATATAAATAGGTTTACCTTTAATGAAAGGCTGAAAGGCCTTCAGGGACAGCTGATGACATGCAGCTTCAGATGGTTGCTATCATCCCTCTGTTCCATTGGAGGCCTCTGATCCCCAACTTGCCAAGGTGACTTGCAGGCAAAGAGATGATGCATCTATCAACTCAATGAGCTCTGCATTAGAAAGGTAAAATGGTCTGTATCGTCTAAATACGGATACTGTCAGAGAAACTCCAAGTGCTGCACGCATTCAAGTTAAAGGTTCTACTATAGAGCTTGCAAGTGTCAATGGGGTGAGGCAGCAGCAGGATGCAGGAGGCCAGGAGACTAAGAAGCCTCCAAACGGTCTGGAACACAGGACTGATCTTGAAACATTAGGATCATATTCAGGATGTTACAGACTCACTGCAGAGGCAGAAGGGTTTTTGAAAGCCACCATATGCAGGAATCTTATATACTGGCGGAAGACAGGATTTCAGTTATTTCACAGATAAATCTAGGCAGCGCAGCAATGAGACATGTCTGTAGGTGGTCCACGATTGTCTATGGTGAGCCCACTTACAATAACCTGTTATTGAGATACAGAAATATGGCCCTCACTACAACCCTGGAACTACGACCACGGCGGTACAAACAAACAGCGCGGCGGTAACCGCCAACAGACAGGCGGAACACAATGTACCGCCCACCCTATCACAACCCGGCAATCCAGCACCTTTTTCAGGGTGGAACCAACGCAAATAAAAACACAGCAGAAACAGTACACAGAAGGGAAAATCACTCACCTCTCCACACCCCACGAGGAACCAGGACGCCATGGAGCCAGAACTGCAGATCCTGCCAGCGATGGTCTTCCTGCTCCTCTATCAGGAGCTCCAACGATGGTGGCGACGACCACGGTGAGTACTGCACCTACAACACAGGGGAGGGGGGAGGGAAAAGAGAGTGACACACACACGCAACACCCCCACCCTCACCCACAACACCATACACACAAATACATGCTGCAACATTACATTTACACCCCCCTCCCCACCTCACTGGAAGAACGCAAGGACAAAAGGAAATGATTTGAACAATTGTAATCAATAAATAAAAATCCAGTATTCAAAACTCCAAATCCAGTATATACAATTATGTACACCAAAAACACAAGTCCGGATAGTGCACCAATCATTGTCCGTGGACCACTGGGCCCAAAATGCATGGGCAAGGCCCACACTAGATACCTGACGGGAAATGGAGAGAACACTGCAGGGGCATCAGATCGAAATGAAACAGGCACCTGAAGGGGAAGGGAGGAGGGGGGCACCTCAGCCTGATGAACTCACAACGCCACTGCTCCACGAGGGGGCTCCATGCCCATTGATGTATCCTGGGGAGTGCAAACCCACACTCTCACAAGTCTTTTCAGTGGGTGAGTTGCCCACTGCTTCATCCTGGGGAGTGCAAAGCCACAGTCTCACAAGTCTATTCATTGGGTGGGCTGCCCACTGCTTTATCCTGGGGAGTGCAAAGCCACAGTCTCACAAGTCCTTTCAGTGGATGGGTTGCCCACTGCTTTATCCTGGGGAGTGTAAAGCCACAGTCTCTCAAGTCTCTCCAGTGGGTGGTTTGCCCACTGCTATATCCTGGGGAGTGCAAAGCCACAGTCTCTCAACTCTCTCCAGTGGGTGGTTTGCCCACTGCTGTATCCTGGGAAGTGCATAGCCACAGTCTCTCAAGTGGATAACAGTCTCCACTGGTTCTGGAGGGGGTTTTGTGCTCAGAGTGCTTCATCCTGCCAAGGACTGAGGTAGTGGATGTGATACTCCACTAGTTCTGGAGGGGGCTTTGTGCCCAGAGTTCTTCATCCTGCCAAGGACTGAGGTAGTGGATGCCTTTCTCCACTGGTTCTGGAGGGGGCTTTGTGCCCAGAGTGCTTCATCCTGCCAAGGACTGAGGTAGTGGATGCCTTTCTTCACTGAAAGTGATGCTTCATGGAAGCTGCCCAGGCTCCTGGAGCTCACCACCAGCCTCGGACGACTGACCACTGGGGATGGCAGCCATGTCTGCGGTGGTGCCGCTGGCTCAGGATGTCACGGGGCCGCTAGCGGTTCTCGCGACAGTGTCAGTCGCAGCGGTGCTTGTGGCGGTGCTGGTTGCGGGCTCTGTGGCAGCAGTGCTGGCAGCGGGCTTTGTGGCGGCGGTGCTGGTTCCAGGCTCTGGCAGCGGTGCTGGCGGCGGGCTCTGTGGCGGCGATGCTTGTTGCGGACTCTGTGGCGGCGGTGCTGGTTGCAGGCTCTGTGGCGGCGGTGCTGGTTGCGGGCTCTGTGGCAGCGGTGCTGGCGGCGGGCTCTGTGGCAGCGGTGCTGGTGGCGGTGCAGGTGGCAGTCTTCTCCGCCGTACAGGTTGGCGTTGACGTGGAAAGAAGGTGTGACACTGGTCCCTCAGTCAGTGCCACCATTCCCTCTCCTGATTTGCCCTTCAGTTTCTGGCCCTTCCCCACCTTTGATGATGGCGCAGCTATCTTGCGACAATCCCCTTTTGTTTTCTCTGACCCCTTGGTGGCAGGAGTTTTCTGCTTCTCCCTCTGGGATGATGGCAGCTTTTTTAGCTTGCCAGGTGGTGGAATGTCCTTGCCCTCGCTCTGTGGCACACTGGAAACCCTGATGGTTGGCGCACTCCAATAGCCCGCAGTTGCTGGCACCACTGTGCCTGGGGATGTGGTGGCTGAGGTGCTGGGTTGGGACCTGGAAAGCCTGGACCTAGGGGACGGACGGGGGGAGGTGTAGGGAAGAGGTCAATATTAGCCAGGAAAAGTTTTTTAGACACACTGGGAGGGGTGGATGGAGGGGGTTTGGGAGTGGAGGAAGAGGGAGTGGTTGTAGGAGGTGTACGTCTGCTGAATTTGGGTGAAGGTGCATGGGCTGGAGGCTGTTGTGAGGTGGATGGCTGTTGGGTGGGTGTGTGCCTGCGTTTGTGTACTTTGGGAGGAGGGCTCACTGACACACTGGGAGAGGACACAGGGGATGTGTGAATGGTAGTGGGGGTGGTGATTGCACGTGAGCGGTGTGTGGTGATGGGCGTGCTGGTGATGGAGGTAGTGGCTGAAGATGTAGTGCATGCAGGTGTGAGTGGAGACAAGACTGGGAGGGAGGAGGGAGACGTGGAGGAGGGGGACACAGTGGAGGCAGTGGATGTTGGTATGTCTGCATGGGTATGATGCTTGTTTGAGTGCCTGTGGGATGTGTGGTGCTTTGTTTGCCTGAGCCACCCTTTTGTGTTGAGGTGTGTGCATGCTGGTCTGATGGTGTGCTTGGGATAGTCTGAGGTACAGGGGATTGGGTCTGAGTGGAGGAAGATGGAGGGGGGAGGCTGGACACAGGGACAATGGCTGCCATCAGTGCTGAGGCCAGAGCCTGAAATGCTCTCTGTTGGGCTGCCTGGCCAGAATGAATGCCCTCCAGGTATGCATTTGTTTATTGCAAATGCCTATCAACACCCTGGATGGTATTCAGAATGGCGGACTGCCCAACAGTGAGGGATCTCAGAAGGTCAATAGCCTCCTCACTAACGGCAGCAGGGCTGACTGGGGTAGTGCCTGAGGTACCTGGGGTGAAGGAGATGCCCACCCTCCTGGGTGAGCGGGCACGGCACACACGCTGAGGGCGGTGCTGGTAGGGGGGTGGCAGCTGTACCTGTTGATGCGGGGAGCACAGAGGGACCCGCCACCGCAAGGGAGCTCCCATCAGAGGAGGAGTCGCTGTCACCTCGTGTCCCCGCCGAGGAGCTCCCCCGTCCCACTGGTGGCTTCTGACTCCATTGTTTCACCCTCCAGAGCCAAGTGGGATGCAGCTCCCTCCTGCTCCGGTGCCAGTGCTCCTCCGCCTGATGATGCTATTGCGCACAAGAACAGGGAGACCACAAAAAGGGGGGTGGAAAGACAGAAGAAAGACATGTTCAGTGCATGCAACACCACTACCATTGGCGGACACTACAGACACAGCAGCCCTCTGCACTACACCATGCACTTATTGTTCCTAGATTATTCACATGCCCATGGGGTACAAGGCCTAAGCCCGATGGCTGCACACATGGAAGTCACAGGAGCCTGACTAGGTGTAGATGGCACTAACCACTGGTGGGGTTGGGGTTCCACTGAACCTGCCTCTCAAGGGACCTTGTAAGTCAGATGAATGTGACTGTACTCACCCCCTTGTGGCTGCTGTGATTCCCTCAAGCGCCCATCCAACTCCGGATATGCCACCGCCAGGATCCGGAACATCAGGGGGGTCATGGTGCGACGGGTAGCCCTCCCACGTTGGGAGGCCATCCCCAGCTGGGCCTCCACCATCTTCTTGCTCCAGCGGCGAATGTAATCCCATCTTTTCCGGCAATGGGTGCTCCGTCTGTGGTGGACCCCCAGGGTCTGGATGTCCTTGGCGATGGCACGCCAAATATCTTTCTTCTGGTGGGCGCTGACCTAGAGGAATAGTACAGGGGAAAAGGAAGAGCTTTACCCGTCCGGACCGTCATACTCATTGGCCCACGTTCCCACCCTTGTCCTGACGCACATACACTCACCATCCTCTCATGCAGGCCTCAGTACCCCCCCCCCCCAACCTCCATGTATCTTCCATCCACCCCACTCCAAACAGGCATTGCCCATGCAGCATGCTCACCTGTTTGTCTAGGGGCCGGTACAGTTGTGTGTACTGGGGAGGACCCCATCCACTAATTTCTCCAACTCCTCCGAAGTGAAGGCAGGGGCCTTTTCCCCAAACACATGAGCCATCGTCGCTTCCAGAGTGAGGTCACAGCAGCACTTGCAGTGTAGGTCCTCTCCTGTTGAAGGTCATATATCAAGTGAGTGAACAGACAGAAAATGGCGGTTAAGTCTGCGGCGGTGCAAACCGTCACCGTCGGCGCACATCGTCATTGGCTCCTCGGACCCATAGGGTCCAATGTTAACCAATGCAGGATTGCGCAGCGGTCTTCGACGGCCTACCACAACGGTGTAGAATGCCAGCGCAGTTACCTCATATCCCCTTGTCCCACCTTACAGGTCAGGCAGCCGCCATTTCAGGGGGCCACATGGCATTAATAATAACTGCGCCACACCTATCTAGGCCTTGCATACACACAATAACAGGCACATTGCGGATTAATAAATGTGTGCAAATGACATTTTGTGATATCTCAGTGTAGGCTGACTCTCTACTCGCTGTTCTCATCCATAGGGCACGTCCGCTGGGGCAGGTGATGAGATGGCGGCATCCTCCGGTGTACAGACCACTGGTGGACCTGTCGACAATGGAAGAGAGACACGTAATAGTCACCTACAGACTTGATCGTGCCACAATCCATGAACTGTGGGCCCAGTTGGAGCCAGACCTGATGTCATCTATCTGCCATCCCACAGGAATCCCCACTCTAGTGCAGGTCCTGTCAGTACTCCATTTCCTGGCAAGTGGGTCTTTTCAAACAACAGTGGCCATTGCATCAGGGATGTCCCAGCTAATGTTCTCTAATGTGCTGTCCAGAGTGTTGTCTGCCCTGCTGAAACACATGCGAAGCTACATTGTTTTCCCTCAGGTGGAGGATTTGCCTACAGTGAAAGGTGACTTCTATGCCCTGGGACATAACCCCAACATCATAGGTGCCATTGATGGGACACATGTGGCCTTGGTACCCCCACGCAGGAGTGAACAGGTGTACAGAAACCGGAAAAGCTATCATTCGATGAATGTGCAGATGGTGTGTTTGGCCAACCAGTACATCTCCCATGTGACTGGCAAATTTCCTGGCTCAGTGCATGACACTTACATTCTGAGGAATAGCAGCATCCCTTATGTGATGGGGCAACTCCAGAGGCACCGTGTGGCTAATAGGTGAGGACAAGGACCTTATACAGTGTGAATAGGTGTCTGGGTATGGGGTTGTCCCTCCGGGTTAGTGTGTGTGTAACAGTTGTCCCTCGAAATGTGCAGGTGACTCTGGGTACCCCAACCTGTCATGGCTACTGACCTTAGTGAGAAATCCCAGGACAAAGGCAGAGGAACGCTACAATGAGGCACTTGGGCGAACTAGGAGGGTGATCGAACGGACCTTCGGCCTCCTGAAGGCCATGTTCCTCTGCCTCCATGGGACAGGTGGTTCTCTCTACTACTCACCAAAGAAGGTGTGCCAGATCATCATGGCCTGCTGTATGCTGCACAACCTGGCTTTGCGACGACAGGTGCCTTTTCTGCAGGAGGATGGTCCAGCTAGAGGTCTTGTGGCAGCTGTGGAGCCTGTGGACAGTGAAGAAGAGGAGGCAGAAGAAGAGGATATCGACAACAGAAACAACGTTATCCAGCAATACTTCCAGTGAGACACAGGTAAGAAGATGTCACTGCCTCACACATCTCATACTATTGTTTGAGCTATCAGAAGTCTGTCATTTTCACCCAGTGTATGGACCCTGACTTGTAACTTTGACTTTCCATTTTACAGATGTGGGTCCCACTTCGTGCCCTCAGTATGTGGACAATTAAATTGACATTGCTATATTCCATAGTTATTGCAATTACACAGTAGTGAAAGCACAGACTGCCTCCCGATTGTTTTGTGATTGATGTGTGTTTATTTCTGTGCAAATAAGTGGAGGGGGTTGTAAAATGGGCAGGGGTGATGGTGGAGGAATGTCCATGGCAGAGTCCAGTCTATTTGTTTCACAGGTGCATTGTCCAAAGGGGCATAGGAAGTGGAGCAAGGGCAGTTAAAGGATGGACAGGGTGACAAAGTGGGACAGAAGGGTGACATTCAGGGGGGTTTCATTTCCTGGTGGGGGTCTTGGCAATGTTCTCTGTCTTGTTCCTGGATTTCAGTGACCGTTTGTGGGGTGGCTCTGCATCTGCAGGGGGTGGCGTGCTGGTGTCGTGATCCTGTGGTGGTGCCTCCTGTCGAGGACTTCAGTTCCTCCCTGATCCCCAGATAGTGTTCTTCCTGCAGCCACTGGGACTCCTGAAAGTTGGCCAGTACCGTTGCCATCGTCTCCTGGGAATGATGGTACGCTCCCATGATGTTGGAGAGGGCCTCGTGGAGAGTGGGTTCCCTGAGCCTGTCCTCCCCCTGTCGCACAGCTGTCCTCCTAGTTCCCGTTATCCTGTTCCTCTGTCCACTGAACCATGTGCCCACTGCCACTGCCCCCAGGTCCCTGATTTTCTTGGGGTGGTGGGTTTGCCTGGGTTCCCTGTAGTGGTGGACACACTGCTGATTGATGTGTCCTGGGGACAGAGGGATGGGCCCGCTGGGTGGGTGCTGTGCTCATGTTTCCTGAGGGGGGAGGCTTTGTGGTGGCTTGTGCTAGTGTCAGGGGAACCGACTGTCCTGAGGTCCCAGATGGGCTGGGCTGGTCATCAGGATCCAGTTTTGCAGCAATGCTGTCATCACTGTGGGCCTCTTCTGTGGGGGGACTGGATATGTCTGGAACCTCACGTCCAGTGACGTTGGGTAGGGGTCCTGCAGAGGTGTAAAGGCATGATTATTGCATCTGTGTGTGCCATTGTGTGCAATGGGTGAGTGACCCTGTACTCCAGTGCTTGCATTCTTGTCTAGGTCCTTGTGGGATATTTGGTTTGGTGTCTGTGTGGGTATCTGTAGTGGACATGCTTTGGTGTGCTTTGGTGATGGGTGTCCCTGCTTTGGTGTTGCATGCAGGGCTTGGTGTTGGATGGGTGGGTTGTGATAGCGGGGCATATGTGAGGTTTTGGAGTGATGGGGGTGAGGGTATGTGATGGCATGCAGGTAGGGTGGGGTATATAATAGTGAAGATTTGACTTACCAGAGTCCATTCCTCCTGCGAGTGCCTCAGGATGCAGTATTGCCAAGACTTGCTCCTCCCATGTGGGGAAGGAGGTGGGGGTCCACCGCCAGTCCTCTGTACTGCAATCTGGTATCTTGAGACCACGGAACGCACCTTCCCCCATAGGTCATTCTACCTCTTCCTGATGTCATCCCGTGTTCTTGGATGCTGTCCCACTGCGTTGACCCTGTCGACGATTCTGTGCCACAGCTCCATCTTCCTAGCAATGGAGGTGTGGCTCTACCCGGACGATTTCCTCCACCATGACCCTGAGGTCCTACTCAGAGAACCTGGGGTGTCGTTGTGGTGCCATGATGTGGTGTGGGTGATGTGTGAGGGGATGTGTTGTTGTGTGTTTAAGGTGCATGGATGTTGTGTGAGTGATGATGATGTGTGCCTGTGGATGCTAGTGTTGTTTCTGGTGGTGTCTCTCTCTGGCCTTCTTTCGGAATTTATGGTAGTAGAGGTTTGTGGGTGATGTGGGTGTGTGTTTTATATTGGATTGGGTGTGTGGGAGTGGTGTGTGTATGTGTATCAGGTGTGTGTATTTTGAATTGTCCAATGTGGTTGTGTTTTGTACATGTGTGTGTATTTTGAGCGCAGCGGTGTGTACAGCCAATGGAATACCGCGGTTGAAAGACCGCCACGTGGATTCGTGGGTCGTGATAGTGTGGGCGTATTCCTGTTGGCGTGACAGTGGGTGTCTGTATTATGGCGGATTCCGAGCTGTGGGTCGTGATAGCTGTAGCGGAATTCCGCTGCCAGCAGTGGTGTGTTGGCAGTCTTCTACATGGCGGTAAGCGGCATTTACCGGCAATGTTGTAATGAGGGTGTATGAGTACTCCCAAACTGCAAAGCCAGTCCATGACTATTGCTATCACCCTTGTGAGTACCCAGGGTGGAGGTGAAGAAGGCTGAAGGGCAAGATAGTGAATTGAAGATGTTCTGACCTCACCCCAAAATGGAGTAAACACTTCCACTTGAAAATATGTATCTGCATCTCTAAAGGCACCAACCATCCTCAAGGTCTAAAGAAGAGAGATCCTGGGACACTCATCACTTTGAATTTGTTTTTCCAAAGGAAGTTGTTCAGGAACCAAAATTCTAGGATCGGTCTCAGCCCTCTATCCTTTCTAGACACCACAAAAGTACGGGGAGTAGCACCCAGTGACATTCTTGACCTTGGAAACTCTAGTTTGTCTTTGGCAAACAAAGCTTGCACATCTTTAGAGAAGGTGGTGGCACGATCCACTGAGGTCCAAAATCTGAACCATCTCCAAGATCCACTGCTCTAAGATAAATGCATGCCAGCTGGATAGAGGAAAAAACAAAACCTTCCTACTACTGGCTTCAGATGACTACTAGAGTTGGAATCTGTGCAACTTGGTGGTGGTTGAATCAGTCGATTATGAGAAAGACGACTGCTTTCCTTGTTTATGATTATACTTTTGTGAACTATCACTGTAAAGGGGGTGCTCTCTTCAGTAGAGGAGGAACTCTGTTGAGTCTCATTCAGGCTCAGAGGAAGTGCCCAGGCCACTAGCTTTTTGCACGACACAATAAATACTAGCATCAGTGTAGTGGGAGGTGGTTGGGGGAGAAAATTGCCCACATCCTTGTCATCTTGAGTAAAACACTGCATGCCCTGTTGAGCTTCAGAATCAGATCCAAAAATACCATCCAGCTGTGTAAAAGACTGGTGTGAAAATTAGAGCAATTTTAGAGGAAGTCTTCCTAGGCTAGAGGCTGGACTAGGGTAATTTTGTAATAGTAGAGATCTAGTTGAAATCTGCTCTGAGTCCAAAACTGTTAGGGTCACATCCGGAAACAGTGCCTCAAGGACATCAAAACAATCAGAACTGGTGTGGCTTTCGGCAACAGTGTGGAGGTACGTTCTGGCCTCTAGCAAGGAGCCAGACAAAGGCCTAACATGGTTAGTCAGTGCTGGGGAGGGCCCCGTAGGTGGAAGACCAAAATGAGGCCATGGTGGTTCAATGGGGCCTGAGAATGCTCCAAGGTGAAGTGGGGGTCACCACAAAAAGCTGCAGCATAGCCTCCTTGAAGGCCTCAATGTGCTATAGAATGGCTTGTGGAATTCGGGGAGCATCAGCTAACTGCTGGTTAGAAATTAAGTCAGACAGTAGCAATGGAATAGGGTTCTTAAACGCCAACTGTGCAATGTCTGGTGCTAACGCTATTGGGTCTTGGGTCGGGGGTGTTGACTCTCATTTAGGTTTTATTCTGCTTGTGCCAAGACTTGTTTTTCAACTTTGCCTTGGATTTATCTGAGGATGGTGGCCTAGACAGTGACTTCAAAACTGGCTAACCTTGCTTCTTGTGTTTGGCTATGCACACCTTTGCTTAGTGCTACCTCTTAGCTTTTGTGTACAGCAAGGAGCATTTGTCACAGGATGTCATGCCTGGAACCTTGCCATCAAGATTGATGATTAGATCTGTGACAGACATCTGCTTTCTGCAGGCACAGCATGGTTTGAAACCTGCAGTTCTGAGAGAGAATATTTGTGGGCAAGTTAAAAGGTTTCTCCGAAGTCGGAAAACACTGATGAAAACTTTGGGTGCAGGTCTTCATCAAGGGACGGAAAAAAAATAGATTTCACTGCGCAAGGATGGCATCTCCCTGTGGTTCTACATTGTAATTTCCAGAGAAAGGGTGAGGCCACCTCAGAGCCCAAGGGTGCTACCTACTGGTGCATAGAAGCTACTGCAGAAAGCTTTTCAGATCAAGACAAGGTGCCTGGGAATATGCAATAGGAAAGAACTCTGCAGTTATAAGTACTCATCAGAAGATATGCATCCAGTGTTTTGCAACATCCACTCCACTACCTTATTTTTAAAGGGCAAATCATTCTATGTAGCTTCCCCTGTCACTGCACTCACAAAACATAGGTACTTTCGGATACAGTGCAGTTCTCCAGCCTAGATTACAACTGAATGCTCTCTTCACATGGAAAAATGTTCTACACCTGTAAATCAGCTAGAAGATTGGTAGTTTAGTGGATGAACATCTTGCGCTAGAATGCCATGTCGCTGCAATTGAGTGCCTGCTTTCTACAATTGAGGACTGGCTTTATTTTAGATCCCATTGATCCACAACATCACAGCCCAGAAATGCAATGCAATTGCCCAATCCATAGTGTTAATAGTGTCTACCTGGATGTGAACGAAACAAATCTAGGTATACCTCTACCTTAATCAAAATGTTGAAGCTAGGGTAACCACAAACACATAAAAGGGTAACATAACTCACTGGCTGTCGCCACCTTAGTGACTGCCTGCACCTATATATATATATATATATTTACAACTCTGCTGATTGAGCACAAGGCAGTCCTTGCAGCCTTGCCCCTTTTCTTACCTCCAAAGTTCAAACGCCATACACCTTCATTAAGCTTAAGACAATCCATCTAATTTCTGATACGTATTTCTTTGAGGTGCAAAGCAAAGTCTGATGATGGGCTTTCTCTTTGGCAGCTGCCAGACTCTAGAATTCTCCGCAGCCCACCTACATGTCCAGTCAGTTGAGCATAAATTCAGGACACAATAAAGAACCTTGCTCTTCACACCATAGCATAGCTTACTAGTCAGCATGCTGTGTGATAATGCAGATGGCGCCAGAAAGCTTTGGAGATAGTGTGCTCTATAAATAACCAACATAACAATGCTTTGTGCGATCACTGTTCCTGTTTTTCTGACTTGCTTTCAGAGACTGTTCTGTCCACATAGAATGGCTGGATGTACATGCCCATTAGTAGGAGTTAATTCACTGCCACTAGGCGAAACCTCTGGGGGTATACCAATGCTATTTGAACTGCTTATTCCTATGGGTTTCCTCTCTGCCACTTCTAGGAGGACACACCAGTACATATACTTTGGCTAGTCATACAATGCCTCCTCCTGTAGGTTACTATTGCTTGTTAGGCTGTCACTTGTATAGTGCCTATCCCATGGTTTTTTCTGTGGTGCTATTGGGTGGAAACAGTAAGTACAAAATATGGCTATATTTAAAATTGTCTCATCACTCCAGATTGGACCCATCAGAACATAGTCTATGGATAGTGGCTTCTCTCTTTTCTGCTATTGGGCAGACTCTCAGGGTATATAAACATGCTCCTTTTATGATGCCAATTCCTATACACTGCTATTGCTCACACATGGTCATGCACTCAGACACATTACGGCTAGATGTATTATTGTTGAACCATAGAAAGAGGGGTGGCTATGCTACCAGGTACGCACATCCAGCGTATCCATACAATTGCCGGGGGAGATTGTGTTCTCTTAAAGTGAAAATTGTTCAATCGGTGCCACACTGGTATTACACCCAACCATCAAGGGTGTAGGTTGTGTGGACTGGAGAACCAATGAAACTGAAATGATTATTATAGATTGCCAGGGAACACCAAAGCAGTCCACAAAGTCCATGTAAGTGATAGAGTATGACAATGAAAGTCCTGAACACGTCTTGTGATTGGTTAAGATTTATTCTTTCCAAAGCACAATACATCCAAGAAAACAGCCGACAAGTGTTTCGTCATCTAGACTTTCTCAAGACTGTAAGAATCGATATGCAAAAGAAAGTACAGTGAGATGTAATGAGAATAACAGGGATTTATAACTGTTGTAAGGTTCCATGATACCAAGGGTTAGGAAACAAATTGTGTTAAGTAGTTGCAAATGACAGGTAAGTGGACCCCTATATGATTGCAGTTTTATGACAGAAGAGTCACACACCTGTTGTGATAATATGAGTGCCAGACCGTGGGGTTAGAGAATAACATTACTGTGTGCAAGCAAAGCACGTTCATGGTGTCTGAACTTGGTAGACCAAAGTCATCCATGTATCGCAAAGACAGTACAGGAGGGTGAAGCTATCCCAAAAGTTGACCACAGTCCCAAGTGGTGCATTAAGACCATCCAAATAGTAATCAATGAGAAATATAACGAAAGAGACATACCATATACTACTAAGGATGATATCCAAGCATGAGGAAAACATAGTGTCTAAAATATTCTTAGAAGAAAAAGGAAAATAAAAAAGTACACCAAGGACCATGCAGTTTTATCCACTATATTCAAATGGTATCTCACATCATAAGTCAGCAAACCACTTTGATGAATCAAAAAATGAGTTAAAACCCAGTCCTGTAAGAGAATAGAATAATTGTCTCAGTCAGGTATAGCATGTTTGCATAATCACAAAAAGTCATTGAAAATATTTCCAGTATGTCAGTTACCATGTATCACAAATCTTACCAAGTTATATAACTACCAAGATAAACATGGACATAAAAGGCCTACCGTATGCGTAGCGGTTAACCATATAAACACTCTTGCCAGGAACGAGTAGCTTTGAAGTATGTGAGAGAGAGAGAAAAAGACTGAGAAGATAAAAGCCTCACTGGGTAAAACTTACCCAGTATTGCTGTCTCTACCAAATAGTACCAAACCAGTTAGACATATGACCCAACTAAAAAATGAAAATGACTAAAGAGAGAAAAATTATACCCGAAAATGTAACCCGATTTGAGAGCCACCAAAACGCCCGCAAACTCACCTTCCGTGTTTGTACCTTGAGGGACGAGACGTGAAGTAGTTGTGCGAAAGACACCGACATGCCGGTGTGGTTAAAAAAGGGATGCATGGAAAATAAAAACTGACTTGTTTGTGAGGAGAGTAGTTAGTGGAAAGCAGAGGTGACATCTTAGAGCAGAGTAAAAAGTGTGTGATAACTTTGTCGAACGGTATTGTGAAAATATGAATTGCATATGTTAAATTTCTTAATTATTGCATAATACTCAAAAACAGTTGGAGCCCATACTCTTTAAATTTATTATAATATATGATCACATATATAAATTAGATCATGACCATGGATGAGGGCCTACTAAGATAATGGGTGCAGTTATTTGTTTCTGCATACACATTATAGAAATTCAAAACATTATGGGGGTTATTACAACTTTGGAGGAGGTGTTAATCTGTCCCAAAAGTGACGGTAAAGTGACGGATATACTACCAGCCGTATTACGAGTTCCATAGGATATAATGGACTCGTAATACGGCTGGTGGTATATCCGTCACTTTACCGTCACTTTTGGGACGGATTAACACCTCCTCCAAAGTTGTAATAACCCCCTATATCAGGTAACATCTTAGTCCTTGATATTCTTAATGGAAGTACATTACCTGTCACAAAATACATATATATTAGAAATTGAAAGTTGTAATAATTCGGCATGTATATGTTGGTACAGTATCACAGAACTTAAGCAGAGATTGGGGAAGTCCTAAGTGGAATTGTTTACTTATTGAAGTAAATTCTCTATCCCTCTATGTAGATATAGAAGCCTACAAAACATAGTACTGGATTATAAATTTACCATGGACCCTCATTGCCATGTCACCAAAATTGAGATTCAAATGGAAAAATGGAGAAATATAGGTTGTGACATGTTGCAGTAATTGTTTACAGATAAAATACACATACAGTGTGAGAAACCAAATCAAAACAGCATATAGCCAACACCTTATGTCAATGAGCATGTAGTTCATACATGTTTTAAGTAACACATGTAAGTCTCAATCCATATTAAGACTCTCTTCCACCGCTCTAAGTTTGATAATCCATTTGCTTTCCATACGTCTCAGGATCAAGGTTTTATCCCCTCCCCATGGTAAAGCACCAACTGCGTCTATACCATGTACAGTGATACTCAAGATTTCTCTCTGTCCATGAACGGTATTATAGTGCGTGGCGGAGGGATAATCTGTATTCCTGGTACAGATAGCCTTTATATGTTCCTGTATTCTTTCTTTCAAAGGCCTTTTAGTGCTGCCAACACAGATGCGATTGCACACACATATTAAACAGTAAACCACATATCTGGTATTACAATTCATACATTTCAAGATCTTATATGGAACCATAGTATTGTACTGAAACGTAACAATCTTATTCCTGACATAGCAGCATATGTTGCAGTGTCCACACTTGTAAAAACCACAAGGTGGTTTGAGCAACCATGTTTCAGTAGTAGCAGGTGGTAGAAACCTATGACACAGATAGTCCCCTAGTGTGTGGCCTCTGCTGTGTGTAACAATTGGTTTGGTGCTAATACCCTCTTTTAGGGTGTTGTCAGCTAGTAGGAATGACCAGTGTTTGTGCAGAATTCTGTAAATCTGGGGACTGAGAGCACTGTAAGGGGTAATCAGAGATAGTTTCCTGTGTTCTCTATGTTTGTTCTTGTTGGGTGCAGTGAGTAGAGTATCCCGTTTTATCTTTTTTGATCCTGTCACTGGCCCCCATTAAGAGGCTCCAGTGATAACCCCTTGTTGGAAAGCACTGTTCCATCAAGTGTAGTTCACTTGAGAAATCGCAATTCAGACTACAGTTCCATCTAATTTGGGTAGCTTCTCCATAAGGAATGGCTTTAATTTGTGAGTGAGGATGGGATCTCTCAGCATGCAATATGGAGTTGCAAGCCGTAGGTTTCCTGTATATTTTAGAATATATTTTGTTGCTATTAACAAATAAGGTAATGTCTAGAAAGTCAACTTGGTTAGTACTATGTTGACTGGAAAATTTTATATTGTAAGCAATCTCATTTAGGTGTTGGATAAACCGGTAAGAGAGTCAGAGTCACCAGACCAGAACAAAAGTACATCATCTATATATCTGCCCCAGTATAAGACGTGTTGAATTAATTGAGGTGGACAATTCTGCCATAAGTGTATTTTTTTCAAAAAATCCCATATATAGGTTAGCAAAGGATGGAGAAAATGTTGCCCCCATAGCCACACCCTGTGTTTGTCAATATCATGTCTCATTGTGTGTGAACATATTATTGTTCAAAACAGTTTCAATATGATATAAGAATTATAAATTTATAAAGTTAGAACGCCTACGAATACAAAAATTATCCAGATGGTGGGATTACACTATTCTACAAAAATAGATATTAAACAAATTCCCAAAGGACTACGGGTAGTCCTGTCCCCTCCTTTGAGGATCTAAGCCCCAAACTCCTTAAAGATTGGAAACAACTCTTAATCACTTCCTCTTTCAACAATAATACATTAACCCCTTAGCTGCTGGATCTACCCCACTCTACCCCCCCATGCTGATCCCTTTTTTGGCTATTTGGGGTATTTTGTGCTTAGGCCTTCATAACTTGTTGTCCACATAACTTATCCATGCCAAATTTGCGTCCTTTTTTTCCCAACACCCTAGGGGTTCTAAAGGTACCCGGGGTTTGTAGGTTCCTCTGGAGGAGACCAAGAAATTAGCCAAAATACAGCTAAAATGTTGTTTTTGTTTTCAGAAAAATGGGAAAAAAGGCCTGCAGATGAAAGCATGTGTTTTTTCCCCTGAAAATGGCACCAACAAAGGGTTTGCGGTGCTAAAATCACCATTTTCCCCGCTTTTAGGAACAGGCACACATGAATCAGAAAACCACAGTTTTCAAAATAATTTTGGCATTTTACTGGGACATATCCCATTTTTACTATTTTTTGTCCTTTAAGCCTCCTTCCAGTTAGTGACAGAAATGCTTGTGAAACCAATGCTGGATCCTGGACAGCTAAACGTTTCTGAAAAGAAGACAAAATTATGAATTCAGCAAGGGGTCATTTGCGTAGATCCTTCAAGGTTTTCCTACAGAAAGTAACAGCTAAAATAAAAAAGTATTGAAATTGAGGTGAAAAAGAGCCATTTCTGTCCATGTTTTCTTCTATAACTTTTTCCAGCTATGGCAGATTTTTTAAAGCAATATATTGTTATGTCTGCTGGACTCTTCAGGTTGCGAGGATATTTAGGGCTTGTAGGTTCATCAAAAACCCTAGTTATCCAGAACCAGTAAATGAGCTGCACCTTGCAATGAGTTTTTATTGTATACCGGGTATACAGCAATTCATTTGGTGAAATATACAGAGTCAAAAATAAGTATCAAGGAAACCTTTGTATTTCCAAAATGAGTACAAGATAAACTGTTGAGAAACAGTGGTTATTTGCACATCTCTGAATTCCGGGGTCCCCATACCAGCATGTGAATTACAGGGCATTTCTCAAATAGACTTCTTTTTTACACACTGTCTTACATTTGGAAGGAAAAAAAATGTAGAGAAAGACAAGGGGCAATAACTCTTGTTCTGCTATTCTGTGTTTCCCCAAGTCTCCTGATAAAAATGGTACCTCACTTGTGCGGGTTGGCCTACTGCCTGCAACAAGAAACGCACCATGGACACATCACATTTTTACATTGAAATAGGACGTGTGTTCTGGAAAGTGCATAGCTGTGGATTTTGGCCTCTAGCTCAGCCACCACCTCGGGAACCTACCAAACCTGTGGTTTTTGAAAACTAGACACCTAGGGAAATCCAGGATGGGGTGACTTATGGGGCACTCACCAGGTTCTGTTACCCAGAATCCCTTTCAAACCTCAACTTTTGGCAAAAGAAAAACTTTTCCCTCAGATTTTGGTGCTGCAAAGTTCTGGAATGTGAGAGGAGCCACAAACTTCCTTCCACCCAGCATTCCCCCAAGTCTCCCAATACAAATGGTATCTCACTTGTGTGGGCAGGCCTAGTGCCTGCGACAGGAAATGCCCCAAAACACAATGTGGATACATCACATTTTCCCAAAGAAAACTGAACTGCATTTTTCAAAGTGCCTAGCTGTGGATTTTGGCCTCTAGCTCAGCCAGTACCTAGGGAAACCTAGCAAACCTATATATGTTTGGAAACAAGACACCTAGGGGAATTCAGAATGGGGTGACTTGTGGGGCTCTCACCAGGTTCTGTTACCTAGAATCCTATGCAAACCTCACACTTTGGCAAAACAACGCTTTTTCCTCACATTTCGGTGACAAAGTTCTGGAATCTGAGAGGAGCCACAAATTTCCTTCCACCCTGCATTGCCCCAACTCTCCCGATAAAAATGATATCTCACTTATGTTGGTAGGCCTAGTGCCCGCAGCAGGAAACACCCCAAAATGCAACATGGACACATCAAATTTTTACATTGAAAACTGACGTGTTTTTTGGAAAGTGCCGAGCTGTGAACTTTGGTCTCTAGCTCAGCCGGTACCTAGGAAAACCTACCAAACATGTGCATTTCTTTTTTCCTAAAACTAGAGACCTAGGGGAACCCAGGATGGGGTAACTTATCAGGTTCTGTTACCAAGAATCCTTTGCGAACCTCAACATTTGGAATAAAAAACACTTTTTCCTCACATTTCGGTGATAGAAAGTTCTGGAATCTGAGAGGAGCCACAAATTTCCTTCCACCCTGCATTTCCCCATGTCTCCCAATAAAAATGGTACCTCACTTGTGTGGGTAGCCCTAGTGCCCCTGTCAGGAATGGATCACACAACCGTCAATGTTAGTTCTTACATGAGTGCAACTGTTGACCCTGAGGTAATCCATTCCTGATGGTGGCACTAGGTACGGGCACTCAAGTGGGGTAACGTTTTTATCAGGACAGGTGGAGAAACTCTGGGTGGTAGGACTTTTGTGGATCCCAGCATATTCCTGTAGCAGAAAAGCAAGAAAAATTTAGTTTTTATTCAACATTTCACCTTTGCAGGGTATTCTGGGAAAGAAAACTTTGGGGAATCCACACAAGTCACAGCTCAATGGACTCCCTGGGTGTCTAGTTTCCAGAAATGTCTGTGTTTGGTAGGTTTCCCTATATGGCCGCCAAGTCTGGGACCAAAAACAAAGGTGCTTGCCTTACAAAACCAAGTTGTTTTGTGATAGATAATTTTGATGTCTCCACAATAGGATTTGGGCGGTGGAGTTTGGGGCTGAACTTAATTGGGGAGCTCCCAAGAGAGCGCACTCTCTGAGCTTGCCGCCGCATACACCTGCTCTCTTGTGTTGGGCTAACCCGCTATTGTCCAGCTGCACAGACTGTGCTTGCGAAGAGACAGCATGACTGTCCTCATCAGGAGTTGTCTGAAAAATCACTCCGAGTCTGCGCCATTGTCCTATCCCTCAGATGCTGTCTCAGTATTTGCTGTCTCAGTCTACGATCCTACGTCAAAGCTGTCCTCTATAACCCGAGTTAGGGCTTGAGCAGCAGTCATCCAACGAGACACCATCTCTGCTACTGGCTAAACTCTCACTCTAAAACACTAGCCTACATAGACAGTCATAAAATTGCATGTGGGTGTGTGTGTGATGCTTTCAACAGTAAAGGTCAGTCAACTTACCTCCGGGTCTTCCCTCAATCAGCACGTTCTCTCAAGACACTCAGAAAAACAAAAAAGACACACTATTACTTCACCTTGTCACATACCTATCATCACAGTCTTTTACCGACTCTTAATCAATATTGGTGCTCCCACGCCCATGACCTCCTCCTTGGATTCCTTCACTACCACCCAGCAAAAGTGCCCATCATCTCTCCATAGCCCCCCGCACATACATTTCATGTGTATGATAGTGCAGGTAATGGCTGGCTTTACTAATCCACTCAGTTATTTACATAAAATACAGATTTGATCTTTGCAGTACGCATATAAAACTTCTGTGCTACTTTATGGCATAAAAACTGCCACTAGAAAAAAGTCAGATCCTTTTGTAGCAGAAACAGAATCAAAAGAGTCACTTGACTTTTTTTATTGCTGCCTAAAAGCTACATTTGAAACGCGTCACTTGAAGTATGCGCATTGCTTTGAAGACACAATCTGCAACTGCAAGAGATCTGGTGGTAAATGTGTATGTGTGTATATATATATACATACATATACACATACATATAGATACATGTTTAAAGAGAGCACTTAACTGGGGTGTGGTTTTCCTGGGGGCCGATTGCAGCCCTCAGGGAAACCAAAGACGCATTGACAAAAGTGATCGCTATAATATTATATATATATATACACACACACATATACATATCTATATATATACATATATATAGATAGATTGATATACATATCTATATATAGATATACAAATCTATATAGATCTGTATAAATATATAAATCTTTATTTGTTTTTTTTAAAAAAGCTGTAAGGTTTCCCTGGGGGCAACCATACAACCATAAAAACAAATACCTGCTCCCTGTCAATTTCATTTTTTTAAAAAATATATATTTTTTATTTTTTTAACGGGGGGCGATTGCACCCCCCGGGATAAACTTAATTTTTTATTCTTTTAATATACCTCGGGGAGAGGGGGCTAGCCCGTTTTCAGAGGGGGCCGACCATTCCAAGTGAATTCTCTGGTGTCTAGCAGGGTTTCCTGGACCTTGATCATGGTCAGAAAACCATTTCAGGAAGGCCTCGTTTGAAAGGGGAGAATCTCCCCTTTCAAACGAGGCCTTCCCGAACAGTGAGGAGGCCTGTTTGGGCACGTTGTCCCCACCAGAGCAGGAAGCGGCCTTACCTCAGCTTCCTGCTCCGGTGGGGAAAACAGATTGTGAAGTCAGCGCGCATCGCGGCGTGCTGATGTCACAAAGGGGTCGGGGGAAACACGGAAGCTCTTCCGTGTCTCCCAGGGTTTTTAAAAATTAAAATAAAAAATCCTCCTGTGTGATGCATCGGGGATTTTTTTTAACCCCCTCCCTGGTGTCGACCTCTGGCCGTGATCTGCACCAATGGGGTTAAGGAGAAGAAATTGCAAAAATTAAGAAGGGATGCGAACAATTACAAAAATGGTAGGGTTCACCCATGCACGTAAATTTGATAATATAAAAAATTATAAACAAGAAAGTACATATCAGAGAACAAACACCGAACTCTCTTCAGTTGCTTCTTCCAGTGATATAGAGATATCCAGTATATCGAGTATAACAAGTGAGAATTCTAGTGGGTCAACTAGGCAACAAATTGGCACCACTTCCAATAAATCTCCTTTTTTATTAGAATTAGAAAGATATTGTAGGTGACATAAGCAACCTTGCAAAAGAGAAGAATCATACACAAGAGGGTCAGAAGAGGGAAAAGAAAGAGTAAAAGATTCAGAGAAGGAACAAGAGGGTATCACTACATGATCAATTACTCGAAATCAGAGGAATTAGAAAGTAATCTGCAGGACCTTGGGCGTTACCACAGTAAAATTTCTATTGTAAATGTATCCAACTTTAAACTTGAGACAACAAATAAAAATTCTCAGCAAAGGTTTGGGCTTTGTTCCTACTTCACAACCTAATTATACAGAATTACACGTAAATCTATACAAATTTGTTTGTAAATGCAAACTGTACAAATTGTTTCAAGGGAAGAAAATAACACCAGTCTCTTCCACTTCTATCAATACCATACCTAGCAATATGGCCATAAAAGATATAAAAGATATACAAACTTTACTTTCTATAGCACACTTCAGATTTTCCTCCTTCACTTTTGGATACTTTAGCAGGCTTGGACATAGACTTGAGTCTTTAGCTTGACAGTGTACTCAAAACCTCCTCTAAATTTACACCATGTCTATCTCCCGACAATGTCATTGACATCTTCTATAAACAGGTAACTTTGGATCTCTACAAATTGGAAGATTTGTATGTTACAGGATGTAAAACCATAGAACATACCACTAGAGAAGAAAAAGAGGCACTCTACTCGCTCTCAGAGGCACACAGCATTATTATCAAAGAAGCGGACAAAGGTGGGAATATGGTCTTGATGGATAAAGAGGACTATATTAAGGAGATTGACCGACAATTTACAGACACTACAGCATATTGTAGATTTACACATAATCCTCTGAAAGAAGTGAGCAACACTATACAAAAAAAGCTAAGTCACTGGAGAGACCAATGTCTTATCACAGATATGGAATACTGTTATATCTACAATCCCACACCTGTATCACCATGTATTTATGTTATTCCTAAAATATGCAAGACAGATTATTTTTCACCAGGCAGGCCCATTATTTCAGGGACAGGATCCCCCACGGAATTTATAGACTTTTTTGTTTTTTACAACCGTTTGTTTGTAACCTACCTTCATATATTAGAGACACAAAGGATTTACTATGCAAAATCAGTGATCTTTAGTGGACAGAAGGACATTTCCTAGTCACCCTGGATGTTACCTCACTATATCCAAGCATCCCCATGGATGAGGGCATGGTTGCCATTCAGCACTTTTTAGACAAACAGGATGCAACTTGGTTGGAGAATACAAATATGTTAATGGATCTTATTGAAACTGTTATGAACAATAATGTGTTCACACAGAATGGGACATGATATTGCCAAACACAGGGTGTGGCTCTGGGGGCAAAATTTTCCCCATCCTTTGCGAACCTATGTATTTATTTATTTTTTTAAATACACTTATGGCAGAATTGTCCACCTGAATTAATTCAACACGTCTTATACTTGGGCAGATGTATAGATTATATACTTTTGTTCTGGTCTGGTGACTCTGACTCTCTTTACCGGTTTATCCAACACCTAAATGAGAATGCTTACAATATCAAATTTTCCAGTCAACATAGTCCTAACAAATTTACTTTCTAGACATTACCTTATTTGTTAATAGCAACAGAATATGCTCTAAGAAGTACAGGAACCCTACAGCTTGCAACTCCATATTGCACCCTGAGAGTTCTCATCCTCAACCACAAATTAAAGCCATTTCTTATAGAGAAGCTACCCGAATTAGACGGAACTGTAGTCTGGATAGCGATTACTTAAGTGAACTACACTTGATGGAACAGCGCTTTACAACCAGGGGTTATCCCAGGAGCTTCATAAATAGGGCCAGTGACAGGATCAAAACGAAAACAGGATACTCTACTCACTGCACCCAACAAGAACAAATGCAGAGAACACAGGAAAGTATCTCAGATTACCCTTTACAGTGCTCTCAGTCCCCAGATTTACATAATTATGCACAAACACTGGTCCTTCCTATTAGCTCATTGGTTCCCAATCTGTGTGCCGCAGCTCCCTGGTGCACCATCAAAACGAGCCAGGGGCGCCGCACACAGTTTGGAAACCACTGGTGTAGTTTTATTTTGTCCGAACTGGAAATAGCTGTATGTGGGTTTGTGAGCTAGGGGTTATGGCCCTAGCCACTTCCAGGTCCACAAAGGGAAGGCAGTGGACTCTTCGGGAGAACAGGGTAAGTAGCTGGGATTCAGTAGCATAAGAACCGGAGTGGGAGGGTTTGCTAGGGGACAGAACCAGTCAAGTTATTCAGGTATCATGACACCATCACTACTTGGAGGAAGCACATAACAAACTTCAGGACAGATATCCAGCCAAAAGAAGAACAACCATCGCCTCAGGATGTACACAATCATTGGTCGGAACTTACAATTTAAGATGCAATCAAGCTTATATGTGTAGCCTGGGCTGCGAAATCACTTTGCTGTGACAAAAAAGTTATTTTTAGGGCTCAGGGTGGGTCAGGGTAATTTAGGTTTTATGCACAGGGTGGGGGTGTCGGGATAAGTTTTTTTAGAGCTTAGGATAGGTATGGGGTTGGGGTACTTATTAGGGGGGAAGCTTTTAGGGTTCAGGGTGGAGGTGTTGGGATGGATTAGTTTTTAGTGGCAGAGGTGGGGGGTCGGGATAATTGTTTTTAGGACTCCGGGTGGGTGGGAGTGTCTGGGTAGTTTAGTTTTTAGGGTGGGTTTTTTTTTTTAGGGCTTAAGGTGGGTGGGTGGCAGGGCTAGTTTAGTAATTAGGGGAAGGTTTTAAGGCTCAGTGTGGGTGGAGGGTGTCGAGGTAGTTTAGTTTTTAGGGGCAGGGGTGGGGTCAGGGAATGTTTCTTTTAGGGCTCATCAGGGTAGCTTACTTTTTAGGGGTGGGGGTCTGGATGTTTTTTTTAGGGCTCAGGGCAGGTGGGGGGTGCCGGGGTAGTTTAGTTTCATGGGCCAGGTGTGGGGGGCTCAGAGTAGGTTTTTTTTTAGGGTTCAGGGTGGGTGGGGTGTCGGGAACTTTAGTTTTTAGGGGTGGGTGGGTTGGTATAATTTTTTTAGGGCTCAGGGCAGGTGAGGGGGGTCGAGTAGTTTAGGTATTAGGGGTGGGGGCAGTTTTGGGCCTCAGGACAGGCTGCATGAAAGAACCACGGATGCTGTTTTGCTTGTCGTTTCCACAAATGCCTTTACTAGGCATGCTTTTACAATGAAATTCGTCGTAAAGGCATGCGTAGAAAAAACGTGGTTGTGGTTCCAACCGTGTTAAGGCATGCGTTGTTCCAGCATGCATGGTTTCATCATACAACCCTCAGTGACACACAGCTCACACTGAGCTGTCACTACTTCATTTGGTTGAAGAATATTGCCTTCTGGCCTCTGTTTTTCAGAAGACCACTCCATTGCGATGTAACCACCCCTGGAGTCTTCATGTACATTGTAACCTGTTTGTACTGTGGCTGACCGGCACTGTTTGCTCCTCCTTTCACTGCGTTACACCCGCTGGGGCTGTAAACCAAGAAACCCTCAAACAAAATTTTTAAAAAGGGGCTGGTGAGCTATACCCGTATCTTCTGTAGGACCTTCTGAACTATTGGAACAAAGCAAAGTGCAATAAAGGCTGAACATTAACGGCGCAAAGTATCACCCATTGAGCCCTTCACTGAAATATATGATAAATGGAACCTTTGGTATTTTCTACTGTAATTGGCAGCTACAATGTCTTTGTGTGGTTGATCTCAAACAGACAGAAACACCTAAATTACAGTAGTCTGCTGTCTCAATTCTGCTGATCACAAATCATATTCTGAGGCCACGTTTTATGAGCTGCTGAAAGATCACTTTATTGGTCACTGGCTCAGGACTAGAAGTTCATGACTTCTTCTTAAGAAACTCTCAAACCTAATCGGCTTCTTGTGTAAAAGTAAGAGTTACCATGCTGTCCGTCATTACCTGCACCTGCTCCCCTTGTAATTAATGCAGCATACACCTTAGAGCTAGCCAAACCGCTCTCAGCTCAACAGCTTTATATCAAGTTCGTGTTCTATGCACAACCATAAACTGGTGATGAGAAAAGGCTCCAAGTGAGCTCCCCAAACAAAGACACAGAAGTCAACAGACGTCGTGCGAGCCGAAGGGGGAGTGAAAGGGACCCTTTTAACACCTTGAAGGGCTGTAACACCACCGTGATTTTGGCATCCATCCTGGTGTAAGAAAAAATACCTTCAACAGCTGAATATAAAACTAGACTCGCTAAAGGTATAGCTTCCACTGCAACTGATGTATCAGTGAGCAAAGCTGAGCTCGCAGAATGCCAGCAAGCCCAGCAGCTGTAGAACTGACCTAATTAGCAGGAGTGAATATACAAGAACTCTGTTCGCTTGACGGTAGTTTCAATGATAATTTATTTCCGAATTGCTACTAGAAATAGTTTTATCAATGATGGTATCAAAAGAGATTTCTTGATAAAAAAAAAGATGATTATAAATAGTTCTGCTTCAGTAATTCCTGTGAGCAGAATTAAATCTTGAATTCAGTAATCTAGTTAATCGTAGACAAGCACGATGACTGTAGATGGGCCATAATCACATACATCATCAATTTAAATAACCAAGGGACCGATGAAAGACGGAAAATAGAAGTGTTTGCACCTTACCACAAACTTGAGCAAAATATTGTGCAGCATCGCCATCTTTCAGATTTTGCCCCAAAAACAATGTTGACGAAAAACAAGTCTGAAAACAGCCCAGAAACCGCTCCCATTTTTGTGGATAAGGCAACTCTTGGTGTAGCGTAGGTTTCCTCATTGTGTTCCTTTTAGAAGCAGACACTGAATGTTTTTCTTCAAGGGGTTTGTGTGTGAAGCAGGGGACCAAAGGGGATGAGATGAATGGTGGGAGTCGTTTATAAAGGGGTAGATACTAAACGGATATTCCCATCTGCAAAACATTTACCAATTTTGAAAGCAAGACAAAACCACTTTCCAGATTGGAGAATTGTGATTATGTTGAAACAAGAACGTAGAAAGGTTTTGATGTGGTACGAACGGAGGATGATGTAAACTGTTGCTGCTTTACGATGTCTATTTATCTTCCCATAGAGGTAGAAATCATGCTGAGGGGCAGGGTGAGTCTATTGTGTTTACTGCATTGGTAGCTTTGACATTTCCTACACTGTGGATGAGATGTACTCCAAGAAGTCTCACTTCTCCACTTATAGGTCCCAAAAGAACGATCCATCCTTTTCCATTTACTTTTTGGGAATCCATGCATGGACTGTTCGAACTATGCCAATGACTATGAAATGGACAACAGCATTAGCATTGCTCATCCCAGATGGCATGGACTGTTTTGATGCATCCAATCAGTCTTGGTCTTGCAGCAGGCCATTGTGTCAGGGCAGGTGAGGGGGGGTCGAGTAGTTAAGGTATTAGGGGTGGGGGCAGTTTTGGGCCTCAGGACAGGCTGCATGAAAGAACCACGCATGCTGTTTTGCTTGTCGTTTCCACACATGCCTTTACTAGGCATGCTTTTACAATGAAATTCGTTGTAAAGGCATGCTTGGTAAAGGCATGCGTGGAAACAACGTGGTCGTGGTTCCGACTGCGTTAAGGCATGCGTTGTTCCAGCATGCATGGTTTCATCATACAACCCTCAGGACACACAGCTCACACTGAGCTGTCACTACTTCATTTGGTTGAAGAATATTGCCTTCTGGCCTCTGTTTTTCAGAAGACCACTCCATTGCGATGTAACCACCCCTGGAGTCTTCATGTACATTGTAACCGGTTTGTACTGTGGCTGACCGGCACTGTTTGCTCCTCCTTTCACTGTGTTACACCCGCCGGGGCTGTAAACCAAGAAACCCTCAAAAACTTTTTTTTTAAGGGGCCAGGTGAGCTATACCCGTATCTTCTGTAGGACCTTCTGAACTGGGGGAACAAAACAAAGTGCAATAAAGGCTGAACATTAACGGCACAAAGTATCACCCATTGAGCCCTTCACTGAAATATATGATAAATGGAAACTTTGGTATTTTCTACTGTAATTGGCAGCTACTATGTCTGTGTGTGGTTGATCTCAAACTCAAACAGACAGAAACACCTAAATTACAGTAGTCTGCTGTCTCAGTCTTGTTCTTGCAGCAGGCCATTGTGTCAGCTTCAGTATGCTAGGAGCAGCCAGGACAACAAAAAGTGTGTGCCTTGCCAACAAGCACTCACAGTTGATTTTTCGGACAGGTGGATTTGTATGAAGTGTATTTTATCTAAACGTGACTAATAATGCCTGTACCACAAGACTCTCCGAAGTAGGGTGAGCAGATACAGAAGCATCTGAAGGTAAAAATCTGTTTTCTGATTACTCTAGGTGCAGACAGAATATTTCCCATTACCCTCCAATGAAATCCACAAGTGCCTCAGTAAGGGGAAACTCGTGTCTGTCAACAGAAAAAGTTACTTGTCTTTGAGATCTTTCTGGTTGATAATCTAACAGCAGATTCTTGACATTTAGAATCTCCTCACGTGCTAGTCTGGATTCCAGAAATTCTCAGCAGTGTTCTCACTCACCACAGTATGTGATGCCATGGGCTCCACACTAAATTAGTTGTGCCTCAGAAGTAATTGAGGAGAGCTGCATATTGGCACCACACAAGCATGCAAGTGTAAGCTTCTTTATTTGCGCCCTCAAGCATTGAGAACAAAACAATTGTCAATACTAATATGCAGATCTCTAATTTAGGAACTTTTTAGATGGTAAAAAGAGGCCGCTTGACCTAACGGGGAGGTGGGAGTGTGCTATAATTAACATTATTGTTTAGATATGTTAGATGAAACTTTAATTTTAATTAAGAGTGCAGTAATGGTTTAGCCTTCCTCCCCCCTCTCACACGAGGTAATGGAATGGCCCGGAAACCAAGGGAGGCTGTTTTATAATGTTCGCGTGTTAACAACTGACTGGACGACGTGGAAGGTGGAAGCAGCGAGTGAAGACCAATAAAGTACACCTGATGTTTAATTCAACTCTCTGTGTCTTGCATACAACAGAGGGCATTACGGAATCTACAGCTAGAGCATCCACCAGAAAGAACATTACTCATTTTAAATAACTTCTTGCTCTGATGGATATTTCTAACTGAAGATTCCCAACATTTAGAATAGATAACAAAGCAGTACCTCCCAAGGCGGCATATCTTTGGAGAGGGCTCAGACCAAAAAGTCTTGCAGAACTTAATGGGCAAAATTCCCCTCATGTTGAACCTGGCTGGCAAGGAGGAAATGCACTGTGAACATGTGCACTGACTCACGTTGCAGCCTAGCAGGCTCTCTGCACACAGATGCAAGGGGGGCAGCCTTGCCCATTACGGAGTGGGCCCTTCGTCTCTTCAGAGGGTGCTTCTTGGCTAATGCATAGCAGATCTTAATGCAAATGACTAACCACCTTGACAGAGTCCTTTTCTGCAATGCTTTACCTTCATTTGTGAATCCTATAAAAAGCTAAATGGTCTATTGTGCGATAGATGTAAAAGCTTAAAGCTCTTCTTGAGACTAGCTAATGAAGAATCTCCTCCACTTTTGAGGGGTGAGAAGAGGCAAAAACTGTTGAGATGATGAGGGATTGTCCAACGTGAAAAGGAGTCACTCCTTTTAACAAGGAGGCCATTCATGTCTTCAGCACCAGTTTGCCTGGAAAAGAGGTGTAGGGAGGCTGTACCAAAAGAGCCTAGAGTACACTCAAGCGACAAGTTAAAGTGATCAAAACAAATAAGACAGTTTTGACAGTCAGAAAACACAACAAGCAGCAGTTCATGGACTAGAATTAAGCGCACGAGTAATGTTAGGACCAAATAAAGGTCCCACTGTGGCATCACAAACAATTTGTAAGTGAACAAGTATTAAACCTTTAATAAACCACATCACAACAGGTGATTTAAACAAAGACGTTTGGTCCAACAAGGGAAAAAGACCTAAGGGCCAGACAAATCACATTTAATAGTGCCCACTTCAAGACCTTGTTGGGACAAAAAAAAAATGTGCAACAATTTGTCTTGTAAGACTCAACAACAAGGCAAAAATGTGTCCCAGTGCTTGGCATATATGAACTTTGGAAAGCGACGCCTGGCCGCAAGGATAACAATCACAACCTCATGCAGCAGATGAACATGCTGAACTGTCCCTTAATCTCCACACATGGAGGTGTAGACTGTGCAGGTGCTGGTGCAGAACCCTGCCCTGCTGCTGTGACAGAAAGTCTGCCCAAAGTGGTAGCCTGATCTGAGGCCAGATGTTCATGCCCAGCTAGGTTCTATACTTTCCTGGCCCAATCTGGAGCCACTATGTTAACTTGGGACCAATCATTCCTGATCTTCCTCAGAACTCAGGGCAGAGAAAGCGAAAAGGCATACAGGAGTCTAATGCTCTACTTTAGCAAAAATCAGTCTGTAAGAGAGCTTTCTTGGTAACTCCAGTATCCAAACCTGGGTGATCGAGTAGTGGAAAAATCTAATCATGGTCCCCCCCTGCTCCTTGAAGATGTCCTGTGCTACCACGGGGTGCAAAGGCCATTCATGATCACCAAGTGCTGCCAGCTGAGCATGTCTGCCCTGACATTTAAAGATCCTGCCAAGTGGTTCACAAATTGGCTGCACACTTCCAAAGACGGCAGCTCTGGCCATTAGTGTTGGTTGTGAGAACCTGCAAAGCCCCCATTTGATGGACATCAGGAAGACCTTCAGCACCAGAATAATGGCCTGCAACTTGAACAGACCGTTATGGAGCTGGAACTTCCCCCTCAGATGACCTCACCAACCCAGCAGTAATGGATCTGTCACCATTGGGTGAGGCAGGGAGGTTGGCCCTACTGCAGTCAAGAAGCCACCCGTGCAGAACTCTTACAATTTCTTTGAAACCTGGATTGAATCCAAAAAGTTTCCTTGGTGCGAGCCCACTGATACTTCAAATTCCACCATACAGCCTTCACATGCAACCTGACAGAGTCACTGAGCAGGATGGCAGTAGGCCAAGAAGTCTCAGAACCCCTGAAACGGGAACCACAACCGATGCAAACATATCAGGATCAGAGCCCGAATATCCTATATCCAAGACAGCTCCTATGAAATGAAGCTTCTGCAAAGGAGTCGGGAGTGATGACGGCACATTGATACAGATCCCTAATGATGTCAGGTAGTTTCCAGTCTGCTAGTAGTCCACAACTAACTACGGTAAGCCCACCCTCAACAGTCAGTCCTCTAGCTAGGGGAACACTCGTACCCTCAAACTCAGAAGGTGGGCGGCAACCACTGCCATCACCTAGGTGAACTGAGACAAAAAGGGGGCACAGCAAATAGAAAATGATCCTGGTCCATCTTAAATTGCAAGTAATGTCTGTTGGACTGCAGGATGGATATATCAAAATATGTGTCCTGAAGGTACAAGGCTACCATCCAGTTGCCCAGGTCCAGGGCAAAGAGAAATTGCTCTAGTGTGTGCATTTTGAATCTACCCTTCCGCAGGAATGCAGGCAGAGGGCAAATTCCTAAAATAGGATGGATGCCTCCACCCTTTCCAGCGCAAGGAAATAGCGGTACTAGCAACTAGTTCCTGTCTTTGAGGCAGGAACCCTGTCAATAGCACCTATGATAAGCAGAGCACACACCGCTTCCAGCAAGATGGAAAGATTTTTTTGATGTGGGAGGAATCTGTGATGGATCAGAAATGAAGGGAAGGGCATAGCCCTACTGAATGATCTGCAGAACCCACCAGTCGGCAATTATATATTGGGAAAGTGATGTATCCTGTCTCTGACATGATAGGGATGCACTGCTAAGGATGAACTAAAAGTGCACTTGCAGCTAACACCCCAGGCAAAGACGACAGGGAGGATTGGTGCTGTTGAGGACCTGTATAGTGAAGTTTAATTACCATTCTTGGCCACAGAAGGATTGGGTTGACTGTCGTAGGGGTAGACGGGGCTGATGCTGCCCGTATGCCAACCAGCCCTCTAGTAGTCTTGTAAAAAAGTTGAAAATGGTGGACAAACTGTCTGAAAGGGATGGAGAGGCCTAAGGAACCTGGTTTAAGCAATATGTTGTATCCAGGCCAGCATAAATGAAGTATTTGGCTTCAACCTGGTCATCCTGAATGGTTGGAGTGAGTGAGATCTTAAATTATTGCAGAACTGCTGGCAATATCTTGCTAGCCATGTCTTCAATGGCTTGTGTGCATTAGCCTACTAGACACAGTGTATTAACTGATCTCAAGGCCAAGTCAGTTTAAAGCAAATGTCCTCCTGGCCAAGTCAGCTGAACAGAATATTCATTTTTTGAGCGCCTCAATCATCTGACTTTGTCCAGGAAAGGGTTGTAGGAGATGAGTAGGGGTTACCTTAATTATGGAAGCCTGAGTCACCAGACTTCAGAGGAGCAGGATGCGATGTCAGAAAGTCAGGATCATCTGGCGACTGTCTGTGGCGTCTGGCCACCTACCTGTCCATCAGATGGCAAGATTTAGAACAGGTGCCTATCAGTATGTTAGGGCTTTGTTGAATGGAAGTGAGGGCTAAGAAGAAGTAGGTCCAGGCTGCAGGACCTCCAGTAGGACATTTGTTTGAAACTCAACAGAAGGCAATTGTAGTTCTAGGACCTCAGCAGCACAAAAGAAGCACCCCAATCATCATCTCCTGGAGAAAAGTGTTGGTCCAAAAGGTGATGGAGCCTCTGTGGCAACTCAGTGGCAGAGTTTGTATATTGTCAGAATCAGGTTGTACAGGAATCAGGTGCACTGAACTATAATCGGAGCACATCATCAGTTGAGGTCGAGATGGATTCAATTTGGGGTTGGAGTCGCCACCGAATGCCGCTTTGGCATGTGTGAAACCGGTATCAGCACTGATAAAAAGCGAACAGCCTATGTATTGGACCAGGAATGAAAGTCGGCATCAGAGTCAGTGGAGAGCCTGAGGAGAGAGTGTTCGAGAGAGTGTTCAAGAGGCTCAGACGACACAGACAACAGATCCGCTGATGGTAATCCAACTGGAAGCCTCTGTGAATCTTTGGGATCCAATTACATATCATAGGGAGCTGCAGCTGTGGCAAAAACACCCAGTATGGCCATCTTAAAGGCCTTGGCTTGCTGCTGTGTCGGTAACCGCCAAGGGAACTAGGGGTGCATAGGAATCAATTGAGCAATAGGATCCTCAAGTGGATATTAGGAGTGAGACCTATTGGCACAATGATGTCCTCACAACTTCTCTGTCAATATAGACTGACAGACTGGGGTCAAGTCCTACTTCTTTCTATTTTTCCTCTTCAACTTACTTGATGATTTTAACTGTGAAAAAAAGGATGTCTCTGGATCGGCCTACGGAGTGGGAACATGTCTATGCCTTTGGCTTGGAGTTGGACGTATACCAGGCCCATTACTTCTTTCAATAAATGGTGTTGTGCAGCTTCACTTCAAAGTCTCTGATAGTTTTTGGGTGCATGGGGGCACATTCAATGCACAACTTGGAGTAGTCCCCTGAGGCCAGACACAAGAGGCACACCTCATGCGGGTTCATCACCAACATCTGTTTCCAACAGTCACAGCACAGTTTGAACCCTGCAATCTTAGGTGGGGACTTTATTCTCTTGCATACTGGATTTGAATTTGGAAATTCAGTGTAAAACAACTTAAATAAGGCTACAGTTCCAGATTTGAGTTGAAGGCATGGAAGAAAATGAACTGTTGTAGGTGTACAGGGGTGGTAGTCTTAAGTGGCTCCACTCCATTACTTATAGGGTAAAATAGTGGATCCTCTCCGACACAAGGAAGACAGTCACCCACGCACACATCACTAGCAAACTGGACTATGGCAATGCTCCACATGCCAGCATCACCAAGAATTTGCAGTCAAGACTACAAAGAATCCAGAAGGCAGCAGCCGAACTCATCCTGGACATCCCCTGACACAGCCACATTTCCTCCCGCCTAAGAGACGTACACTTGCACCCAGTTAATAAGTGCATCACATACAAACTCGTGATCCACACCAACAGGCACTACACAACATAGGACTGGCATACCTCAACCACTGCCTCGCCTTCTACATACCCAACAGACAACTCCGTTAGTCCCAGCTCACCCTCACAGCCGTTCCCAAGATCCAGAAAAGCACAGCAGGAGGAAGATACTTCTCCTACCTCTCAGCCCAGACATGGAACACACTACCTCTCAAACTCAGGCAGACAGCATCACTCAAGCAGTTCAGGAAGGACCTCAAGACCTGGCTCTTCGATTGAGAAGCACCCAAAAACAGCGCCTTGAGAACCTATGGGTGATTAGCCGCGCTTTAGAAACAATTGATTGGTTGATTGAAATAAAGACAATGCAGCACCCCATGGCACCACCTAGAGAAGCATGAGAGCACTGCTGAGAAACTTTACAGAGTCAGCCTGGGGATATTCTAAAGGTGAGGAGTGTGCAGTTTGAAGTACCCATGAGAATTTCAGTATTCAAATTTGCCTTATGTTATTATGTTAATCTGTATGTAGAAGAACACAACAGCAAAAACAGGCTGCTTCAACGAGGTGGACCTTTGAAATAGCGAATGCTCCGTCTGGAGGCATCTAGACCAAAAGCAATTTAAGGTCTTGGTTTAGCTATATGGCCGTATGTCCTGGAGGTAAAACGGAATCAGCCTCACTGTTGTCACCTTCATTTCTGTATGTCTCTGGTTCTAAGAAACCAGGGGTGTCAGAATATGAGCATTCTAAAAGCTTGCAAAAGTCATAGGCTCTCCTTATGTTAGACATAGTTTGTTTTTTTGTCCTCATAATAATCCACGCCAGCAATCAAGAGTCATAAACATGTGCCCGAAAGGGGATGGCCCTACCAAATCGGCCAGTCTTCAACGGGCTCACGTAGCTCTCCTCTCCCCGCCCTGGTCCATAGTGGCGGTGGATGCACCAAAACTGGACACACAGGTTTAACCCCGTAAAAACAGGGGCATTATAATCATTGGACTATCCAAAAGAAAGATTACCACATTGCTGGGCATTTTCCCAGATAGCCCAACACTCATCTCTTTTGCTAAGGGAGCCCATAAGCTCCAAACGGCAAAAATAGTTCATGGATGCCATCCAAGCAGACACTGAAGGGGGAGAAGACAAAGTCCACCTCAGGCAAATTTGCCATCTAGCCATAAGAATCAGCCAGAACATCAGTTGCTTGTAACAGCCAGAAAGCTACTGATCCCATGATAACCCAAGCCCTACCCCAAAGATTATCAAAGGGAGGGTTACTTCCACCTCTGAGCTGACGACAACCTTAAGAACTCTTCCTACGGCGGCCCAAAAGTCACTGAAACTTAGTACAGCTCCAAAACATATGCACATCATTAGCTTTTATCTCGCCACAGCTTGGACAAATTCTCTTCATCTTCCCTAAGACTGACAGTTTCTCAGGGGATCAATATACCCTGATTAGCGTAAACAAATGGTTTTTCTTCAGTGAGGGCAATCTAATGGCGGACCAAAGAATGGAGCATGAGGTTTCCCATGCTTTACCAACGTCTAAAGCTGGGAAAACATCCCATTTCTTCACCGGGAGAGACTGCACATCATCCGATGCCTCTAGTAATGCTTGATACCATGTGGCAATCTCTTTGTGAACCGAGGCCTGAACTAGTTTCTCCTCCCATACGTTCTTCACAGCTCCCTCATCCTGGAGAGTGGTGACCCAGCTGGCTAACTGATAATATTTGAACTTCGAAATCCTATGTCCAGCTGACTCCTCAAATTCAGACCAGGAGATCAACTTGGTCCCACACCCTAGCGGCGTCTTTGAGAATCTTCAGATGGATTTTTTTTAAAGAATTTCGGATGACCAAATTTATACAGAAAACGGTCACCCGCCTTTGATAAATCCAGGGTCATTGCATCCCAAAATGCGGTATACATAGATCTGCCCCGTAACAAAATCCACACATTCTTTAGGTGAAAGGCAAGATAGTATTTATAAAAATCTGGAGCCGCAACCCCACTTTTTCTTTTTTTCTGCATAATTTTTGCCACGCAATCCGCACCCCTTTAGATGAACATACAAACAAAGTCAATTCCCCCTGTAACTTTTTAAACCAACACCTTTCAAATTCCAGTGGGATTGCATTGAACAAAAAAGTAACTTTTGGGAGAATAATCATTTTAAGAATATTAACTCTTCCTATGAGAGACAAGGGGAGACCAGCCCAAATTCTAAGCAATCTTCTGGTATCCGCACAAGCTTTGTCAAAATTAACCTTGGGGACTTCCATTAGGCTAGACCTAACCTGGATCCCCAGATATCTAATCTGTTGCTTGACTAAAGGCTGTTATAAATAGCAGTCCAGCACATAATCTCTGTCTTCTCCGGATTCACAGAGTATCCCGACACCCTTCCAAAATCCTCTAACAATAAAGTGATACTGGGAAAAGAATAAGTCAAATCGCTAGTATAAATCATAAGATCGTCAGCATATAAAGCCACCTTCTTTATCCAGCCCATGCTTTGGAAAGGAAGAATCCGACTATCAGCCCGGATTTTTGCAGCCGATGGCTCAATATACAGATTAAAAAGAAGGAGGGATAACGGACAACCCTGGCGAGTCCCGCGCTCAATCCTAAGTTTCCGAGATACCTTATCATTAATCAAAATACTGTACTAGCACTCGGGCTTTTATAAATAGCCTTAACCGCTGTAAAAAATTTAGGACCGAACCTATAGGCGTCCATAGCGGACTGTAAAAAGGACCAGTTAACCTGGTCAAAAGCCTTAGCAGCATCAAAGGTAAGAACCGTCAATGGAGCCCCCTCATGAACTGCCATATCTACTGCACCTAATAAGTCGTGAGTGAGTTCATGCAATTGTCTTCCCTTAATAAAACCCTTCTGATCTTCATGAATCAGGTCGCTAATCGGGTTCTAGAGCCTTTTCGACAAAACATATGCATAGAGTTTATTATCTGAGTTCAATAGAGAGATGGGCTGATATGAACTACATTGTGCCGGATCTTTCCCAGGTTTTAGGAGGAGGCAAATTAGGGCATCCTCCCAAGATTTTGGCAAATCTATGCCCTCGGCCAAAAGGAGGTTAAACAACACTAACAATTTTGGCATAAGTTAATCGCCCAAACTATACAGTTCATTCAGCAAACCATCCGGACCAGGAGCCTTCCCCTTTTTTAATTGCTACATCTACCTCCCCCTGATCTATCCTCCTCTCCATCCCTAGTTGCTCAGAGTCACCTAACTGGGGGAGATGGAACACCTCCAAATAACCTCTGGCCTCCTCTTCTGAAAACTTCAACTCATCCGAGTAGAGATTCTGAAAAAAAACTGTAAAAGCCTCTTCTATCTCAGCATCACCCTTGCAGTAGGATCCAGTAGTCTCCGATTTGATTACCGAAATATGATTCCTAGAATGATCTGTTTTGGTTTTCCATGCAAAAAGCTTACTACAGCCTTCCCCATATTCATAATGAGCATATCGACTACTATCCCAACTCCTTCTGTTTTTCCTCTCAAGAAATAAGTTAAAATCAGTTTTAGCTGATTCTAATTGAGCTTCCAAAGTGACTGACTATCTTCCTGGTGATGAATATTAAAAATCACTTCCTGCAATGACGCTATCTGGGATTCTAAATACTTTAGTTGTTTTCTCTCTTCCCTATATTTATAAGCGGCCAAATTCTCAAGCCTACCTCTAATAAAGGCTTTATATGCGTCCGATATTATCTGTAGAGTGGCAGAACCACAATTAATATCAAAGAACGCTTTAGTGTCATGCCTCAACCCATCGACTATCTGTTTATCCAAAAAAAGGGCTCGATTAACTGTCCACCTGGGAATAGAAGGCTAAATATTAAGAGACATGCAGCTTCACCGCAGAATGATCCGAAAGATGCGCTGGGGCGTGGCCTACGAAATTAACCATACTGATTAAACTATTCTGTACCAAAAAAAAATCTATCCTAGACCGAGGACTATACTTTTTGTTGTTAAACATGAATCTTGAGCCCTTGCCCTCTTTCCATGGCCAAATATCTACTAAACCGAGGTCTACCATTGCTTGTTTTATCCAAGACCGAGTTCTGGGAGAATTCAACGTCGGTCTAAAAGTAGACTTATCTAACACAGGGTCCAATAGTACATTAAAATCCCCTCCAATCACGATTGGGTATTTGGCTACCAGTACGTGACTAAACAGCTCCTGAAAAGGTGCCGGATCATCCACATTAGGGCCATAATATCCAACAATTGAAAACCAAACCCCTTACAGGCCTACATCCACCATCAGCCACCTGCCTTTGGAATCCGTTACAACATTTGCTGTAACAGCCTTTAAGGATTTCTTAATAAGGATTAGTACACCCTTAACAGCACATGATTGATTAGTGCTAGCATTAAAACCCACCCAATTCAGTTTCTTAAGGATTTTATTCCATTCTGACTGTAATAAGTGAGTCTCCTGCAAAATGATCACCTCATCTACCCTTTTTAAAAATTCCCAAATTTTCCTCCTTCTCCCTTTAACCCGCAAACCATTAACATTCCATGAAAGGAATGTCACCAAAGCATTCTTATAGCCAACCATTTTCTGAGAAAAGGGAGAAAAAAAGAAGGGAAAAAAAAAGAAAAAACTGAGAAAAGCAAATCCAAGCTGCTAAGTCAGACCCTTAGCAAAACCACATATGATGCTCCCGAGGACACACGTGTTAATATTTTTTATTTTTTCCCGCCTGCTCCTCCACCTTGTGCTAAGAAAAACCTGCCCAATCCTAAAAATGTCCCTGAAATATCCCCCCCATGGGAAACCTCCCCACTACTTTAATGGGGTACATGTAACTACCCCATATGAGCTCTCATCCGGACGACTTTTTAAAGAAAACTTTTTAGCCTAGTGTGATGCTTTAATCTGCTCGATAAGGGCGCGCGCTTCCATGGGATCCCTAATGTTGTGCATTGTATTGCTCCACATAATCCTCAGGGCCACCAGGAACCTCATCGGAACTGTGGCACCAAGAGATCTAAGCTCCTGCATAAAACTCCCCAGTTCCCACTACCTATCCAATGTAGCCTTGGAAACATCTGATCGCATACGAAAAGACCAATCTCCTTTAGAAAAACTGCCCGCCTTAAGAGCTTCAGAAAGAATTTACTCCTTCACCGAGTAAGTTCCAAAATTAATAAGTATTTTCCTAGGCGCTTTCCTGTCGGGTTTCCTTTTAAAAGGGTCTCTATGGATTCTCTGGATGTCCTCTTCCAGCTTTAGATGAGCCATAGACTGAAGGAACTCTCTAATCAAGGAAAAACATAGGTCGTAATGTCCTCTCCTTCCACCCCGTCCGGAACATTGAATAACCTAATGTTATTCCTCCGCAGATTATTTTCCAGAGATTCCATCTTCTCCTGGAGGGCTTTTTCCTTGAGTTTCAGTAGGGAAATATCCTGGGTGTTAGCAGAAAGTTGTCTATCTTGTTCTTCAACCACAACCTCCAACCTACCTAATGTCTCCATTAGCACATTCAGTTTACTCTCTAATACATCACAAGATTCCTTGATTTTCCCTTGATTATGCTCAGGCACCTCAAATTTTTCCCTAATCTCCTTAATTAATGAAATCAAAAGGTCCTGAACAACAGGGCCTTGTGAGAACAAAGGGACCGCTGGTGACTCTGATAATAAGGGACCCGAAGGAAAAGTCTCTGCTTGCCTTATAATCGGATCTTGGTCTGCCTCTTTGTCACAAATTTGTCTCGGTGTCTCTGGGAGCCCAGGCATAGAAGCAGAAAAAAGAGTGGGATTCTCCGCTAATTGTGCAGCCTGTATTTCCATATCTCTCTTGGGGAATTTTTTCAAAAAAGAAAAAAGCAGTGAGACAGGCCTGCAGCCCTCTGATAACTGTGCAAGTGGAAGGGAGGCCATTTCAGAGCTACATGTAGAACCTGCCTTATTGCTGTAACTTTTATTTTTTGGCTGCGAAGTAGCTGGATAACACCCTTTTTTAATGTTAAAAGACCACTTTTCTGACCCTTTCTTGCCGGAAAAGCCTTCTGTGACAGGCTCTGAGAGACCCCCCTTACCTTTAGGCACGTTTTGCGGCTGGCGAACAGGAGCGATCGGGGGGCACTAAACGTTGACTGAGCTCGCCTCTTAGTTGGCGACATGTATGACTGCTCCTCTCCCCCTGTTACATGCACAAGCCCACAGCGCACAAGGCCTCCCTTTCATTGGCAAGAATGCCAGAAATGAACGGGCCGCAGAGACTGCAACAGACGAGACAACGTCTGCTTTAACGCACACCCCAGGCAGCCTCCGTCCACACTCCTACGCCCGAAACACCGGCCTCGTGCGTCTCCAGCCCTGCTTCACACAAGGAAACCAAATCGAAGTTAAGATGCATATGTTTTTTTTCAAAATTGAAAAAGAGGAAAAACCTTGCGCACTATGTCCGTAGAACATAATCCCGCACGTCGTCCAGGTGAGAGAGCTCACGACCGCTTATCGCAAGCTGCCGCCATGTTCCCTTTTGATGTTCCTTTGTGAAAGTGTCCCGTAGTTTTCAGATAATAAGTTATGTCTCTTTCAAGCAGATTCTAAAATAGATCTGTCACTGAAGATCTAACTGGCATTTTAACCAGGGACAAAGTCATTGGTCTGAAACTAGTGTCAGAATAGTTCTCAAAGATGTCTGTATCATCAGAGGCACAAACTACTTGTCATGCTTAATGCTGTTTGAATTTTGAGAGGTGCATACTATTTTCTCAGCCCCACCTCAGGCTGCCCCAAAGACCTGAAAGGATTCTGCTGGTTGAGACCAGTGCCACTTCTAGTTTAGCCTCAATGCCACCTTGTATACTGCAGTGGCTACAGATGTCGCACAAGAGGGTACAGGTCTATGAGCTGCACGGATAGCTAGAATAAATCTAGGTACTCAACATTTTAGCTTAGTAACTTCGAACAATGGAATAGGCTTGACGGCGGAGTATGACGGCATTGCTAATCAGTCCATGTTGTTCCATCATTAGGCATTGGTGACTGAATGCAAAAATGAAGAGAAAAAAAACAGAGCCAATCTATTACAAGTTCATTAATTTAACAGTGGACCTGGCAAACAGGAATGTACAGTTGTTACACTACAGTGATGAATTAGGGAACTTAATGTACTGCCTTCTTCTATGAGCTGCCATTGTGAGAAAGAGACTTAAAATGTTTCACATTCTCACCCTGGGTTACCTCAGAACATAGTAACTATATTAAAAAGAGATAAGCCCAAACAAAGGTTAAGGTAATACACTTCAACTGACAGTCTCTGCTACCCAGGATGAAGCCAACACCAATACCAGTTTTACTACTGACCCCCTTCTTCCGCTTAAAAAAGTCACCTTAACCCAGCAAACCTCAACTATTGCTAACCACAGGCAAACTCTGATGAATGTCCTACGTCTTAAAATAAGTGGCGATAGCTCAAAAGCAAGTCCATCTACAGAAAAAAAACAGTTTGCTCGAGTCCCACCAGCCTGACCTCCATTCAGTACAAAAGACAGAGGCCACCTTTCTCACCGCAACCTTAAAATGGGAGACCTGAAAGATTAAAGCATACTTATACTCCTTGACATGTATTTGACACCAAAGACTACAAAATCTTCCCATAAGGACTACAAACACAGCAGCCATGCCACTAAGGTTACTCAAAATTGGTGCAACTCCTTTCTGTCACTTCCACAGCAAAAAAGTAAGGCTTGGACACCTCTCCTTCCCAGCTTGGCTGTCAACTACCTGATCTGGCAGGGTCAGCTTCACTTAAATATTCAACATCAAATCCTCATGGACATCATCTATGTCCATGATCTCCATTTCCACTCCTATGTAGTCACAAAATCTACTTGAGGATATCAGATGGGCTGCACTTTATTCAAACATGGATGGGTCACATCAGTCTCCAAGACAACAGAAAATATAACTCCAGTCCTATGACCTCAACATTTGCTCAATCAAAGGGCACTTAACAGTACCCTTCCCTCACATTATTATGCAAACTATACACATCAAATCCAAATTAAGAAATTTGGTAGTTATCCTCAGTTGCAACTAAGAGATAAGAGCAGTAGTAAGCCCTACATTTTTATTTCAAATGTAATTACCTTTGTTTTTTTACCAGACAAACCAATACTGCTGTGGCAGACTAGAGAACTCTTGTGTCGGTGTTAACTATGGTAATTCCTTATATTCTGGTCTCCTGGCATACCAGATGAAGAATACAAAAAGACCAAAATGCAGCTGGCCACATCAGTTTTGAGCTAAAAAATCCTCCAAAGGATTCCTGTGCAGGAAATAATCAAATTCAAGATTCTCCTGAGAGATCTACCCCACAAACACCCCCAGGATAAGATGAAAAATAACTAACCAAATCACCCACCCACAGGAGAAAACCTACTGATCACATCAAAAACCAGATACAGGAATAGCAGTGATAGGAGATTCACAGTGACAGCACCTTGTCTATGGAACAATTATACCTCATATATCCACAATTTACCATTATTCATCCGCCTCATTAGCAAACTAAAAACAAGGCTACAGCAACACATTCCCAACATATCCAAACTTCAAGGACTAGGCCTACCTCTCTCCTGTAACCTCTCCCTAAATATTTTCACCCTTGGTCTCCTTTAACAACTTCAACTGCTGTGAATGTGACTGCTGTACTTTTGTAACCAGCAACCTCTGGATTTGTCTGTAACTCTTTTTGTAGCCATTATTGTCTGATGCAATTGGGGAAATAACCATGTTATTAATATAACTAATGTTTGTTTTGCACACCAAGTGTCACACACTACAACAGTGATCCCTTTGCCCAGGAAGGCATCTCTTTCAAGCACCTACAAAATGTAGGTAATGCAGTGCACGCCTCAAACATAAAGATATGTGTTCTTAGAATATGAAACTATTAGTTCTGCATGGCAGAAGAACATAGTGAAAGTTGCTCTCATTTTGAGCAGGATTATTATTGTAACATCTATTGTTACAGTTTAGGGGGGATTTTGACTGAGAGGCTCAACTAAGCACATAAACCAAATGTCTGACGAGTTAACTGCTCAGGTGTGGGTGCGGACTTCAGCCCCTAGAATCCTTCCCCCCAGGAGGCAGTTTCAGGCACGTAAACAGCACTGCAGTCTCCTACAACACAGGTCAAATCACCTGTTTAGGTGAGGGTGCGGACTTCAGCCTCCTGAATCCTACCTACCAGGGGGCGGTTTCAGGCATATAAACATCACCATGGTCTCAAGCAGTGCAAGACCCACGAGGGGGTGTGCCTAAGAGGGCTCATCCAGGCTCTTGGACCCCAGAGAAGGCTCAGTTGGGCCACCCCTCTTGATTCTTTCATTAAGGTACTGGTAGGGGACTCTGGTTGGGTACCTTTCCTTGAAGCTTACTATTTCTGACCTCTCACTTACAAGTTAATTCTGGTTTGCTTCTTTCATCATGCTACTCTGCTGCTGGGATCGTAAGGAAAAAAACTATTGGGGCACTAATGGCACCCACCCCACCTGCAAAAGTACTTCAACTGACTGCATGCTGGAGAGGGCCATTGGGGTAATCAGCACAGAATTTGCACTCACAGAGAGGGGGCTCCCACTGAATATAGGTATTATGCCCACTGTTATAAACAGAGTGAGATTTAAGAGAGTTCCGCAGTGGCCTTGGCGAATTTTGGAGAATTGCTCGCATGGAAATGGCGCAATCGGCCCTACGGCTACATATGGCTCTGCTGGACACTCCAATATATCCGCCATAACCACAGGCCAAGCATCTAGTTCCCCTTTCCTAACCAACAAGAACTCAATACGAGGCAACAAACACAAAACAGTACAAGACACTGTAGCTCAGGCCAGTCAAACTGAGTATGTGGAGGCAGCCGCCATTGGCAATTTGTGCACTACCCCTCTCTTGCCTTTCTTAATGGGATCGGGATCTGTAGCCTCAGATTAACCTTGTATTGAAGGGAGAAGTGATATGTGGTGCAATAGAATGAAGGAGCTTCTCCATGCTGAGTTTTCCACTGTTATAAAGCGGCTTAAAGCTGTTGAGTCACAAATTGCTTTTATTTCAGACAAGCGTACCACGTGGGAGTCTGTTAGGCAAAGGTCAAATGTTCACAAGACTGTCACTACAACCTCGCTTCCGCCAAGTAGTAGTTTTGGGATCTCGCATACTTCAAGAACATCTGAAGGGACCACCTCTAACCATCCTATTAACAGTCTTCCTGTCATAAAACCCATGGGCAATGTCTCACATGAGTAGAGCCCTCTTGCAGCAGGCAGGATTAGTACAAACTTGAGGGGGGGTCGGTGTTCCTGCAAACTAGTGTCTGCAGGGGGCGTCACTATCGGAGTTACATCCACGAACAAATCAATCTATAATTAACCTACAGTTGGTAGTGTGTCCATCCATGGCTGGTAGGACTGGAGTACCCTCTTTTGCAAAAAGGCAGACTGAGTCCAACTAGGAGCTAAGCAACAGACTACTGGACTGCCTGGTACGCCACAGAGGGATCTCATTTGCATTTGCTAATGATATCTTGCTGATTGGCAGAGTAGGGTGGATTGGGACCAGACCAATTGTATCTAAGTGAGGGGGAGGGGAGAAATGCGTTAATGTTAATTTTAGATCTCTGTTTTTAGTTCATAGCATTCCGTTCTGACCTTTGAGCAGAAAAGGGGCGAGGAGGGACTGTAACCTTAATTCCGCTTGGCTTTTTTTTTTTTTTTTAACCGGACACATATTGTGTGTCCTCATAGTTGTTACTCAGCTCTTACTTTCTGAAATACACATGAGAATAATCAAGGAAGTTCCCCTTTGTATGCCTAATGTGCCATCTTTAGTCAAGCTATAGCTTATCACCTCAATACAGGAGATCAGGCCTCCATGCCAGCTTCTAACCGCTTTGGTGCCCTTTCCAGAGTGGATTGACTCACACAGGAAACCCCAGAGAACACCCTTGTGCTTGCCCCTCATCTTATGATACTATTGATAGTTTACGTGATAGGGCTCTTATGAATGGCCCTGCACATAAGAGGGTTGGCACCTAAAGCTGCCGAGCTGGCACCTCATCTTAAAAGATAAAATTACTAATACGGTATGGTTACATTTCATTGCAAAATGTGGTATCTTAGCTTTTCAAGATACCTGGGTCATTACTGATCTTTCTTACCCTGGTTTTGCGTGCTACTGTTGCCCGGCCATCCCCTCTTTACATGGTAGATAAAAGGGGGACTTTCAAGACGGATAAATTTGAACCTCAAGTTGACAGAGACAGTGCTAGATACAGAAAGATCAGCTTTTGGCTTAGTACATAAAAGGATAGTCTTAGTGCTTATAGCCTTTATTTAATCTAGTTTTACAAGAATGATTTTTCAAATCCAGTATGCCTTCACTTTGAGAGTTTATTTGTCTTTTTAACTGATTTGAGACTCATTGGAGCCAAGTGCACGTCACAAACATGCATTCAGTAGGGTGAAATCTGCCAGCAGAGGGAAGGAGTTAAGTAGGTATCCTGCTGACCATGATTTGATTGACCTCGTTGAATTGTTTAATACTGATGAGGCAACGTCAGCCTCTTTTAGAGGGCATGATAGTACCTCAATCATTGATTATATATTTGTATCGAGAAATTTTTCAATGTGGTTCTCAGGCTGTGCCATGGTAGACACAGAATGGAGCGATCATAATGCTTTATGTGCAGGTGGCTATTTTCCAGAGTTTAAACTCCAATCAAACCCCTTTTGGTGACTACAACACTCATTACACAGCACAGATGGATTAAGGCTTGTATGGCACTTGAGAGACCTGGAGGCTACTCTAGGTACGCTGATTAAGTCCCATTTACCATCATTATTGAAGTGTTTGTCAGACGTGCTGTGAGATGAAATGTTAGCTCATCTTGACTGACTCCCTCAATCTCAGTATTAGGCATCTACTATTACAGCCAATTAGGAGTAGGCAAACAAACATCACAATGGTTCGATTCCTTTTGTTCGGCGGCTAACTGTAGATTGAGAAAGGTTCTTGCTATCACCCGAAATATCTCATTGTGGTGTGAGAGGCCTGCAGAGACTATACCCTGAAAACCAGGAAGGAGATGAATAGGAGGGGCTGGGAATGTTTGGAGAATGTGCCTACCTCCAAGGGTAGTAAAATCTTTTGGGACACAGTTACTAAGGTTCAATAAAGAGAATCTCCACCTAATCCCCTTTTAAATTGCTGTGTACCTGGCAACAATTGGGCTATGCACTTCAGTGGTATGCATCACATGGAGGAGCATGGAAGTTACAGGGAACAGCTGAGGAGCAAATTATTGCTATGTTGGTTACTCTACAGGAAATTATGACAGCTGTTAGGCACAGTACTAGTGTTCAATCCCTGGGGCCAGATGGAGTCCCCATCAAATCAAAAGAAATTTGGATCTTTGGAGGTCTCCCGTTACCTATTATGTCTAATAACTCCTTACGTAGCAAGATCCCTGCCTCCTGATCCTTCTCCATTATAGTCCCCATTTAAAAAAAAGGGGGATCACACGTCTCCAAAAATGTTATTACCTAATTTTGCTTATTTATAGCACCGTTAAGGTTATCAGGTGGGTGGTTTTCAATCACTTGAAGCAGTGGGCTAACTCTAATGAGGTCCTCTGTCCTTTTCAATATGGTTTCCGACAAGGGCTGCGTACAGTTGAATAAGGATTCATGATCTGAACTTTGGCTGTTGGACTTAGGTTTGGAGCTGCCATTGGTTAACTTTCTGCATACACGACATAAGAACCTGAAAACAAATGTATGTTATGGCCTGGAGAGAGAATTGTCGGACAATATCAACTTAGCCCATGTGGTATGCAGAGAATGTATTCTGGGCCTCATGCTCTTTATCATTTACATTAACTTGTGTCCTGCCCCGGTTCAAACCCCAAGAGACTTTCCCATGATCTCTCAGGTACCAGTACTGGTGCTGCTATACACAGATTAAGTGTTTTTTTGCACAAATGCCAGGGACACACTGTATGCAGGTGTTATCCTTTATATATTTTATGAGTGATTTAGACCTGGCTACAAACTATGTGAAAAAACACATAGTGGCATGTGGACCTGGAAAAAAATGTCTCTCTCTTAAAGGTGAAAGAACACTGGGTTGTGTGAATGACTAATTATTGGGGGCTGTTTTTAGTAATTCTGGGTCCCGACAACCGCAGATATCCGATTCCCGCCAGAAGCTTAGTATGTCGGCGGGATGTGCTATTTAATCTACCACAGGTAATAGGCTGAGGGCTAGTTTCCCCTTCCTTAACATATATAGCTTTCAGTGTGTACCAGCAGCACTACATGGAGCTGGGATATGGGGGCTTTAGGATGTTACTACTGTGCAAAGAAAATCGATGTTGTAGGCAGCTTTTATGTCTGCCCTCTATGAGCTAGCACTTAATTCTTCACTTGGTGCTCAATCTGCAGTACATCTCTAGAAAATTCAAGTTAGCACCCCTTTTAGTCTGGGTCAGTGTGTGGGTCAACACTGAGGCAGGCTTGAACACAGCTATTATCACTGACTGTCTCAAATTTGACAAGGGATTCTCTATTCGTTGGTTGGCTTACGTATATCAATCAAGCAGTGCTTATAAAGCACAGCTACTCACAGCACGGGGGGTTGCGTAGCTACCATCAGTGCAGTGGTTCTCCAAAAAGCGTATTACGTATACAATAACTTTAATGTATTAAAGCTAGCATATTTTGTTTATGCACCTCGCACTTTCAAAAGAAGGGGATAAGATGTTGGATAAACAACGCTTTTTAGAATTTTGTCACTCCCAGATGCTAGAAATTGAGTCAAGTAAAAGCACTTTTAGGGAGTATACACCTTCTTTGCATCGGAGGAGCAGTACAGTACTATGTAATCTCCCTTGCTCGCGAGAGATCTTTGCTGTTCTGCCTAAGACCGGTACAATGGTTCAACTTTTGAATTTCTCAGGCACTTGGGGCCAATTGGGGTTGCAGGCTTCTGTTTGCCCCTGCGATGGCTCATCCAAACAAACTTTAATGCATTTTATTTTGCAAATTTTACAGAATGTATTTCATTTTATTTCCTAAGCCAATGTTAAAACAATCGAGGTTTCGTAAATGCAGGAATGCATTATTTTTTCTGCAAACTCTAAAGGAATCTGGCGTCTCTCATAGTGTTTGTGCCTTTCTTAAAAGTGCGAGGAGTTGCAGAAAATTGATGGATGGCTAAGCGAAATGAGAACTGTTTATCCTTCATTATACTGTTATTGACAGTGCTTTGAGATGGCTGCATGTACTTGAGAGTGATTGTGACAAGTTGTGACAAGAGAGGTTACTCTTAATGTGTCAAATTTTGATTGTTGTCTTTTATGTTTAGCAATTTTAAATATTTTATGTGAATGAATTTTACATATGTTTTTATTAGTGGCACTTTTGTGCCAAACAAAGAATAGTCGTTTGAATAGTCAGGGTTCATGTGCAGGGTTATGCTGTAAAGTACTACATGTGGACACAATGTCAGTAAGTGGAATAAGAGTCTAAGAAAACTGAAATGCATCTTGTGTAAGATATGTTGTGTCTTTTTTTGCTTTGTTAGATCAAATAAATCTTTTAAATAAAGAGAAACGCATTTATTTGTACTGACGGATATAGAGGAAGAGCTGAGAAGCGAGGAGAAGTCAGGACTTCATCTGATCAAATAAGGACAGTGAGAAAAATCAAACAATTAATTTCCAACACACTCAAGTAAAAAAAAAGAAGAAAAAAAAAACACAAACCTAATGAAACTTTCTTTTGTTTTATTAAAAAAAATACTCCACCAATAATCCTACAATCATCCGTCAAATATGAATGATTCACATGATCTTGACAAGAATTACAATAAGATTAAAGGGAAACAAAAATTACACAGGAAAAAGTTGGCAAACTGAAAGGTAATACAAATAAAGATTGTAGATCACTTTACATATACAAAGCAAAGAAATCTAATATGAAGTGCTTGGTTAAGTTAACAAATATCACATCACAAGAATTTATTTGAATTCCCACATGACAATTTTTTTTAACAATTACATTACAGTAGTTGTGGAGTTACATAGGCACTGCTTCGGAGTCACACAATACATATTTAGGTTATTAGTGAATCTGGAATTTTAATTTGATTTTTATTGTGCTGGGTCAAAGTGTTTTTACGTGTCTGTCTTTGTTAAATGAGTTTAGTTTGATTTATTTCTTAATCATGCAGAAGAGGGGTGCCTTTTGGAGCAATGGTAAAGGTTACCAGAAATATAACCAAACTCCCTTCTGAAAGTTTAAAATGTCAAATCTGCCAGTAAGATTTGCAAACTAACTTCATTAGGGACTTGCGCACCAACCCACTATTTAGGATTTGTTTGGTGCAAGTATACAGACTCCATCAGTAAAAAGTTGTCAAATGGATATTCAAGTGAATTCTTGTTAAAATCTAACAGATTAATTAACAGTAGTAAGCTTTAAATCTGCAAAACATTTCAATGTTACAAGGTGCTTTATAATTTTTTTAAGAAACAGTACTTCTGGCAGCACTAGCGAATCACAAAATCCTTCAAGATTAATTTCTACAATAATATATACACTTTATATTTTCATGCCTCTAGAAAATGAAATCTACAGTACTTTTATAATATAAAAATATATTACAAATCTGCCAACATATTTACAAGCTTTGCTCTATCACTATCTGCAACAATAGTTTATTTTCATACGAGACTAACAAAAGTAGACAAGTCTTAAATGTTTTCTTTAACAAAAAATACAGCAATATGACTTCTTGCAATTAAGCAAGAAAAAGGTTTTATCTCCTTTTTAAATCAAACTTTGGTGCAAAAAAAAAAAAACATTACGTCAGATGTGCACAAAAATACAGGCGTCATTACATCTAGAAAAACTAGACCAAATGAAGCAGTTCATTTTTACAATATAGCTGAAAGTTAAGGTATGTACCACAGTGACCCATAGTCAACAGCTTTGAAAATATATTTATTAAATTTAGTTTTTTTTACTTGTTAACAAACAAAGTTACTTTTTTTCAATTGGTCTCTGTGCATAAAACAGAAGCCCAAATAAAGACATGGCTTTGAATATGTACAAAACGATTTTGGCTACACTTCCTACAGATATACATATTTGAGTGACAAAGTCACGCTTCCGTTCCACACCCTGTAAAGCAGGAAAAATCTTAACATCTGAAATAGTTGATCAATATGGTATAGTGGCTAGAAAATTAAGACCCGTTGACCATAGTCAGATGTTAATGTTTTTAACGCTTCTTCCAGCAGTTCATCTGACTTTCCACTGTGTGCTCATTTTCGAAATGTATAATACTACCTCCATTATAAATACCCTTTTGCACTCTGGAACGTCACAGAGCAAGGGTTTAAAAATGATTTTTTTGTTCTAGCTTCAATAGATAAAGTCACTGCACGCACAAGAGAACGGAAAGCACCAAACATGCAAAGCATTTAGACAACTCAACTAGATTGCCAGAAGTTTCCCCAGTCTCCAACAGTACATTCATCCCATGCAAGTGTGGATTCATTATATTGAAAACAGGCACCTACATTATCCACAAAATGTTTACAGCAAGTATAAATAACATTATAATATTGAAGGGAACAGGGTTCTGATGACTATGGTGCAACTTTCATTCTAAACTTGTTGTCAGTGACTAAGACTGCCGGTATGCAGACTGCTGGCTTTTACCTCCTTTTCATCATCTTCTGAGGCATTGCTCTGGTAAAAAACAGAAAAAAAAGCGCATTTGCATTTTGAAGAATTTGTGGCAACTGGGTGATCAACAAGTTACTTATCTGTAACAATATTTTTGCAATCGGTTATAAACTGAAATGTGCCCTATCATGCTGACTATTGGTGGGGGTCTGCTACTGTGAGGTTATTTGTAATTTAAATATGTAATATTTTAGAAACCATTTCTTTAGTTTGGATGGAAGGCTGATCTATACACCTTAGTTTTGCACTTAACACAATTACTTTCATATGCACAAGTTACTTACCTTCAGTGACGCCTTATCTGGTAGAGACATTCTAGTTGCAGTTTCCTTACCTTGTGAATTTTCCCCAGGCGTCAGTCTGGTTCAGGAGATTTTTATTGGGAAGTACCCATGCGTGCCGTTAGGTTGTGTCAATTGGCTCGCGCCCATCACTGGCTTCATCCACAATGAATAAGATGTTGCAGGTCTTATATAGGCACCACTTTGGTGCATCAGCGTCAGTTTATTTTACAACTTTCCACGTCAAAAGCACAGAGCCATGAAGAACACAGACCACTGGGTCAAAACTAAGGCCCTGTAAGGGAAGTCCCTGCCCCAAGAAATCGATTTGCGGAATGGGTAGGATGGGTGGGTGGGTCGGTAAGGAAACTGCAACTAGAATATGTCTCTATCAGATAAGGCGTTACAGAAGGTAAGTAACTTGCTCATCTGACTTCTAGTTGCAGATTCCTTAGCTTGTGAATAGATAACCAGAAAATACTCTCACCGGAGGTGGGTCTGCGAACCGAGATCAAACCAGAGAGTCCTGCAGGGCAGAACAGGCACAGTACCCGTCCCTACAGACACGACTGTCCAGTCCAGGAAGTAGTATTTGGTGAACATGTGCAAGGACGCCCACGTTGCCACCTCACAGATATCAAGAGCTAGAACTTTGCTTGCTAGTGCAGTAGTGACAGCTGTTTCTCTAGTAGAATAAGCATGCAAACCTTCAGGTGGTTGATTCTTGGCCAGTGTGTCGCAGATTTTAATACAGAGTATGACCGATCGGGAGATGGCCCGCTTCTGTACTGCTCGACCTTTCTTAGCACCCACATAACCGACAAAGATTTGATAATCCACTTGGAATTCTGTTGCATGATCAAGGTAGAACGTCATCAACACACTTTTTGGGTCCATTGCTAGTTCAATCCCCTGGAGCTCCGAGAAGCTGATGTGGAGTCCAGACTCCGCTGGATATCAGACACTTCTGTTCTCCGCCCCATCCCATGAGTGACGCATCTGTCACTACTGTCAGATCTTGTTGAGGAAGGGAGAGGGATCTGCCTATGGCCCAATCACAGTTCATAAGCCACCACTGCAGATCTCGTGCAGTTCCCTCTGAGATCTGGACCATGTCGGAGATTCCCCGATGCTACACCACTTGGAATTTCAGGTCCAACTGCCGAGCCCACATAAGCCATCTGGCATTAGTCACCAGCAGGACGCAGAAGACCATGAGGCCCAGCAGACTAGGAGGCAATCTCACTGAAATCCAGGATGAAACATCAGTATCATAGCTTGAATATCCTGGACTCGCCGCTCACGAGGATAAGTCTGATAAAAGGGAGCATTTGCGAGGGAGTCAGGTGTGACTTTGGCACATTTATAGTGAACCCAAGCGAATGCAGGAGGTCCGCCATGGTCTGGATGTGGAGACAACTGCCTGGGGCCAGCCCGCCATCCACAGCCAGTCATTGAAGTAGGGGGAAACCCCTGACCCGCACAGATAAGCTGTGACCACTGCCATCACCTTGGTGAACACCCAAGGTGTGTTGGTAAGTTCACAGTGGGCCACGAGCACTTTCACTTCACCATGCCTCCTTTTGAACAGCAAATAACATCTGTGCGCAGGCAGGCCGGGGTTGTGGAAATAGGCGTCCTGCAAGTTCAACGCTACCGTCCAGTCTCCTGGATTCAAGGCAGATAAAACCTGAGCCAGAGCGAGCATTTTGAAATTTCTCCTTCTTGAAAAACAGTTTGAGGGACCAACAGGATAGGGCAAAGGTCCTTGTTCTTTTGGGCTCCAGGAAGTAGTGGGAATAACAACCATAACCTACTTCTGGCACAGGGAACCCTCTCTATGGCTCTCTTGGCCACAAGGGCAGTAACTTCCTTGTGGAGAAGTGCCAAGTGATCTTCCGTAATTGGATCGCAAGGTGGTGGCATGGATGGAAGGGTAGTCTCAAAGGGGAGGGAGTAGACCCTTTGGACTAGCTGCAAAACCCACCTACCTGACGTGATGAACTGCCAGTGGAGCAGGTGATGGGCAATCCTTTCTCCAACTGGTCTCGGGGGGGAAGGGAGGAGGAGAAGCGTCAGACTAGGAAAGTTTGGAGACAGCTGCGGGGGGACGGGGCTGGAGGACAATGGGAGGGGGGTGGAGGGACCGGCCAGTAAGCAGGCTTCCTGATCCAACAGGACGGTGGATCCCACGTCCCCGGCCACGCAGATGCTGGGCGGCATGCACAACAGTGGCTAGAGGGTAATTGGTGTGGCTGGGCCCACCCCCTTCCATAGTCACAAAAAGGGGCAAAACGTAAACTGAGGGAGAAAAAGGGTGACCGCAAAGCTTAAGGACCTGGATGTAGCACAAGAATTCTTTAAGCGGTTGAGTGCTGAGTCTACTCTCTCACCAAAGAGACGGGTGCTATCAAGGGGCAGATCCATAAGCTTAGCTTGGACATACCCCGAAAATCCAGATGTCCCCAACCAGGCGTGGGGCCTAAGGGCCATTCTCGATGGAACCGCTCTGCCCAGTGAGTTGGTTGTGTTCAATCCTCATCAGATCGTGAACTTTGCTGCGTCTCTCCCATCAGCAACTGCTTGGGAAAGTACAGCCCAGGCCTCCTCTGGGACCTGTGGCTGCACTTAAGCAACTGTAACCCACAGTGTGTGAGAATAACGGCCCAAAAGGCATGCAGTGTTCCCGGAACGCAATGCCAGGCTGGTGGAAGAAAACATTTTCTTCCCATGTGTGTCCAGCCTCTTGGATTCCCTATCCAGGGGTGCGGAATGGAACTCAGAAGGGGGGTATTGCTTTAGGAAACATGGGTCACCTGGTGCAGCATGGCCAGCAATAGTCCTGTTCAAAGGAGCCCCTGTGCTGCTCTTAGACTAAGTACCCAGAAGGACATCTGGAAGAGCTTCCTTAAAGTGGAGCAGGGGTTCAGAGGACGAAGTCCCAGGCTGAAGCACCTCTGTCAGGATGTTAGTCCTGATTGCCACCGAAGGCAGCTCAAGATCCAGGAACTCAGCTGCTCTCTGCAGCACCAAAGAATATGAAGCACCCTCCTCCGTACCCACTGTAGGGTGAAAGAGCATGCCAGTCTCTGGGGAGGTATCCAGTCCACTGGCTTCGCCAGGTACGTTTGCCAGTTCATGGGGTCTTGGAGCTGGTATGCAACCCCCCCCCCCCTTCTTCACCATAACCTAGCCCATGATCATAAGGCTCAGGATCTGGCATAGGGGGGCAAGGCCCCTGCCAGAGTCTACGCCATATGACACCCATCTGGCTCCGTGTAGGAGTTGGCAGTGAGGATGAGGGGGTGTCACCTGGAGGCACAGGCGGCGAGGAACCTGAAGGGGCCCCTTTTGACTCCTTGGGACTCGAAGGAGCACTAGCAGAGTCTAACTGCCTAAAGGCGAGGCGCATTGCCTCATAAAACTCTAAGCTGGGCAGTGGTCACTACGGCTCCCAGAAACTCTGAGCAACATGAATATGGCCCAGACACAGACTCTGCAGATGGATGCCTCTATCAACGACACACCTTCTTCGACTATTTCTTATGCCTCAAGTTACTCCAAAGCCCCAGGGACTTGGAGTAGGATGAAGAAGATTGGGGGCTCCACGATTGATATTGAGACCTTCCTCTCGACCGAGATCGGGACCTAGGGTCAGTTTTAGTGACCGCTCCCTCAAAGCTTTCGGATGACAGAGCCGATTATTGCCACAAACAGCATGGAGGGGTACTTCTCAGAAAAATCTCCAAATCCAGACTGACTCCTGGGAAAAATTCACAGTGTAAGGAATCTGCAAATAGAAGACTATCACATGTATCTGTTCTACAGGTCTCTGCAAGTACTGTAATTTCTTTGGAAGCCTAGTGTGGTCACGTGAAACGGTTACAGATATAAGGAAGCAAAAACTGTTGTTAGAAGTTACTTTCTCTTAAATATTCACACATAGTGCTCCCAATACCTCCCTGCTGTGCAGGTCAGCAAATCTCAAGGTTGTAGTAGCCTTCACTCTGTCTCCAGTAACCCAGATTTATGTATTCGACGGGTACAACCTGCCTGAAGTACATTTTTCCTTGGTTCTCTACCCAATGAATACCTTAGCACCTCCGATATCACAGTATCTTAAACACTAGCACAGTACGTGTACGCATGCTACACTGTAGTAACTGTTCCCCTACATATACGTCTACCAACGTACTTTACCATTAACTACATCTTAGTAACCCTACCTTTAGGCTAGTATCTCCACCTCTACCTATACTCTAGTACCTCCAGTCTGTCTCCTAGTAACTCTACCCCTACCTACCTTCTAGTACCTCTGAATGTACTTTAACCCCTTGTCCTTGCCCCTTCTTCATTACTCTTACCTCTTTTTCATTGGATCTGTTTTCTTGTTGTTGGTGTCCCTTATTTACGTTATTGTATGTTACTCAAATGTTTTAGGAGAAACCGCTTTTCCCAATTATAGAATTCACTGAAAGCGAGTTTTATTGTATTTATGTCAGCCACGACATCCATTGTTTTGATGGGTGGCAAATGTGTTGAAATAAGCCCTACACTGCATCAACTTGTATTTTTAAACTTTATAAACAAAGGCTACCTTGGCTTGTGCCAGAATCCTTTGGTAAGATTTTACACAAAACAAAGCTTCTACTAATTAGACTCCAATTTTTAACATCAACATTAACCTCTATTCTGCCTAGTGTGTCTATACTTATAAGCACGGACAACAAAGCACTAGTTACATTAGGTTTGCGTAAGTAGCAGTAAATAAATATGTTTAAGACCACAGTCTATTTATTTACCTATATAACAAACCCATCATAAAATACATAGACCTGCTTATGATGAAACAGCCTTTAAGAACCGAATCGTATGTTATATATTGGCCAAACAGCATCACATCTTCACCTAACCAATACTTCATAAAAAAATCTATTTTTAAAGTTAAATACTCACAGTAACAAAAAATATAAAATCAAACATTATATGTAAATTAAAATTCTGTCTCAAACCACAATTGCAATGCTTATACCCATCTAAAAATCATGTAATGAGTCCCTAAATGCATATAAAAGGTTTAAAACAATCTGAGATTTTCACATGCATTTCTGGATTAGGTTGCTTTGACAGAATAGAGGGACACCTTTGTCCTAACAGGATTTGAGCAAATAAAATGTAGAGCTCTTTGCAACAAAGTATCTAAGGTAACTATGCCTGGACTCCCTCAAACAAGTTTCATTTAATTCATTTCCAATAAAAAAAGGGGTTCCTAAACTCCAATAATATTAAAATTCCTGGCAATTCTAGTGAGTGGTGCTCTTACTTTTTTGCCCATTGTAGTTCGGTATTGCAAATTTCCGTAGTGTAAGCAGCTGATCATTTCAGCCTGGGAGCAGATAACTGCTAATACCAGACATGCACACTGAAATTTATATCGAAATAATTCCAGGACTTCATATTGGTTTCCATGATTACTGCCCAAGCCAATGCACACAGTGAGAGCCCCAACACCTTGCTAGACATTTTCCTTCAATCTTTTCTAAGTTGTGTCTAGAGCTCAAATAAAAATGTCAGCCCCTTGTAAGAACTGTGGGGGAGCCAGCACCTGATAAACTGTGCACACTAGTACAAGACAGTTCATGCCGAAATCACTTTTTAAACTATTTGAGGCCTCCATCTGTAGTACTGGCTCATGTATTCAATGCCTCAAGGTGCAATCTCCAGTTCCTTCACTTAAAGTCACACCTAAGTATTCTATGAAGTGGTTTCTTCCACTATTGTTTCCACATTTGACCATGTGAAGCACTTACCCAAATTATGTTTTAGAAAATGGGTTCTTGGTTGACTGGGATGTAAGCGCTGGCCAAGCAGCAACCACAGTTCGAGTCAGGGTAAAGCGCAAACCCTAAATTAACCTGAGCTGCTCTGATAGCTTGGCACAGAGCTGTTAGGCTTAACTTAAGAGAGAGCATGTAAAGTATATTTGCAACACGTTAAACAGTAAAAAAGTGAGAAAGCCACACAAAAAGATTCCACACCAGGTTAAAAACCGAGATCTGGTTTAATAAATAAAACAAGACAAAAAACAACAAAAATCCAATAAGTAGAACTGGGGATATTGAATTTCAAAGTTTAAGTAAAAATAGCGCTAAGAAGCGCTAAGAAGCATTTTAAGCACTATTGGGGAAATCTGGTTGTGTTGGACTGGGACAAAATCAAAACGTTCAGGATGACTGATGGAGTGCGGGCTGGCTACAAGGACCCAGTAAGGCCTGCTGAACCAAAGTTCCTTGAATCCTGGTTGAGGAGCGTTGTGTGGATCCACACTGAAGATGCATCGCTCAGCTGAGGCTATAGTGCGAGGTCCTGCTGCGTAGGCATTGAAGATCTTGTCAACAGGGCTTGGGATGCAAAGGCCAGTGTTGATGTGTCAGTTTCTCTGAGTGGTTAAGCTGTGATGCACAATTTTGTCATCGTCTAAGCTGCTGGCGATAGTAGATGGAAGGAGCTTGTGTTGGGAAAAGCATCACACAGTGGCAGTTCTCATGCGGGTTCCTGCGGTGATCAGAGTCTGTTTCGACAGGACCAATCCATGCAGCAGAGGCGATAAGTTGGATCTACTCGACAATGCGCCGCTAAGCCAAGGAGATGCGTCAGTTATGCTCTGGGGTGTGTGGCTCAGCAGATGTGTCTGATCCGCTGAGAAAGCACCTTAGACCCACTTCCAAGGGTCCAGAACTGGGGTGGCACCAGCTGGCAGGGAAGAATGAAATACAGCAGAGTCAAGGTGCAGAAGGAGGGTGGTTGAAGTCTTGTGCCCGACACTTCATGCAGGGGAGGGGAGCTAGCCCTTGGAGTAATTTTGGGTTGAAGTGATACAGGTCCAGTCCTTCTCACCTAGGCAGGAGAACAGCAGGCAGCAGGGCAGCACACCCACCTCAAGCCCTCTAGAGTGCGGCACTCCTTCTGCATCTTGCAGAACTCCTCCCTGGTGAGCCAAAGTCAACTTTCCAATCAGCAATCTTAGGGAGGTCACCTACAACAGCAATGTCCTCCCCGATTGGCTTGAGGGTCTCCTTCTCAGGCGACCTGTCAACCTCGGCTGACAAGGGCTAGTTTCCCCATGCCCCTTGCCCTTCTTCTTTCTGTATCTGTCTGGGCCATTGTTGCAGGCTCCAGACGCCCTTGACTCCCTTCGCGGGTAGCCATGGACTGTGTTGTCATACAGACCCACTCATGTAATCCTAACATCTCCAAGTATGACCTGAGCTCTATTTCCCTTCAGGCAGTATGCCCCAGGTTGTTTCCCAAAAGACAGTCTACAGGTATAGCAGTGCTCAGAGCTACTTTCAGAGAACCTGAGACTACCCCTGCCCCACTCAAAGGGAACCAGAGCCACTGGTAGAGGTCTCTCAAAATTATCGGCAACTATGACTTTGTGGAATGTGTTCGGTAGGACCTGTTCTGCAGACACCAGCTGGACACTTCACAGTAGTCATGCTGGCTCCTGTGTCACACAGAGCCTCCAGCCATTGTCCATTAATGGGCAAACTAGGGTCACCTCTCTTTGCTACCCAAAGCTAAACTACCCGAATGCTACACTGCCCAACCCAAGTGTCTGCCCGACAGGGGTATGCCCTCTTGGAACATTTGGGGTTATCCTTGGAGTGCCTATAATTGTAGCACTCTGCACTTTGGGGTACAAACACCCCCGTCTTATGATCTTTTAATTGTTTCTCCCCCTTTTTCTTCTAGTTGGAACCCTGAACACCTTTGTGGAAATTCATGTCCCTATTCTCCCCATCCACCCCCATACCTTTTTAGATACTCTGGTACTGGCCCAGAGGTCTGCCTCCCCAACATGCTCCTTGGAGTCAGTCATCTTACTGTAAACTAGGTGCTGGCGCAACTCTGTAAACAGACACTGACCATGGGCGCTCTCAGGATTAAATTGTTCAACCCAACATAATCATTAACTTTGCTGCCCCATACCCAACCATTCAGTGCCTTACTGGAGTAGTCCACATAATCTACCCAAGATTGCGGGGGGAGCTTCTGGCTGTCCCTGAACCTCTGTCAGTACTTCTCAGGGGTCAGCCCAAATTTCGCAAGTAAAATGGCCTTTATGTGGGTATACTTAATTTGGGTCCAACCTCTAGTGTCAGAAGTGTGTCCTTCCCCACAGTAGGCATGTGTTTCCACAGACCATCTAGTGCCCTTCAGGTACTTTGTGAACCCTCAGTACGACTTCGTAGGCAGAAAGTTATTTGTCTGTCATATCCTATACCACAACTGGGCACCAAATCCTTAGGTATGCAAACCCTTTCCTCTCCTTCAGTTACTATAGGTATGCTGCCACCATCACTGCTGGATTTGCCTGTCTGGCCTTGATATCCAGCTTTTTGAGACCCAGTTCATGAGTTAACAACTTTTTCTCTTCCAAGGCCCATTAAGCATACCTCTGCTCCAAGGCTCTTTTCTTCTCATCTGCCTCCACATTCAACTTAGCCATATGCAGCTTAAATTCTCCTCCATATCCACCAGAGACACTCCTCCCTTCTCTGACAGGGATCTCATCCTTCTCATCTACTGCTGGCGGTTCCTCATGAGGACCATCCTCCAGCCTATTACAGAACAGAGTGAGCTTCTGCCCATGCCCTCAGAACCTTTTGCAACTCATTGCAACCTTCTTCCACCATACTCCTTACAGGCACATCTTTGAGCTGGGCCACACTTTGTACCTCTGTTGGACCTGGCCCTTTTGACAGGGTTATCGCCAAACGTTTTGCATTCTTCCTCCTTTTTTTTTTCTGACTTGGTTTGGTCGGCTCTAGGACTCTGGGCAAATTACCACTGCTAAAGTGCATATGCTTTCTGTCTAAAATGTGTTAATAATTGGCATATTTGATTTACTGGTGAGTCCCTAATATAGTGCACCAGGTGTGCTCAGGGCCTGTAAATCAAATGCTACCAGTGGGCCTGCAGCACTGATTGTGCCACCCACACGAACAATCTAACTAGCCTTGCAACCCTGCAAACCTGCCTCAGGCCTGTCATTGCATTGCCTGTGTGTGCAGTTTCACACATGCCATGTCGACCGGGAATGTGCACCCACTTGCCAGGCCCAAACCTTCCCTTTTACTGCATGTAAGTTGTCCCTAAAGTAGGCCAAAGGCAGCCCAATGGGCAGGGTGCAGTGTATTTAAAAGGTAGGACACGTACTGGTGTGTTTTACATGTCCTGATAGTGAAATACTGCTATATTCGGTTTTCACTATTGCATGGCCTACCTCTCCCATTGGGTAAATTGCTGATTGCCTTGAAATATCTTTTAAGTTTAATTTCCCACTAAGCTGGTACATATATGGAGTTTGGGGGGCTCTGAACTCACAATTTAAACATACAACTTTTGGTGATATTGTTTTTTTAATTTTAAGTTTGAAAATGTCATTTTTATAAAGTGGGAATTTTCTTGCTTAACCACTCTGTGCCTCAGTCTGTCTGTGGAATACACGTCTGGATCACAATGACAGTTGGGCTGTTTGTGAATTCACTTTAGACAGTCACATAAAGGGAGCTGAGGTGTGCACTGCATATACTGATGATTCTTCCTGAGCTACAGTGGTAGGAGGAGCTGACACTTGCACCTGAATAGGGCTGTGACGGTCCTTCCACAAAGCCCAACCCCCTGGAGTGTGTCTAGGACCAGGACAGGAAAAACAGGGTCTTGTGCATTACAAGGCCTCCTTTGAAGTTTGCCTACTTCAAAGACAAAAATGGATATAAGTACTGGACCTCTGACCCCACAAAGTTAGAACACTTCTGGAATGAGGACTTTCCGCCAGGAAGAAGAGCTGAATGTTGTAGGAGGGACTGTTGCTTTGATGTGCTGGCCTGGTGCTTGCTGCTTCTGTCTAGTGACTGAAAGAACAGGACTTTGCATTCCACATCCTGCTTGTCAAGGTCCTCCAAGGGCTTGAGTTGACCTGGCCTCCTGTTAAGTAGTCTCAGGGACATCAAAGACTTCAGCTGCCAGCACATGGCCTCCTCTGCTGAGAACCCTGTCCTGTCAAGTAGTGCCAAATCCAGTTCTGGGCCCTTGAAAGAAGATTTTTTTTGTCCTAGAAGAAGAAAATCCATGCATCGACCCACTGCGTCATTCTGAACCAACGCATCGCTAGAAGGATTCAACACATATGAAGTCCCCCCTTGGCGTAACAACCATGTTTTCATCGCAGACCCCAGCTTTGCATCGCCGCTCGTCAGAAGAACCACAGTTGACTCACTTTCGAGCACCACATCATTGAAGTCTGTAATAAATTGACCTGATTCAGACTCAGCTCCTGCTTCGTTGCAGTGAGATCGATGCATCACAACTTGAATTCTGATGCATCGCCGGTGCGTCATCCCTGGGTGTCATTTTCATCAACACCACACCGCATTAAGGAACCAATGCTTCCCTGCCTTCTGGTTCTTTCCATGCATCACCTCACCTACTGCCAGCATCATCTTTGGTTTTGATAAATCTCAGGTACTCTGCCTCCGTCAAGCACATCATGGGTTTCAAGGAAGTACAATTACATTTGATCTTTTTAAAGTAATATCTTTGCTTGTGTATTCTGGATTTGTCATTTTGGTCTGATTTAACGCCGATAAATATTCCATATTTTTATAAACTGCTGTAGAGTTCTTCAGTAGTGTTTTCACTGAGATCCTGGCTCTGAGGTAAGTCTGACTGCTCGTACTAAGCTTCCAAGGGGCTGAGCAGGGGTTATCATAGCTGTGTGGCTCCCTTACCCGACTAGAGTAAGGGCCCCTAACTGGACAGGGTGGAAACCACTGCCAACTAGAGACCCCCATTTCTAACAACCTTTATGTTCGCCAGCGCAAATTCCATGCTTGTGATTCTAAATCCAACAGCCAGACACATGAGTTTGAGGGGGAAAAAAAATGTCAATCAGGGAGAATTTTAAATTCAAACTGGTCTTGGAAGTGGAATAGTAGTGTGCACAAAATTGCTTTATGGCACTGCACAACCACAAGTCCTATCCCACCACTGCCACTAATGTTAGATATTGGGTTGTTGGCTGACTAGGGTATAAGGCCTAGTCAAACAGCAACCACAACCTAGTCAGGGTAAGGCACAAGCAAATCATAAATTAACCTGTGCTCACTTCTCTGGTAGCCTGCACAGAGCAGTGAAAACACCACTCAAAGATTCCACACCAGGTTAGAAAAAGAGATCTGGGTTTAATGAATAAAACAAGACCAAAATGACAAAAACCAACAGGTAGAACTGGAGATACTGAATTTCAAATTTTCAAGTAAAAAATGCACTATGAAGCAAAAAGCGCTATTGGGAATATGTTGTTGTGCCGAGTGTGGGCCTGCTACAGGGACCTAGTTAGGCCAGCTGAACAAAGGCACCTTGAACCTTGGTTGAGTAGTACTGCGTGAATCCATGCTGAAGATGCGTCATACAGCTGAGCCATGGTATCGTCCGAAAATGTGGCAAGGTTGTGGTGCAAGGTCTTGCTGTGTTGACGTTCCTTGCGATGTGAAGGCCGGTGTTGAGGATGTATTGCGCAGTCGAGGAGATGTGTCGGTGCCAATGAGCGGGGAAACTGCGATGCGGAGTTTCGGCGTCATCAAGGCAGTCACTGATGGGAAATGGGAGGAGTCTGCACCAGGAAAAGCAAAGCACAGTGATTTGTCAAACCCAGATGCGGGTTGCTGCGGCGATGCAAGACTGTTGCAACGGGTGCAATCCACACAACAGTGGAGGAGATGCATCTGTTCTACTTGGGGATGAGTTGCTCAGCAGGAGTTGCGTCGGTTCTGCTGAGAAAGCACCTTAAGGCCACTTGCAAGGGACCAGGACTGGGGTGGCACCACTTGGTAGGGCAGACTCAAAGATGGCAGAGTCCAGGTGCATAAACAGGGTAGTTGGAGATAATTTATTTCCCTGAGACTTCTAATCAGAAGGCCAGTGAGCTAGCCTTTTGAGTCACCCTGAGTTCAAGTGATGCAGGCCCTGTCCTCACCAGGCAGGACAGGGGAACAGCAGGGAAGACCAGCAAGGCAGGACTCCAGCAAAGGAGCAGTCCAACAGACAGGTAATCCTTCAGCAATGCAGCAGTTTATCTTCCTGGTAGAGTATTCACAGGTCCAGAAGTCTACTGATGTGGTGGTGTCTGAGGTCCGGTACTTACAGCCAATATGGCCTTTGAAGTGGGGAGACTTCAAATATAGGCCTTTGAAGCGCACAGTAGTCCTGCCCTAGCTCCAGATTCACAACAGGCGGTTATGCAGCCCTTTGTGAGGTGACAGGACACAGCCTATTCAGGTGGAAGTGAGGCTGTGCCTAGCTCCTCCCTCCCATCCTCCCAGGACAGTGCATCAAGTCACACCTAAGCTCCCACTGTGTGTGGTTGTCTAGGGGAAATACACAAAGCCCAGCTGTCATCCACCTCAGACAAATGATCAGAGACAGGTAGCTGATACCAAGCACCAAATGACTAAAGTAAGAAAATGCCAACTTTCTAAAAGTGGCATTTTCAGAATTTCAATTAAAAAAAATCCAACTTCACCATCAGGTTTAAATTGTGATTCCAGAGCTACCAAATTCGAAAACATTATCTCTTTGAGATTGTGAATTTACACTTAAAAGATGTAATAAGGCAATCCCAATGCTATCCTATGGGAGAGATAGGCCTTGCTGTAGTGAAAAAGACCTGTGTGTGTTTTTCCCTACCAGGACATTTAAAACTTAAAAGAATATGGCCTCCATTTTAAATACTTTGCACCCTGCACTCTGGATTGCCCAAGGCCTACCTTAAGTGCGATATGCATAAAACGGGAAGGTCTGGGCCTGGTAAAAAGGGTTATTTTGCCAGATTGACATGGCAGTGTAAAACTGCACACACAGGCTCTGCAATTATAGGGCTGACACATGGTTAAGGGGCTACTTAAGTGGGTGGCACAATCAGCGAGGCACTAGTAGCAAATATTTTACAGGCCCTGGGTACACTTGGCACCAATTTACTAAGTAATAAGCCAATCTTACCATGTTAAGGGGAGACTGCGCAAGCACTTTAGTACTGGTTAGCAGTAATATCGTGCACAGAGTCCTAATACCAGAAAAACAAGGTCAGAAAAGTGGTTGAGGTAGGCAAAAAGATGTAGGGAAGACCACCTGAACGCTACAGGTGTAACACTACGATTCTGGTTTTCTCCATACTTTTAGTCAAAGCATGGGCCACACAATATTCATTAAAAGCTTCATGTTTTATTTGGATGCCCAACTGTGCCATAGCTAAAATTGTTAAGTAGTCTGCATTCAATAAACACAGTGTATGCCTCCTCCCCATTCTTGGGGAGAAGATATGCACCTCCTTTGGAATTGCTGGCAGATCAGCAACACACAGCACACACAAAAAAGGAGCTTTAACACATCCTTGGTGACGACCATTTCCTATTGGGATTTTACTCAATAATAGACCAATTCTCTCAATGAAGCCCTTTCAATCTTGCTAATAAACTGCTGGGTGTTTCCATATTTCTTAGTCTATCCCACAAAATAGTGTTGCTTGCTAGGTCAAATGCAGAATGAAAATAGAAAAAACAGCAGACTAAATTCCCTGAGGTTTCTAATGCTTTCTCCCCATTGCACAAAGGCTAAAGCAATGATCAATAGTGCAATGCCCCTTCTTGAAGCCACCTTGTTCAATTGGGAGTAGGTCACTGACTCTATCCAGTACTTCAAATAAAGCCACTTTCCAGCTGTTCAGAAAGCTAATGGTTTCAGTGATTGTCAGGAACCCAATTGAAAAGAACCTGACCCACCATTTAAAAAATAAATAAAATAATGATGGTTGGTCGATTGTCTGGACCTGCAGCCATGGATGAGTTCAGAAAAGTTATTTTTTTTAAAGAATTTACTGTCAAGTTAGACAAACTATACTTTGTTCTCACCCACTCTTTAATAGTGGTATTATTTTCTTTTTTATAGATGTCATTTAAGTAATTCATCCACATCTTAAGTGACCACACACAGGGTAGGACCACTTTCTGGCTTAGTCCCATTTTGTAAAAGCTTTTAATATTTTTGTGTCTTTTGAAGAGCTAACGTATAACATTTGCTCTCAACTGGCTCTGTAATTATGGATTTTATTTCCCTTGACCCAAGTGGCATATTCAGCTCTGGCTTCTCTAATATTTTCCCTCCTCTCAGTGTTTTCAAATGAATGTTTTTTGCCTTCACTTTAACTCATTTATTAGCTTGAAGGACTGGGAATCATACCAGGGTTGGTGTTTGCATTTTTCTGGCTATGCACTCAAATAATTAGCATTACAATTTTTGAAATTTGTTACCAGGCAATTTAGGGGATTCGAAATCAATAATGTGTCTCAATTTAGTAATACCCTCTTGTTCAAGGACACCTAGATCAAGAAATTGTGATAATTGCAGCTGTATAAATTATTTGAGATGCTTATCTATACCTGTGGTCAAATGCTTTGTAAAAACAAATTTTTAGGAGAAGGAAACATTACAGATGTAAATAGAAAAAAAGATACTGCCCTTAGTGTCCAATCATCATTCCCACCACATATCACCATAAAGCCATTGCAAAAATACCAAGATTGTACGAAAATATAGTCTATTGAGCATTAAACAGACAAAGAACTTCTTAGTGCAGCATTATTTCTTTTTATGCTCTTATTACTTTGAGTAACGCACATCCTAGATACACGCATAATTCAATAAATTTTCTGTTTTAGTTTGATGAGTGCTACAAGGACACACACTTTATAAACTCATTTAGATCAAGTCTCTGAATCCAATCACAAATGAGGGATGGAAAGATGACAAGCCAACAGAAAAGGGTGTGCACTGAGTTTCAAAAGGTAAAGAAATCACACGTCACAGAACACATCATGGATAGCACAGACAAGAATGATAACTGTCCAGAATGGAAATTATTTTATGAGAAATCTCAGAAAGTGAGAAATGGGACAAAAAACTGCCTAGGGGCAACATGACCAGTGGGAACTTAGCAGGGAAAAAAATAATGGCCCAAAAAACAAGAAGCAAGCTCGTGTACTTGAGGGCCACATGAACACTTCCATTGCTTTGGTCATGGCAGAGCTCTTTATGCTTTAACCCGGCTCCTGAATCTTTTATTCAAGGTGTTTCCGATTTTCTTCAGCTTGGCCACAGGTGAGTGAATCAGATTACAAGAGTTAGAGCAAATCACATGGTCTTGAGAATGCTACCTTCTACATGTTTTACAAGCTGTTATCTAGCCATTCAGAAGCATGCTGCCTTCAATCTCCTTTTCTCTATTGGTGCTGGAGGGTATGCGGCAAGTTTTAGCTCTGTGATAAGGATGCAAAAGAAACAGCACACCTGGCAAGCCAGACTGGGAGAGGGAAGTGGAAGCCATTAAACTCTTTCTCTGGCACTCGAGGAACCTTTCTCACCCAATGAGAAGGGCACTACAGCAGTGTCTAACATCACTGTCAGAGATTGTGATGCTCTGATCAAAACGACCCCCCCCAGCACAACAGGGGGTCCACACATCACACTGTTTGCAATTACAGATAGCTTTTCTAAAGAATGCAAGACAATCATGGGGTCCTTTAAATTAGTTGACTACCATGACAATTGGGACCTGGAAGAAGTTGAGCTTCTGTTAGAGTTGTTAAAACAAACAAAGGCACAGGAAAGTCAGGAGTAGAGTAACCCAATGTGCAAGATCAGTGGGGAATCGGGCAGCACAATAGTGAGTTCACCAGACGGAGTTAGTTTCTTCAGCACTGCTCTTTTTATCCCTGCACTTCAAACCCTTCACTTGCAGATGGCCCCAAGGTTTGGTTTACCTTTCTTACATCTCATCACCCCAAGAGACTGGTGAAATCTGAGGGCTGTTTAGCAGGTGTATGACGCCCCTGTCTACAAGTGTGCTGTCTCCATGAGTGATGTTTGCTTCAGCTGTATGTCTTTTACTGCACTGCACTGCTGCAGTCCAACTTTCCAGGCCAAGTTTCATTCATGCTCTATTCTAAGCTAATGTTCTTACTGACACAGCCAGGCAAGCTACTGTCTCTCAGCCCTGGCTCAAACTTTCATAACACGTCTTAATAACTGTGACCTAGCCAAGATGTCTGCTGAGTTTAGATCTCTCATGAGCGTAAGACTAAAGTGCATGAAATCCATTAACAACTTGACCAATACATATGAGAAGTTGCACTCACTAAAGAGGGGAGGGGAATGAGAACTGGGAATGTAGTTTTTTGTGCATTATATTAAGAGCTAATAAACGGGGCACAGAGTGGCTGGAGTAACTGGCACACATTTAGGATAGTGCCACAGGGCAGGGCTGAATGGTCCCCAAGATGGAATAATGCGCAGGGCTACGTGCTGTGTCCCCCATTCAACAGGCCTTTTGTCTGCTCCAGGATGCCAGGAAACCACTCTATCAGGCACAACATGGAGTATAAGAGGTGGGTCTGAGGGCTGCCTAAGGTGGAGCACGGCTGATGCAGTGTGTACTAAGTTTGCTTCAACACTTGGCCTGTTAACTCTTAACTACAGGGATTTTTCCTGTAGACCTGAAAAAGGCATAAATATGTCAGTTATTAAGGAAAACAAACAGACCCACAGGACCCCAACAACTACAGACCAATCACAAATGGACCTTTCCTGGGCAAACTGTTAGAAAGAGCAGCGTTCACCCAGATGTCACAATTCACTGAAAACAATTCTATACTTTCAGACTATCAAACTGGATTCTGCCCACGAAGAGGCAGCAAATCAGCACTAATAGCAATCTGGGATGATCTTAAGAACACAGCTGACCGCAATGGAGTTGCTGCACTACTTCACTTGACACCCTAATTCATAGACTCCATGAAGCCGACATAGAAGGGACTGCTCACAACTGGATTACATCCTACCTTCAAAACATAACTAATATCTATTTTCCCCCTTTCCCCTCCAAACCCTACCTTACACAAGCAGGAGTCCCCCAATGATCAATCATCTCACCTTCGCCTTTCAACATCTACATGATGTCATTACCAGAACGATGAATGATTTTCAACTCACATGCTACAACAATGCAGATGAAACAAAAGTATCACTTAAAATGGAATGCCCTAAAGACATTGAAAACTCACAAATCTTCAGTTGCCTCAGAGCAGTTGATCAGTGGGTGACTTGTAGCCAACTCAAACTGAGTGCTTCCAAAACGGAAATACTCAAATGTGGTGACTGAAAAATTATGACTTACTGTGCGCCTGGCCTGACAATCTCGGACCACCTTTTTAAGTATCCAAGGAAGTTAAAAACCTTGGAATTACCATGGACTCCAAGTTAACAATGAATGCCCAAGTGGACAAATTAGCACTTCATTACCTTGAAGACTCTGCAACGCATCTTCTCCCACCTCTGATTTCCACAAAAAGTATAGGCTACTATCTCTCTTCTACTATCCAAATTGGATTATGCCAATGGCCTCTACCATGGATCATCTCTATCTATTATGAAAATACTACAATGTATTCAGAACTCCGCTGCCAGGCTACTACATGTAGCCACATGCCCACATCTCCCCTGCCTTGAGAGCACGACACTGGTTAACTGTTGCCAGAAGATCCACCTTCAAGCTGCTTTGTGCCACCCACAAAGCTATACATGGGACAGGACCGCTCTTTATCAGAAACAAAATAACCACATACATTCAACAAAGAAACGTCCTCTCAAGATTCACACCCTGCCTTAGAACACAACCACACAAGAAACAGACAATAGGTGGTACATCCTTCTCCGTCCAAGCAGCCAAACTATGGAATTCATTACCCCCAGCTATAAGATCCACGGATGAATATCTTGCCTTCAGAAGACTACTCAAGAGTTAGCTCTTTCCTTCATAACCACCCTATCCGAACATCAATGGACTGCATATGCCTGTACTGATAAATATTTAATAATCTGATTATGTGTACACTTTAGATATGTATAGTTCTTTAGGAAATATGTATCATTACTATGTCATAATATAAATTATACACACTCTTTAAGCCTGTTTAACAAATGTACATTTACTCACACATATATATATATATATATATATATTATTCTATGCTTAACATGTTCATAGGTCATTGCATAGTTCACAGATAAGTTGTTGCATTAGCTACTTATGAATCCCTGCTTTCGTTTTTATATCACACTGATCAAATGTTTTATTATCATAAACATAGCTATTCAAAAATTGAGGAAAGATGAATAAATGTTAGAAAAGTACACTTATTAATTAACTACAAATATTACAAATCTTGAGTCTGTTTATACAATACTACTTTTCTTCTTGTATTATTTTACACATTATATTCATTGTACATATAAAAAAAGAGAAAAATTAAATAAAAATAAGTAAACCTATAAATACATTTAAAATTATAAATAAGCAAATTCAAGTTAAAAAAAATATATATTAATAATAAATGGGAAAAAATAAAAAGAATATGTAAAACAATTATTATTATTATATATATATATATATATATATATATATATATATATATATATATATGGAAAATGTCACTTACCCAGTGTACATCTGTTCGTGGCATGAGACGCTGCAGATTCACATGCTGTGCATTATCCTGCCATCTAGTGTTGGGCTCGGAGTGCTACAACTCCTACCTCACCCTCTGCGGGGAAAACAATCTAAGATGGGGTCGACGCCCATGCGCAATGGAGCCGAAAGGGAGGAGTCCCTCGGTCTTGTGACTCGAAAAGACTTCTTCGAAGAAAAACAACTTGTAACACTCCGACCCAAACACTAGATGGCAGGATAATGCACAGCATGTGTATCTGCAGGTACGCATGCCACATATATATACACACATCAGGGATGTGGAATTCCTATCGCCCGACGCCAGGGACATCTTGTTTGGGGTCAAGGGCAACAAGTTTTTATGTTTACTTTGTCCTTGGGACAAGTAGGCCCAACCCTCTGCAGCACAAACCCTTTGGCTGCCTGTTTACAGAGAGTGGAACTCTCTGCAGTTGAGGTAATGTGTTTCCAAAAGATAATGGTGTTCGAACTTGTATTTATGGTTCATTATTTGAAAGCCTTCATTATTAGGGTGAGTGCTGTAAATAAATGTTTTAAGGTCACACTTCACTACTGACGTTGGTTCCAGTACAAAAAAAAAAAAAGGTGTATACACATGTTTGAAAAGTTTAGGCTATGAGGCTAAGTATAATGCTCCCAGAATGCTCTCCGATTAGATGCAAATGAAGTGTCATTTAGTAAAATGTGTTGATGCATGCTAGTATTTCCCAAAAATCTTTCTAATGGAAAATCAGTGTAACCATTTTCAACACGAATATGGGAAGCATGAAAATAAACAAACACTGACAAAGCCAACTGGTCTGACATTTCTATAAGTCTTTTAGTTTCATCAATGCGTGTCTTGTTTTGACATGGCTTTTGTAATACTTTATTGTTGTGGGAGCTACCAGGCCCTCAACATTGTAACAAACACTGGCAAAAAAAACCCAAAAAGTTTTTGAACTCTAAAAGCACACGTTGCCACCAGTGGCATAACAAAGGCCCCGCAGCTGCCCTCCAGGGGGCCCCTTCAGCACAGCACCTGCCCTGAGTGAGTCTGGAGAGGGGGCTCCTCCATGTTCTTTGAAAAGGAGCACCCTTAAGTTTCTTTACGTCACTGATTGCCACTGTAGTTCCTGACACTGAACAAAACTACTTTGTGTGCCAATATGCTCCTTGTGGAAGAGCAGAATGCGATCACTCACAGTAAAGCCAGCCAAAAGAGAGATAAATAGAAGTTTAATAAAAACAAAATGTCTTTGTTAACACCAGACCTAATTAGGGACCAAGACCCACATGTAGGTAGCTTTTTGCATGTCGCAAACAGCGACTTTCGCTGTTTGCGACGTGCAAAAAGCACATTGCGATGCACAAACCCAGTTTTGCGATTCAGTAACCTGGTTACCGAATCGTAAAACGGGTTTGCGACTCGCAATTAGGAAGGGGTGTTCCCTTCTTAATTGCGACTCGCAGTGCAATGTAGGATTGTTTTGTGACCGCGGGCGCAAACCAATCGCAGTTTGCACCCATTTCAAATGGGTGCTAACACTTTCGCAAAAGGGAAGGGGTCCACCATGGGACCCCTTTCCCATTGTGAATGTCACTGTAAACATATTTTGGCAGAGCAGGCAGTGGTCCTGCGGACCACTGCCTGCTCTGAAAAAATGAAACGAAAGCGTTTCATTTTTCGTTTTTGTAATGCATCTCGTTTTCCTTTAAGGAAGCAGTCACAGACATGGTGGTCTGTCTCCAGCAGGCCACCATCCCTGTGAGGGCTGCTATTCGCAAGGGGGTCGCAAATTGCGACCCACCTCATGATTATTCACTAGGTGGGCATTTGCGAAGCCCTTGCGAATCACAGATGGTGTCAGGGACACCATCCTACATTCGGATTTGCGACTCGCAATTTGCGACTCGCAAATCTGAACCTACCTACATGTGGCCCAAAATTCTTAAAGAAAGTCACAAAAGTGCACCCATGGTATATGTCGTACCCCTATAAAATATTTGTGAACTGTATTTTAGCATGGGTAAATACGCATGTGTAGATTTGCTCATGTGAAAATCTATTGAGCATTTGCAAGTTCATTTTCCCTCCGGCCACTTTCTTCCCAACCCTGGAAGAAGTTCTAATTCTGCCATTGTCAGGAGTAAATGTCCAACCTTTCCTATTATGGGAAAATATTAGAGAGAAGCTGGTGAAACTCTTTAAAACATGCAGGTTAGTAGGTTTGCAGACTCAAAGGCATTCCAGCCCTGGAACTATTGCTTACTGCTTCCTCCAGCCCCAGTATGCAGATCTGAAGAAAGGTGGCAAAATAAGGAAATTGCTACAGTAGGGATTGAAACTGCAAGTATTCAAGCCCTACTATGGTAGTAGCCCTGGCATAATAAGAGAGGCTATTATCAGAGCTCTAACATAATGAGATTGCTGCCATAATTTGTCGCCACACTACATGGCACCAAAGGGACAAGTAGATCTTTTTACAGGACAAGTAGATTTGAGAAGCAACCTGTCCCCTGGACAAGTAGATATTTTAATAAATTCCACACCCCTGCACATATATACATACACACACACCCCCGCCCACACACACACTTTTCTACAATATTTCCGCCCTGAAGAATGCCTGAGGACTTCATATTTGAGGTGAAGGCATCCAGACTGGATCTTCAGTAGGCTGAATCATGCTGGCATTCAAAAAAGGTGTGGCGATCCATTGCAGATCTTGAGCACACTGTTTGCAATTACAGATAGCTTTTCTAAAGAATGCAAGACAATCATGGGGTCCTTTAAATTAGTTGACTACCATGACAATTGGGACCTGGAAGAAGTTGAGCTTCTGTTAGAGTTGTTAAAACAAACAAAGGCACTGGAAAGTCAGGAGTAGAGTAACCCAATGTGCAAGATCAGTGGGGAATCGGGCAGCACAATAGTGAGTTCACCAGACTGAGTTAGTTTCTTCAGCACTGCTCTTTTTATCCCTGCACTTCAAACCCTTCACTTGCAGATGGCCCCAAGGTTTGGTTTACCTTTCTTACATCTCATCACCCCAAGAGACTGGTGAAATCTGAGGGCTGTTTAGCAGGTGTATGACGCCCCTGTCTACAAGTGTGCTGTCTCCATGAGTGATGTTTGCTTCAGCTGTATGTCTTTTACTGCACTGCACTGCTGCAGTCCAACTTTCCAGGCCAAGTTTCATTCATGCTCTATTCTAAGCAAATGTTCTTACTGACACAGCCAGGCAAGCTACTGTCTCTCAGCCCGGCTCAAACTGTCATAACACGTCTTAATAACTGTGACCTAGCCAAGATGTCTGCTAAGTTTAGATCTCTCATGAGAGTAAGACTAAAGTGCATGAAATCCATTAACAACTTGATCAATACATATGAGAAGTTGCACTCACTAAAGAGGGGAGGGGAATGAGAACTGGGAATGTAGTTTTTTGTGCATTATATTAAGAGCTAATAAACGGGGCACAGAGTGGCTGGAATAACTGGCACACATTTAGGATAGTGCCACAGGGCAGGGCTGAATGGTCCCCAAGATGGAATAATGCTCAGGGCTACGTGCTGTGTCCCCCATTCAACAGGCCTTTTGTCTGCTCCAGGATGCCAGTAAACCACTCTATCAGGCACAACATGGAGTATAAGAGGTGGGTCTGAGGGCTGCCTAAGGTGGAGCACGGCTGATGCAGTGTGTACTAAGTTTGCTTCAACACTTGGCCTGTTAACTCTTAACTACAGGGATTTTTCCTGTAGACCTGAAAAAGGCATACATATGTCAGTTATTAAGGAAAACAAACAGACCCACAGGACCCCAACAACTACAGACCAATCACAAATGGACCTTTCCTGGGCAAACTGTTAGAAAGAGCAGCGTTCACCCAGATGTCACAATTCACTGAAAACAATTCTATACTTTCAGACTATCAAACTGGATTCTGCCCACGAAGAGGCAGCAAATCAGCACTAATAGCAATCTGGGATGATCTTAAGAACACAGCTGACCGCAATGGAGTTGCTGCACTACTTCACTTGACACCCTAATTCATAGACTCCATGAAGCCGACATAGAAGGGACTGCTCACAACTGGATTACATCCTACCTTCAAAACATAACTAATATCTATTTTCCCCCTTTCCCCTCCAAACCCTACCTTACACAAGCAGGAGTCCCCCAATGATCAATCATCTCACCTTCGCCTTTCAACATCTACATGATGTCATTACCAGAACGATGAATGATTTTCAACTCACATGCTACAACAATGCAGATGAAACAAAAGTATCACTTAAAATGGAATGCCCTAAAGACATTGAAAACTCACAAATCTTCAGTTGCCTCAGAGCAGTTGATCAGTGGGTGACTTGTAGCCAACTCAAACTGAGTGCTTCCAAAACGGAAATACTCAAATGTGGTGACTGAAAAATTATGACTTACTGTGCGCCTGGCCTGACAATCTCGGACCACCTTTTTAAGTATCCAAGGAAGTTAAAAACCTTGGAATTACCATGGACTCCAAGTTAACAATAAATGCCCAAGTGGACAAATTAGCACTTCATTACCTTGAAGACTCTGCAACGCATCTTCTCCCACCTCTGATTTCCACAAAAAGTATAGGCTACTATCTCTCTTCTACTATCCAAATTGGATTATGCCAATGGCCTCTACCATGGATCATCTCTATCTATTATGAAAATACTACAATGTATTCAGAACTCCGCTGCCAGGCTACTACATGTAGCCACATGCCCACATCTCCCCTGCCTTGAGAACACGACACTGGTTAACTGTTGCCAGAAGATCCACCTTCAAGCTGCTTTGTGCCACCCACAAAGCTATACATGGGACAGGACCGCTCTTTATCAGAAACAAAATAACCACATACATTCAACAAAGAAACGTCCTCTCAAGATTCACACCCTGCCTTAGAACACAACCACACAAGAAACAGACAATAGGTGGTACATCCTTCTCCGTCCAAGCAGCCAAACTATGGAATTCATTACCCCCAGCTATAAGATCCACGGATGAATATCTTGCCTTCAGAAGACTACTCAAGAGTTAGCTCTTTCCTTCATAACCACCCTATCCGAACATCAATGGACTGCATATGCCTGTACTGATAAATATTTAATAATCTGATTATGTGTACACTTTAGATATGTATAGTTCTTTAGGAAATATGTATCATTACTATGTCATAATATAAATTATACACACTCTTTAAGCCTGTTTAACAAATGTACATTTACTCACACATATATATATATATATATATATATTATTCTATGCTTAACATGTTCATAGGTCATTGCATAGTTCACAGATAAGTTGTTGCATTAGCTACTTATGAATCCCTGCTTTCGTTTTTATATCACACTGATCAAATGTTTTATTATCATAAACATAGCTATTCAAAAATTGAGGAAAGATGAATAAATGTTAGAAAAGTACACTTATTAATTAACTACAAATATTACAAATCTTGAGTCTGTTTATACAATACTACTTTTCTTCTTGTATTATTTTACACATTATATTCATTGTACATATAAAAAAAGAGAAAAATTAAATAAAAATAAGTAAACCTATAAATACATTTAAAATTATAAATAAGCAAATTCAAGTTAAAAAAAATATATATTAATAATAAATGGGAAAAAATAAAAAGAATATGTAAAACAATTATTATTATTATATATATATATATATATATATATATATATATATATATATATATGGAAAATGTCACTTACCCAGTGTACATCTGTTCGTGGCATGAGACGCTGCAGATTCACATGCTGTGCATTATCCTGCCATCTAGTGTTGGGCTCGGAGTGCTACAACTCCTACCTCACCCTCTGCGGGGAAAACAATCTAAGATGGGGTCGACGCCCATGCGCAATGGAGCCGAAAGGGAGGAGTCCCTCGGTCTTGTGACTCGAAAAGACTTCTTCGAAGAAAAACAACTTGTAACACTCCGACCCAAACACTAGATGGCAGGATAATGCACAGCATGTGTATCTGCAGGTACGCATGCCACATATATATACACACATCAGGGATGTGGAATTCCTATCGCCCGACGCCAGGGACATCTTGTTTGGGGTCAAGGGCAACAAGTTTTTATGTTTACTTTGTCCTTGGGACAAGTAGGCCCAACCCTCTGCAGCACAAACCCTTTGGCTGCCTGTTTACAGAGAGTGGAACTCTCTGCAGTTGAGGTAATGTGTTTCCAAAAGATAATGGTGTTCGAACTTGTATTTATGGTTCATTATTTGAAAGCCTTCATTATTAGGGTGAGTGCTGTAAATAAATGTTTTAAGGTCACACTTCACTACTGACGTTGGTTCCAGTACAAAAAAAAAAAAAGGTGTAGACACATGTTTGAAAAGTTTAGGCTATGAGGCTAAGTATAATGCTCCCAGAATGCTCTCCGATTAGATGCAAATGAAGTGTCATTTAGTAAAATGTGTTGATGCATGCTAGTATTTCCCAAAAATCTTTCTAATGGAAAATCAGTGTAACCATTTTCAACACGAATATGGGAAGCATGAAAATAAACAAACACTGACAAAGCCAACTGGTCTGACATTTCTATAAGTCTTTTAGTTTCATCAATGCGTGTCTTGTTTTGACATGGCTTTTGTAATACTTTATTGTTGTGGGAGCTACCAGGCCCTCAACATTGTAACAAACACTGGCAAAAAAAACCCAAAAAGTTTTTGAACTCTAAAAGCACACGTTGCCACCAGTGGCATAACAAAGGCCCCGCAGCTGCCCTCCAGGGGGCCCCTTCAGCACAGCACCTGCCCTGAGTGAGTCTGGAGAGGGGGCTCCTCCATGTTCTTTGAAAAGGAGCACCCTTAAGTTTCTTTACGTCACTGATTGCCACTGTAGTTCCTGACACTGAACAAAACTACTTTGTGTGCCAATATGCTCCTTGTGGAAGAGCAGAATGCGATCACTCACAGTAAAGCCAGCCAAAAGAGAGATAAATAGAAGTTTAATAAAAACAAAATGTCTTTGTTAACACCAGACCTAATTAGGGACCAAGACCCACATGTAGGTAGCTTTTTGCATGTCGCAAACAGCGACTTTCGCTGTTTGCGACGTGCAAAAAGCACATTGCGATGCACAAACCCAGTTTTGCGATTCAGTAACCTGGTTACCGAATCGTAAAACGGGTTTGCGACTCGCAATTAGGAAGGGGTGTTCCCTTCTTAATTGCGACTCGCAGTGCAATGTAGGATTGTTTTGTGACCGCGGGCGCAAACCAATCGCAGTTTGCACCCATTTCAAATGGGTGCTAACACTTTCGCAAAAGGGAAGGGGTCCACCATGGGACCCCTTTCCCATTGTGAATGTCACTGTAAACATATTTTGGCAGAGCAGGCAGTGGTCCTGCGGACCACTGCCTGCTCTGAAAAAATGAAACGAAAGCGTTTCATTTTTCGTTTTTGTAATGCATCTCGTTTTCCTTTAAGGAAGCAGTCACAGACATGGTGGTCTGTCTCCAGCAGGCCACCATCCCTGTGAGGGCTGCTATTCGCAAGGGGGTCGCAAATTGCGACCCACCTCATGATTATTCACTAGGTGGGCATTTGCGAAGCCCTTGCGAATCACAGATGGTGTCAGGGACACCATCCTACATTCGGATTTGCGACTCGCAATTTGCGACTCGCAAATCTGAACCTACCTACATGTGGCCCAAAATTCTTAAAGAAAGTCACAAAAGTGCACCCATGGTATATGTCGTACCCCTATAAAATATTTGTGAACTGTATTTTAGCATGGGTAAATACGCATGTGTAGATTTGCTCATGTGAAAATCTATTGAGCATTTGCAAGTTCATTTTCCCTCCGGCCACTTTCTTCCCAACCCTGGAAGAAGTTCTAATTCTGCCATTGTCAGGAGTAAATGTCCAACCTTTCCTATTATGGGAAAATATTAGAGAGAAGCTGGTGAAACTCTTTAAAACATGCAGGTTAGTAGGTTTGCAGACTCAAAGGCATTCCAGCCCTGGAACTATTGCTTACTGCTTCCTCCAGTCCCAGTATGCAGATCTGAAGAAAGGTGGCAAAATAAGGAAATTGCTACAGTAGGGATTGAAACTGCAAGTATTCAAGCCCTACTATGGTAGTAGCCCTGGCATAATAAGAGAGGCTATTATCAGAGCTCTAACATAATGAGATTACTGCCATAATTTGTCGCCACACTACATGGCACCAAAGGGACAAGTAGATCTTTTTACAGGACAAGTAGATTTGAGAAGCAACCTGTCCCCTGGACAAGTAGATATTTTAATAAATTCCACACCCCTGCACATATATACATACACACACACCCCCGCCCACACACACACTTTTCTACAATATTTCCGCCCTGAAGAAAGCCTGAGGACTTCATATTTGAGGTGAAGGCATCCAGACTGGATCTTCAGTAGGCTGAATCATGCTGGCATTCAAAAAAGGTGTGGCGATCCATTGCAGATCTTGAGCACACTGTTTGCAATTACAGATAGCTTTTCTAAAGAATGCAAGACAATCATGGGGTCCTTTAAATTAGTTGACTACCATGACAATTGGGACCTGGAAGAAGTTGAGCTTCTGTTAGAGTTGTTAAAACAAACAAAGGCACTGGAAAGTCAGGAGTAGAGTAACCCAATGTGCAAGATCAGTGGGGAATCGGGCAGCACAATAGTGAGTTCACCAGACTGAGTTAGTTTCTTCAGCACTGCTCTTTTTATCCCTGCACTTCAAACCCTTCACTTGCAGATGGCCCCAAGGTTTGGTTTACCTTTCTTACATCTCATCACCCCAAGAGACTGGTGAAATCTGAGGGCTGTTTAGCAGGTGTATGACGCCCCTGTCTACAAGTGTGCTGTCTCCATGAGTGATGTTTGCTTCAGCTGTATGTCTTTTACTGCACTGCACTGCTGCAGTCCAACTTTCCAGGCCAAGTTTCATTCATGCTCTATTCTAAGCAAATGTTCTTACTGACACAGCCAGGCAAGCTACTGTCTCTCAGCCCGGCTCAAACTGTCATAACACGTCTTAATAACTGTGACCTAGCCAAGATGTCTGCTAAGTTTAGATCTCTCATGAGAGTAAGACTAAAGTGCATGAAATCCATTAACAACTTGATCAATACATATGAGAAGTTGCACTCACTAAAGAGGGGAGGGGAATGAGAACTGGGAATGTAGTTTTTTGTGCATTATATTAAGAGCTAATAAACGGGGCACAGAGTGGCTGGAATAACTGGCACACATTTAGGATAGTGCCACAGGGCAGGGCTGAATGGTCCCCAAGATGGAATAATGCTCAGGGCTACGTGCTGTGTCCCCCATTCAACAGGCCTTTTGTCTGCTCCAGGATGCCAGTAAACCACTCTATCAGGCACAACATGGAGTATAAGAGGTGGGTCTGAGGGCTGCCTAAGGTGGAGCACGGCTGATGCAGTGTGTACTAAGTTTGCTTCAACACTTGGCCTGTTAACTCTTAACTACAGGGATTTTTCCTGTAGACCTGAAAAAGGCATACATATGTCAGTTATTAAGGAAAACAAACAGACCCACAGGACCCCAACAACTACAGACCAATCACAAATGGACCTTTCCTGGGCAAACTGTTAGAAAGAGCAGCGTTCACCCAGATGTCACAATTCACTGAAAACAATTCTATACTTTCAGACTATCAAACTGGATTCTGCCCACGAAGAGGCAGCAAATCAGCACTAATAGCAATCTGGGATGATCTTAAGAACACAGCTGACCGCAATGGAGTTGCTGCACTACTTCACTTGACACCCTAATTCATAGACTCCATGAAGCCGACATAGAAGGGACTGCTCACAACTGGATTACATCCTACCTTCAAAACATAACTAATATCTATTTTCCCCCCTTCCCCTCCAAACCCTACCTTACACAAGCAGGAGTCCCCCAATGATCAATCATCTCACCTTCGCTTTTCAACATCTACATGATGTCATTACCAGAACTGATGAATGATTTTCAACTCACATGCTACAACAATGCAGATGAAACACAAGTATCACTTAAAATGGAATGCCCTAAAGACATTGAAAACTCACAAATCTTCAGTTGCCTCAGAGCAGTTGATCAGTGGGTGACTTGTAGCCAACTCAAACTGAGTGCTTCCAAAACGGAAATACTCAAATGTGGTGACTGAAAAATTATGACTTACTGTGCGCCTGCCCTAACAATCTCGGACCACCTTTTTAAGTATCCAAGGAAGTTAAAAACCTTGGAATTACCATGGACTCCAAGTTAACAATGAATGCCCAAGTGGACAAATTAGCACTTCATTACCTTGAAGACTCTGCAACGCATCTTCTCCCACCTTTGATTTCCCCACCCACACACACACTTTTCTACAATATTTCCGCCCTGAAGAAAGCCTGAGGACTTCATATTTGAGGTGAAGGCATCCAGACTGGATCTTCAGTAGGCTGAATCATGCTGGCATTCAAAAAAGGTGTGGTGATCCATTGCAGATCTTGAGCACACCGCTCACTTGCCCCCCAATAACAGAATGAGGGATTAGCAACAATTTTCTTTTTAATCTACCCGGCATCATCCGGAATAAAGGCAGAAGCTGTGGATAGATACAGAGGTCATTTTAACCTTTTTACTCTAACAATACTGGTGCTCTACTAACCACAAGATACTTTATTTAGATCTCCCTGCCCCTAGAGGAGCTAGCTCCCCCCCCCTCAAGGCTACGGTTGAGACCATTAGGTTAGTACTATCTTAACACAGCGGGATGGACTGGCCTATGATGAAGCATGCCACTACAATGTGGGTGAGTTCTTTCCATCCATAAAAATTGATTTATCTCATTGAAGGATCAGATATTCGGTATAGAACAAGGATCATAAAGTGTCACTGGTGGAATGGAATCCCGTCCCACATTGTATGTGTTCAAGTTATAAATTGGGTGTGAGTGGGATTCTCAAGGGCCATTCTCCTACTTTCTCTGAGGTGATTGCTAAGACAGAAAACTGGCCCTAATGTCCGGGGTGGCCAGTTTTTAGGAACTAAACATTGCCCAAGACCGCTTCCAGTTATGCCATCCTCAAAGTGTCGCTGGTGGAATAGAATCCCACCCCACAGTTCTTGGTCTTACCAGCTTCAATGGTAATCAACTCGAGAGAGCACCTGATAGGGGCCTAGGGTAAGAACCCCTATCAACAGCCCTCACTTTTCTGAGTGGGAGCGCTCAGCCAGTGAGCGGAAATACAGGCACTTTGCGACTTGCAGAGTGCCTACCCCTGGTCATCATGTCAGTCAGGAAAAAAACTAGCCAGGATGACATTTTAACACCACAAAGAGCATCAAGATGGAGAAGCTGGTGAGGAGTTTCATGGGAAACTATGGATGACACAGTCTTGACACCGAAAGAGCGAACCCCGCTTCATTATAATGTGCTGTGCACAAAACTATGAGGAAAGAAATTACAGAATTGCTGTGGCTATCCATGACATTAAACAGAAGTTGTGGAGTTTGTCTAGTGGAGTTGTGTTGGCAGCGTGGAAGGTGGAGGCATCTATGGAGAGATTAGAAACCGCACCAACAGACGCTGCTGATAACATAAGAGACACTGGATCTGTAGGACGTCTGCAACAGACAAAACTAGAGGAACATGGAGGAGCCAGGCAATGTGAGGAGTACCCATCTTCAAGAGCTGGGGTTTCCAGTGGATGCCTTGTGGGGTTCTTTGCTGGGCTGTATGTTAAGGAAGTACCTTCTGAGGTATTGGGTCCTCATCTGGATGGAGAGATGGGGTTGATGTGTTTTTTCACTCTCCCATAATTCTGCAGAGGGAACAGAGTTTCTGAGATGTTGCAGTACAGTTAATGGAGTATAGAGATAAAAATCTTGCAGATTAAGATGACAAGGATATTGCTGGAGGACCTGGACTGTGGCACATAACTGATTGAAATCATCTTGTGGCACCTGAGAAACAGGGTGTTTACATTCTTCCTAGCTACTGCAGGCTTGGCGATGCAGGCTCTCTTCCTGGAGTTGGTAATAGGGGGTTATACTTGTTTTTCACTGTCTTTCCTTTCCCTCTGTTGTTACTCTGCTTTCCCATCCTTCTTCCTGCTTTTTTATCTCAAACTGTGGAACTGCATATTTGTACAAAGCCTTGAATCTGCTGTCTTCTCATTGTACTGTAGTGGATCTTTTTGAACATTCGGCTGAAGAAACTTCTCTGGGAATCATGGCACAACATTGTTCTGTGACTATTTTGATTCCTTTGCTACTGGTAATAAACAGATTTATTGCTAGAATATTGCCACAGTGTGGAGATGCCAGGCATAAGTACCAACAGATTTAGAGCATGAGTACTGCTGCGTAGGTAAGGCTTACCATGGACCCTGCAGAAGGTAAGCCTGGGCACTACTTTATAATAACCAGATGGAAATTCACAACACAGTAAATGAATATGTTGTGTGGAAGGTGGCCAAGAAAGAAAGCGGCAAAATAATTTGCATAATTAGTGCTCAATGGTGACTGTCCAATGAGCGCTTTACAATTCTCAGTAACAGCATTTTGAGAAGATGAAATAAAACACCAGCAGTGACTATAGAAAAATTTGTTAGCCTGAAGCAAACTGCTTGCTGCAAAGAAAATTAGAAGGCAGCTGAAACATACAGAAGACGATTGTATCTATGTAAGCGGCCAAACTGTGGCCCTAACTAAATATCTGGTTCATATATTTCTCACTGACAATTATAGATGCAAAACAAACCTCCTTTACATGACCCATGACTCCTGTTTTGGAAAGTAGAGGCTGACTTTACATGATTAGATTTAACACCGACCAACAGCAGTTTAAGGGAGTATGCATTACACAAAAATGTGCCTGCGACAATATAATTTGAATAGGTGCTCAAGTTGGATTTCAGACTTACAATGTTACGGAGTGCACCAACAGAACTACATGGATGTTTGCAACAGCGTAATATAGCTCATAGCCGGCTACACTATGAGAACTACAATTTACTGAAATAGCAGATGATTGTTGGCAAGTCCCATGTGGAGATATTTCTCAATATAAGTAAACAAATGATATAACACGGTTTCTGTGGCAGTACCAGAGTCCATGATTGTGCTATATTCTTCTCATTGAATATAGCCGCCATAAACATCTTCCAGGAAAAATAAAGGTTAAAAGAATCTAGAAGGCAGCATGTGACTAAAACAAACACAAAACCCTCCAACAATCAGAGATAGTACTGTGTCCTTTCTCTACATCATTCTTTCAAACGCAGCATCCAGTTATATCCTTTCACTTTTATAGTCAGCATTTGTGTGCAATATCTTACTGTATGCAAGACACGAGTGATGTTAATCTAGGGAGTACTTAGAAAATATGTTACTTAACTTTGGTAATGCTTTTTCTGGTGGACACTAACCGCAGATTCCTCACCACAGAATACTTCCCAGGCTGCTTCTGGAATGTTTCTCAGCAATGCTTCCTGGTGGACTTGGTTGTCAGACAGTAATGCTTTGTGAATGTGTGCAGATTTCAAGGACATGCACTCTGTGGACCAATGCACAGGTGGTAGCTGGTGGAATAAGCTTTCAGACCCTCCGGGAACTGCTTACTGGATAGTGCGTAGCAGCTACTGATGCAGAGGACTATCCACCTTGACCGGTTGGAACGCAGGGAAATGTCCTGACACTGCAGTCAACTCCAGAGGCACACAGTCTCTGGCCCAAGACCCTACACTACCCTCTATGTAACACCACATGGTGGTGGTTGAGAGAACCTGCACCAGCCTTCATTTGATGGATGGCAGGAAGGCCTTCAGTGCCAGAAAACTGGCCTGCACCTCAGACTGATATGGAACCTGGCTTAAGCCAGACAATCTCTGGATCTCTACCTCCCCCAGATGCCATTCCAAATCCAGAAGTGACTCATCCTTCAACGCAGACAGCTTTCACTGGGGAAGAGAGAGAGAGGCCTGCTCCTGGACCAATTGTGTTCGAGCAGCCACCAGCAAACTGTGAACCATTTCTGCTGAAATATGGATGTCATCTGTCACAATACTTTGGTCCTGGGCACACTGAAACTGCAAGTTTATCACAGAGCTCAAACGTGCCACCTGGAGTAGTTGACCAATGAGATGCAAGAGGCTCGAAGCCTCAGATCTCTACTCATGAGATGCAGGACCAAGGCTATAACATCAGATCATAGCCTTAAAGTCCCAGACTCGCTGTGGCCGAGAGGAGGCCTTGAACTGCAATATGTCCAGAATAGCCCCCAATGAATGTCAACCTCTGCAAAGGAGTCAAGTAGAACTTCGAATAACTGATTGTAAACCCAAACAAAGTCAAAATATTTGCTGTTGCCTGGAGGTGGTCTAAGACTGAATGTGGCAAGCCAACCTTCAGCAGTTAGTCACTGAGGTAGATAAACCTTTGAATGTGTACCACGACCAACTCTTACTTTTGTGAACAACAATGAGGGATTTATTATTATACTGCAAACTGGAAATGCCCCCTGGCCGACATTGAACTACAGGTAACACCAGTGGGACTGCAGAACAGGTATATGAGAATTTGTGTTCTGCAGGAGACAATCCTAATGCATAGATCCAGACAGGCTTAGATCTGGACCAGCATTAGTATCTTTAATTTTTCTTCCGCAGGGAAGCATTCAGATTTCGAAGAAAGAAATAGGCCAAATATCTACATCATTTTTGGCACAAGGAAACACCAAGAATAACATACCTTTCTTCTATCCAAGTCAGGAACCCTCTAAATAGCACCTTTGCAGCAGAAAGGAGAGGTTCTCCTTTGAACGTTCATCAGATGTGGAGAAGCAAACAAGTTACTCACCTTCGGTAGCACTCTTTCTGGTAGAGATTATCCAACTGCAGATTCTTTACTTTTGAATACTCCCCCATGCAAACTGGATGTGGATTTTTTTTTCAGCAGTAACCCTGTGCACTGGCAGGTGGTGCTGGCGAATCAACTCCATACCGCACCATTTGTGGCGTGAGTGGGCCTATAAAAGAGCAACCCATGTGAGGTGACATCAGTTGCTTTCTTAACACTTCTGTGCACACTGATGCTTGGTCACGACCAGTGTGCAGATTCCTAGATTGGGATCTTTTATGTTAAGAGACCAGTTTGCAGAACGGGAGGGTCAGTGAGGAATCTGTGGTTAGACAAAGTCTCTACCAGAAAGAGAGTTACCAAAGGTAAGTAACTTATTCTTCTCATACAGACTTGCAAAAGCATATTCCTCACCGTGTAAACAGATGGCCAATCGATACTGTCAGGAAAACTATTGCCAGCGTCAAGTTCTTCCCTCAGCAAAAACGATTCCCCTTTTCCTTGTACCCCCGTTGGTTGCAGCGCCGTCCTCACTCCTGGAGGCTCTTGTGGAGGCTGTTCTTAGAACTAGCTTCTTCAGGTTTAACTGCTACTCAAAATGGTGGCCGCAACTCCTTGTGAGGTCAGCGCTCTAGTCTTTCTACCTTAGTCTCGTGCTGAAGCTTCCCTCCAGCTGTTTCTCTCTGGGAGCCCTGCACTTCAACTGTCATCCTGAGGAGAATGAGCAGTGTTCCTGAAGCGCTTCATTTTTATAAAGAACTCTTTCAGTTTTGCGTAAATAATTCCTTTTCTTGTTACCGTGTGCACACCAGCTAATTTTTCCTTTTTGAAGAAACTTAATTTTTTCCTTCTTCCAACAACTGGCTTTTGGCTTTCTGAGAAGAATTTGTTTTGGCTTAAAAGAACTTCAAGCAACTGCAGTAAGGAATCCTTTTGTATGATTTCCAGACTTGCCAATATATCTATATGTCCATATATATTCAAGAACTCTTTGCTTTGCAGACTTGTCAGTCTTAGAGACAAACCTCAGTGCTCAGGCTAATTCCTAGAGACTATTATTGAGAAAACTGAACCTCGAGATGGAGTTTTTGTTTTCTGTAAAAAGACATTAGTAGTTTTTATTTTTTGTGAACTTTTGAACTGTCCTCCAGAGAACCTTGGAAACCTCCGACTCCTGGAGATAAGAAGATAATAAGTTAACATTGTTCTCTTAGAGAGAGGCTAGTCTCTCAAAAGATCCAGGTTAGGACGACAATAGAATTGGGTGAAAGTGAATGGCTGAACAGTTGAATGCGCAGTAGGAATGTACTTATCTATGCTCTTATCACCCGAATGCAGGTCCTTCCTCAAAAAAGACAATACGTCCAAACCTGTGATAAATGCATTCGGGGAAAGACAGCATGTTTAGCTCCTGAAGGTGAGCTTCAGCCTTTTCCCATTGCACCAAATCCCTGGCACACCATTACTATGGATTTGATTGTAGATTTACCTTAAAGTCAAGGTTTTGACACAATCCTAGTTTTTTAAGACACCTTTTCTAAAAATGAGTCATTTCATCCCTCTGAAGAAGGTTCCTAGAGCCTCTCAGTTAGCACATAGTGAGAGCTCATGGCATTCCAGTGGTTGTAATCTCAGACTGAGGCCCCCAATTTGTTTCCCAATTCTGGAGGGCCTTTATGAAACAACTTGGAATAGATTCACGTTATTCTACCAGTTGTCATTCGGAAACAGATGGACAGAAAGAAAATGTTAACCAGGAGACAGAGCAGTTCCTACGCTTCTATCTCCTGGATCAGGATAATGATTGGCCAGATTTCATTTGGACAGCAGAAATTGCATGCAACAATGCTATTCAAGCCTCCACTAGTTGAACTCTGGTAGGCACCCAAACATTATCTTAGGAAGGTCGGGAGGCTCAGTCCCAGCTGCTAATGAATTAAGTAAGAAAATTCAAAAGACCTACCAATCCGCTAGAGAACACTTGACCAAGGCGAAGGTCTCTTACAAGAAACATGCTGATATTCAGATATTAAGTTAACATTGTTCCCTTAGAGAAAGGCTAGTCTCTCAAAAGATCCAGGTTAGGAGAACGATATGATTGGGTGAATGTGAATGGCTGAACAGTTGAATGCGCAGTAGGAATGTACTTATCTATGCTCTTATCACCAGACTGCAGGTCCTTCTTTAAAGAAATCCCAATAAGAAGAAAGGTGCAGGTTTTCAGAGACACACATTGAATACCCTATCTTCAAGTGGGAAACACAGGCTGGAACTGCATCTGGAGGCGGCCTCTCTTTTTCTTTTCCAATTTCCCTTTCCCCCTAGGGGATGCAGGGTTCAGAAGTTAAAGTCTGAGCACGCATCTGTTGGGGGGAGTTGTATAAAAGGCATATGCTCCTTTGGAAGTTTGATTTAATGGGTAACTTTCTGACAGATACCTCCTAGGTGGTGGGTCCGTGAACAAGTCAAACCATAAAGTCACAAAGAACCTACAAGGAAAAATGACCTGCTAGGCGCACCTGGATGTCTAGAAAATAGTGCCTTGTGAAGGTATGAAGTGATGTAACATCTTGACAAGTGTCTAGAACAGGCCTCCCATGGACCAACACAGTGGCAGCATACTTGGCTTTGGTAGTATAAGCCTGCAGGCCCTCAGAAGGCTGTTTTTTGGCCAGTGTGTAGCAGATCTTAATGAGGAGCACATTCCAGCCCGAGATCGTCATTTTCTCGACATTCCTGCCTTTCTTCACCCCTGTGAATCCGATAAAGAACTGATTGGCCATCCGGTGGTCTCTGATACAATTGATATAGAAGCTGAGACTCTTGTCAGATACACCTATTGAAGCATTCACTCCTCAGAGAAGTGAAGTGGAGTGGAACAAAGAACGGCAGAAGGGTGATTGTCTGACTAACAAGAAATGGAGTCACCACCTTTGGAAGGAAGGAAGCACGTCTTGAGTGATAGCTTGCGAAGTGAGAACATGGTACAGGACGGGTGAACAAAAAGGGCTTGTAGCTCTCTGACCAACAAGCTAATGGTACAAGGAGGACAGTCTTAAGGGTAAGGAGTCTGAGAGGATAACTGTGGAAGGGCTCAAAAAGTGTATACACAAGCAATATGAGGGCCACATTTAAGTCCACTGGTCCATGATGAAAGGAGAACACATTTGGCAACCCTATGAGGAATCACATAAAAGGAGATTTAAACAATGCAGGCTGGTCCTGCAACCATAATAAGACTGAAAGAGCCAATAAGCACCCTTTAATAGTGCTCAAAGCAAGGACTTGCTGGGCAAAGGAAAACAGAAACACCACCACTTCGGACTACTTGCAATGGAGTTTGTCAATCTGTTCAGAAGCGCACTAGACCACAAAACTGTCCCAATGGCAGGTGTATACAGATATTCTTGAGGGACGCCTGGATGCCAAGATGACAAAAACTACTTCTGGAGAAATGTCGAAATCACTCAACTGCTGATGCAGGTCTCCGAGCAATGAAGTGGAGGCGGTGCAAGGCTGGGTGAAGGACGCTAGTCTTCTGCTGCGACACAAGAACCTCCCTTAAAAGGTAGCCTGATTGGAGTGCTGATGCTCCTTTCCAAGAGTTTAGGTTATCATACTCTCCATGCCTAGTCCTGAGCCACTAGGATGACTTGGGTTGGTTGGTCCTGAGCTTCTTCAGAATTTGGATCAGGAAAGGTATCAGCAGAAAGACTTACAAAAGTCTGGAATTCAACTTTAAGTGGAACAACTCACCAACCAAGAGAAACCTGGGATAAACCAACACACAAAGAAGATGTAATACTGAGCGTTCTCTATCGAGCCAAGGTCGCCCCAATCAAAAAAGCTTGGACTTCTGGTTTCTTGTTGGACTTCTCCAACCAATTACAGCGTGAAGAAGACCAATCGTAGGCGCAACTGCAGGAGTGTCATTGGCTCCTACCCTTTACACCTCAACCGATTCCCAACAGGGGGTCTTGCAGTACTTCGACATAAGAGCTTAGATTCACAATCTCGAATGACCCTGGGGAGCATAAAGGCACAATTGCTGCAGGCCTTAGAGTCATGATCCAAACCTAGGCACTATAGGCAAACCAATGGGGGTTACTTACCGACACTTGTTTGCGACATTCCCAAACAGGGCTTAAACACTGTAAACTAGGGGAGTGAACTTATTCCCTTGCACTCTGTCGAATTTCTACAAATTAAAGTCTTGATAAGATAAGGGATAAGTCAGGATATGTGCCCTGGTGCACAAAAAAAAGTCAGTACACATGGGTGGTGCCTATATAGGCCCATACACATCACACCTGGATTGGGTAGGTGTAGATGTAGAGCCACTGGCACCACCTGCTGCTGCAGAGTGGTACTGCTGAAACAAATTCCATATTCAGACTGAAGCCTATTGTAGTATTCATAAAGTGAAGAATCAGTGGTTAGAAGTTTCTATCAGGAAGAAGAGATGGACAATAACCATGCTGAATGATCTGTATGACCCATCCATAGGATGAGAAGTATCACTATCATGGAAGGAATGATAAATCGCACCCCACACAAAATGGGTGGTTTCTGCTAAGGGGAAACTTAAGTGGCTTGGAGGCTGTTACAGGAGGCGAGGGGGACTAGGAGGACTGGTAACCCTGCTGGCCACCACAATACTCGACGCTATCTGTATGCCAGCCCCCTGAATTAGCCCATGAATTTTCTAAACTGGTGAGGGAAGTGCTTGACAGGACTCAACAGTTCCAGGGAGTGTGCATTGGACCTACTGCCTTAAAACAGTCCAGGAAGATATCAGTTTTTTGCCAAAAACGTGAGCCATCTAACAGCATATCCATGAGAGGGGCTTACATATCTTCAGAGAATCCTGTGGAACGAATCCACTTGTGGCAGCAGAGCACAAAGCTAGTGCCAACCAACCTTTCCAGGCAGTCTGCAGAAAGTAGGCCAGTACAATTAACATACTTGGCCATGTCCAGTCGTTATGAATTGTTTGACCCACAGAAGTACTAAGGTCTTCTGCAAGATTTCAGTGGCCATGTCCCAGAGAAAATGCCTAGAGAAGGCCAGCAGGCAGACGGCAGAGACCACTACAAGTACCAGGCTGGCAGAACAGAATATTTGTTTTCGAAATGACTCAATCCTCTTAGATTCTTTAGCCAGAGGAGCTGTGGGGAAATTATGATGGTTAACCTTATAAGTTGAAGCTTGAACCACCAGCCTCTTTGAAGAAGGATGTTTAGTAATTAAATCAGGGTCGGTAGGCGCTGGCCTATGATGGCTGGCCAAATGACTATTCACCAGCAGGCAAGAACAGAGCTTTACCCAAGTGCACTTCAAAGTATCAGTGAGGGCCTCACTGAAGGGGAGTAACGGCTCAGACATTTCAGGCCCAAACTGTAGAAATTGCCTAAGGACATTAGTCTTGGTCTCAAGATAGGGCAGCTGTAAATCCATGCCCTCCATTGCCCATTTGGCCACAACTACAAATAACACACACTCTTCAGTTGGTCGCCTAAGTTGCGAGTCCAACCCCCTATCAGGTGAGATACCAAGCACACTGGCATCTTGTAAATCTACATAAAACTGTCATCATAATGAGGGGTAACATGACCATACCCTACCCCTCTCCCTCCATTAGCATCTTTCTCTGGTAGTCTACCTTGATCAGAGTCAGAGTCGAAAAGATAATGGATTCCCTAGTAGCGGTATCAGTGTAGAATCGGGCTGTATGACAACCGGTTGCGCTTTATTAAGATCACAGCGTGATACTGGTTGAGGTCAGGCTGAAGTTGATTCAGTTGATTCAGTGTCGAATGGAGGCCTGACGCAGGTCCAAATGCCAGTAGGTGCCTATACAGGAATCAGTACTGGACCTGAAATGGGACCGCAGGCATCAGTTGATGCTGGGTAAAAACCCATAACGCAGATGGAGGCCGTTGCTGAAAGCTGAAGCCCAAAGAAGCACCACAAAGTGTAGGAAAAGGTCCAGGAGTGCCAAGGTGCGCTGGGATCAGCAGTTGAATCAACTCTGGCACTTGGGGACCCCAGAATAGGCCAACTAGCAGTGTGACAACCTCATGCCTTTTCCTTCTGCATGGAGTGGTGGAGATGGAGTCAACTCTTGCTTTGCTTTTTTAGGTTTACAGGTAGACTTCTGTTCAGACTCACCGGAAAACTTACTGTGAGGTAGACCACTGGGAGTGAGGATGAGACCACACTCATGACTTGGAGCAAGAGTGGGGATTAGGCAAGCATCTCGACTTCTTATGTTCAGTGACCAACAACTCTGCCACCCGGTCCTGGATCGCCTTCGAGTGCATGAAGGCCCACTTGTACAACTGAGTCATGTCCCAAGACCAAACATCAGAGAAACATTTTATGCGGGTCCTTGACAAACATCTGTTTTCTGCAATCACAGCATGGCTTCAAACATGTTATTTTAGGGGGAAGCATCGCTCACTAGTACACTGGTTTTAGGACATTTCAGAAATCATTGAAAGGCGAACAAATATGACAGCAGAGTTCCAGATCCACGTGGAAAGGCATGGCAAGAAAGGAACTGATGTTATGGAGCATGGGCAGTGATATGTACCCAGCTCCACTCCAGCGCTTCCAGGGCAGTATGGAGAAGCAATATGCCAACTAAAAGCACTGCCAAGAAATTTTCTGGATCCAATCTGGCACCTGGAGAGTATTCTAAAGTGAGTCATCTACAGTTAGATCTATCCATCAGTAATGTGATTCATATGCATGCTAACGTGTTCAATACTTACTTTGTGAGACAGAAGTTTTTTGCTTTCCCTACAAGAGATCACAGTGTCCTATAGTAAGGAACTCAACAGGTGGGTCAGCACCTCACTCCAGGACCCAAAGGGCACACGTCAGTGATCCAATTCGCTGGTGGCTCTGTTGACCTTCTCCCCTCTGACTTCTCAGGGCGGGTGCTGCAGTTAAAGGCTGATGCGTGGGTGCAAACTGCGGTCCTAACCTTTTTTGCCAGGGAGTAAACTATCACAAACTACCATTAAGAGCCACCCAAGGCAGCCCACAATCTAATGTTTACAGTGGACAGCTGAACAAACCAGTAAACTGAACAAATCAGTAAAATCCTGTGTGGAGTAATGTTGCGTGGTCTTCTTCACATAGGGTCATAAGACCCATGAACAACCTACTATGGAGGGAGAGCTGCTGCCCTCCCCACATCATCTATTCTCCATACATTGCCGTCTGTTTTTCCATAGGGAGGTTATTGGCCCTGGCCATCTCCAGATACAATTATTTGTTTTATTTAGCTCTGCGTGTTATCTCTTGTCAACCTAGTGCAACATGATGACCGCATCAAAAAACTAAAACTGGCCTTCTGGATAATAACACCAACAGCATTAATAAAGGGGAAGTCATTTTGTTTTTCAAAAATTGAAATTGGGCTTTAAGAAGACAGAAGGGGTACTTCTAGCTTGTCATTGACAAGAAAAGTGTTTGAGACACTCTTCAGAAGTTAACGTGTTGGCCCCTAGTGGATACATTTAACATTTTTGAACATCACAGTGTTTAGATCAGAGGGAAAGCTGTTCTTTCGAGATATGCCAGCAGTGCTGCTTCACTTAAGAGAAGTGTTCTAATCAAACTGGACACCAAGCTGAGAGCATGGTCACAATGAAGAAAGGAATTTATGGCCAGGGTCTGTACTTTGGGGAGATAATTAGGTCAATTCGTTACCGTTTTAGACAAAGATGAGACTTCACAGCAGGTGCTACTCCCCCTGCCCGCAAAAAAAATGGTTCTAGAGGGGCTGAATCAGACTGGGATGCTTGTTGCTTTTTCAGTTAGGGCAAGGATGGGATTACTGGAGGGGGTCAGCCTAACTGAAGAAACTGCCAATGGCAAGATCAAACAAGATTTAACACCAGCTTCCCATTAAAGGGATGGAATGGCTACATGGACCTGAAGCCTAAACAAAATAGTCTTTAGAGGTATCACCCGCTGCACAACAATAAGTAAAACACACTAACACTACTGTCAAATAAAATGATATAAGAGGAATATCACTTTCCAGAGTTTGGGATACGTGCAAGGCGGTTGTAGGAAGGGAACTCATGTTGCATACTGCGACTCTTCAGAGGCGTGCAAGGGAGAAAAAAAAAAACACAACAAAAACAAAAAACGCAACTTTAATCCATCATACAAACACTCAACGTCACAAAGCTGACAGCTCACTTTGCACTCTCTGATCCCGTACAAAGACTAGGAGAGAAGGAGATCAGCTCCTTAAAGGCGTACATGAAAGAAAATGCCTTTCACAAGCAATAAACACTATTTAAATGTGGCCAAGGGAGACTGCATACCGGCTTTTAAACTGTAGGCACAAAAGTTCCATAACGTCATTCAAAAGCTACAGGTGACCGAGCTACATTGCTAAAATTCCTCAGGTGTTTCAGATGTCCATCAATTCTTACACAAATCTATACACCAGACAAGAACTAAAGTTTAGTGAAACACACTATCTGTCTTACTGTTCAGTATGCTAAATCCAGAGACCTTACAGGAAGTAGATGTTCCCATTACAGCAGCAGAAGCTGCCATTGCAATCAAAGGGATGCCCCAAAATAGGTCTCCAGGCCCAGACGACTTCTCAATGTAAAGTTATAAAGCATTTCCAGTCTCTCTGTTGGAAACACTGACAAAGTTGTTTAATTTCATGAAAGAAACCGGAAAAGTTATAGACACTATGCTGGAAGCGATAATCACAGTCTTCCTGAAACCAAGGAAAGAACCCGTAACCAAGAGCCCCTTTATACAACAACGTAAAAAATGTCCCCATGGTCCTGATCACAATATTGAACAAAATATGGCAGGACCTCATCTCCTCTTTCCATGACAATACGTGCTTGGTGGTAACCCTAATTGATATGGCCATTAAAAAAAAAAAAGATGGTCCTTCTCTCGCTAGACTTAGAGAAGTCCTCCGATGGGGGAAAATGGGGTTATACCAACAAGGTCCTCTCCAAGACCTCCACATGGCTCACCGTGCCACAGCTAATTGCATAAACCGTAAAGGAAGCATTAAAATGAACAGGGAACATTCACAACACATTAGGCGGACAAGAGGGACTCGGCAGTACTGCCATCTGTCACTTTCAATATACTCGCCCTGGCAAGGAACTCTTGTTTTAAACAAATTGATTTTTAAAATGTATAGCGAATTCCTCTATCTGGGGTATTCAGTTGGTGGGCAGATAATACAAGGTTGTTCTTATCAAATTGGCTGAGTCTACTGTTGCACTCAAAAGAGAACTACAAACCTTACCTATATATATGCATTAACAATGGAAAATTGGCAGGAATGGGAGTGGGTGATCCAAACGAGAGGTAAAGCTGAGCCTTCAGTCCGTGAGTCATACACATACAGAAGGGTCATCGCATTAGCTGGGAAAACGGCTGTCATCTCAATGTACTTCTCGTTATGACTGCAACTTGTCCTTTTGCTGGACACTTTTTTTATTTTTTAAGATCGATACCAATATGGAAAAATTGATCTGTCATAGATAGCAAGGATTAACAACATTCAAATACATTTCTTCCACGACTCCTAGATGTGGTACTAACGTTTTAGCTAAATATACGTCAACAAGTCCATAAAATACCTCCAAACTGCTTCTGCACTTCACTTTGGAGGGCAAGACCCTGATGGGTGCAAAACTGACTGTTTAGAAGAGGCAGAACGGAGGATGGCTAGGATATCTGACAAATCTAGATACGTACAAGCTCTTCAGAGCAGCCAGGAGGTTGAACAGATGCAGCCACAAAAACCAAATCCTTGGCTCCAATCAGAGAGAACAATTTCACCCATACCACTACAGAACATACTTTGGCTTCAACCACGCCAAAGACCACCTAGGAACTCCTTTCCTACCCTATGTACACATTCCTAAAATACTGGGGAAGCTTGACTTGTGCACAAATGCTTACCTCCTCTGCTGTCTCACAAGCCAGACTTCCCACCTGGCCAAAACAACATTTACTTCTTAGTCTCAGAGGGAACAGGAGCAAGAAGGCTTTATTATTTCTTTGACAAAGACAGGCTACAGTCATTGGAGGAATGCTGAGCTTCCTTACCATTACACAGAAATGATAGGTTTAAGTTGATAAGAGGCGCTTCAATCATCAGACGGCAAATTGAAGGGGGAGCAAGGTAATTGTTTTAAAACACTATTTAATCAGCCCTTGAGTTAGAGGCCCTGGAACTTGAACGCCGGGTCTGTGCGACATGCCTATATGAGTAAATAAGAAGAGGAACTGGCAAATGAAATAAATGTAGGAGCATAAGGGACAATATGGGCAAGGGCTGAAATGATTTATATTTGAACAAAATACAAACAAGGTGCATTTAAGGTCCTTATCCAATGGTATTTTACTCCTGTTAGCCCACAGGTCATAATCGATACCTCTGATGTGCCTGTCAACAACATGGAACAGTGCTACATGGTTGGTGAAAAGAAGAAAAACCACGGCACATCGCAGGATCGTAGTGAAATCCATTTATTCCTCTGTGGTGTCTCAGGAAACAAGTCCCCTGATCCAGTAAAACACACTAGGTAAGTTGTTTGAAAGCCAATAAAGTTTTCATGATTGTAAGGAAACAGTCGACAAGTGTTTCGTCAACATTGGTGTTTCTGACCTTTGGCTCAGTCACATTGGGCATTCCTGCTGAACTTAATCAAAGATATTAAAAGAATTACCCTCCCATTAGATCCTTAAACCATTCGGGAGAGGATAATATATGCCCTTAGTATCCCCCTATGGGTCTTCAAATCACACAGTTCCTATTGGCAGGCACGTTATGGGAAACAGACAACAGCACCACAACGTGGCCTAAATGATGGATGAGAATTTGGCATATCAATGCAATGCAATGAAAAAACTTGACTGCTACTTATTGGCAAAATACCTAAATTTGAAAAGATCTGGAGGCCACTTAAGATGTATATAAAAACCCGGAAAGTAGGTTGAAGGATGGCCCGCCATGTCCCGACCTGGTGCGGAAAAGTAGATATCAAACATCAAGTTCTTTCGACCACAGTGCCATAGAGCAGGAAGATCTGGTGACAGACTATTAATCCCAAAAATTGTTGGCCCTTTGAATGCACTTCTTACGGCAATGCCTGACAAAGAATGGCATCGCTCCAGCTTCATTTCTATTATCTTAGGTGGTATCTTGTATAGAGTTTTGAGGCCTGTAGCCCTCGACCCACCTGCCCGCCCCAAAGCTTCAGTGCCACATGATTTGTGCCATTATCAATGAACACTTATGTCGACAGAATTTATTTTATTTGAAAGAAAAAGCAATACATAAAGTATATGCAGAACATAAAGGAATAAAATGGCAGGCACAGTTCCTTTACATATGATCCTTCAAATATAAGATTCGGAGGTGGTTGACAGTGATTCTTCACAACTGGCAAGGGTTCAATTCCAAGAGTGCATGAATCCTGCAGATGGTACAGGGTTTCAGAATTAGAGATTCTGAAGGATCTCTGTACAGCTAGCATACATTTTCTTTAGAGAAAAAACTCTACAACCAGAAGGTTGCCCAGATGGAGGTCAAAAATGTTATTAAGTTAGTCAGGGATCATTTGGGCAGCCTTCTGTGTCCATAAGCAACATTTCCAGGATCATTAGAAAAGGCTGATACTCCAACAGTCATGTGGGGGTAGCTCCACTGGAGAAAGTGGAAAGAAGACTTGAAACTGTGTGGTGCTCTTTGCATGATTCATTTGTAGTCTGCTGGCTCTTCCAAATGTCAGTTGCTGTGACCTAACAATAGTTGTGTTAGCGGTGCAATTTAGCAACTACTTTAGGGCACGAGACCAGGATGTTAGTGGAGCTCCAATAAAGAAGAAAGAGGGACAAAGCTGGAGGCTGATTATCAATTCCATTTCCTTGCCTAACTCCCCAGAGACAACACTGAGAAATAAGTCACTTAAGGGTTGCAAACGTATACAGGAAAAACCGCTGAGAATTAAACCATCCAAAATATATTCAATCTGTAAATAGCAGAAGAAAGGTCATATTGCACTAGGAATTTTAATTTTTCATCATATGTTGAACTGTGAATACACAAGAGATAATATTAAGCACATTTGTGTATTAAATGTGTCTCTATGATCGATAGGGTCAAGACTGATTTGCATATGGCTGGGTCCAAACTGGAATGGCATGGGTAGCAACAAAACAATAGATTTAGGGCCAAATTTCTGTATTGGAGTGAATGTTTGACATTGTTCAGTATGCCGTTCATCACTTGTTCTTTTTGCACTCATACTGATGGGAGCACACACACACAACACTGGCACAGACGGGATGACTGTCCACCAAACAAGAGATACAGTAGTTAGGTCAGCGGATGCATCTCCTGGTGCAACTGCACACATAACTCAAAAACACACTGACAGTACAAGCTATCCTAGTAGAAGAGGATAGTCAAGAGTGAAAAAGCAAAGCATGGCAAACAAATAATTAAACCAGCACTGGCAACGCCAAAATGTTTGCAAATGAAACCCATTGGCTTTGTCTATGCTTTTTTTTTTAAACCCCATATTGTCTCTGTGTATGTACATACAGTTGTAGCAGTCATGTTAAACCGAAATAAAAAACACTCAAAGATGATTACCACACATGCATGAGCACATATGGTGGCCATAAAGAATGTGCAAGATGCCACACCACATGTGGCAAGCGAAATGGCCAAGAAGCATTGCACAGCTGTGAGGCTTTTGAAAAAATGTAACAAAAAAAAAAAAGTATGCAAACATAGCTAATGGGGGAAGAAGAAAGTGAAACCAAAGTCAGCAGTCCGGCACCAGTGCGCAGATACTGAGCCCTAGCAATAATGGAGAACAAGGGTGAATGAGATGGGGGAGTACACAAGGAGCAAATGTAAGCTGCTCTATAGGGGTGATGTGGCTAAGCCTTCACCAAAAAATAATAATAATAATCAAGCATTGGCAAAGCCAACAAGCTTCGCCTTTATCTTTATTTTCTATGAAACTGGCATACACATATTAGAGAAATGTTATCATAATGTTTGTTTTAGTAAAGTAAAAACATACATTGTAACATTTTTATAATATTTGTAAGCCAGCTACATGGCAAAAAGACAAAGGTGATACGTATAGGCATGCGTGTAAGAAGAAGGAAGACAGGAGACAGCGGAAGAAGACCGAAGGAGGAAGAAGACCCAAGAGGCAAGAAGACAGAAGACGCTAGACGAGAGAAGACGGTAGAAGGGAGAATACGCTAGAAGAGAATAGAGAAGAGAGAATAGAGAAGAAGAGATGATACGTAGAAGAGAGGATAGGGTAGAAGAGAGGATAGGGTAGAAGAGAGAGGACAGAAGGCATGAGAAGGCAAAATACGTGAGAAGACAAAATATGTGAGAAGAGTGCAGACTTGAGAAGTCAGCAGGTGGTAAAGAAGACAGCGATGGTATGCAGAAAAAATGAAGTTGGACGGCAACAAAGAAAGAAGACCGAGTAGAAAGCATCAAAGAAAGAAGACGCCAGCAAAGTAATAAGACAGTATGATGGAAGGATAAAGACGACAGCAATGAACAAATATTACAGAAGACAGCAGCGAAGAAAGACGTCAGAGAAGAAGACAGCATGCAGGGAATAAAAAGATGTACCTTCGGCGTCGCAGCCAGCTGGAAGGACACTTGCCAGTGTCCAATAGGAAGTGACCAGAAGGAGTAATAGGTCCACAGGAACCTTGACGGAAAGATCAGCGAAGAAGACGAAGACAACAGGAATTGACATGAAGACGACATGCTGGCCAATCCGAAGCAGGCAAATCACAGTGATGTTGGAGTAAGCCAATAGTAAGTTCAGGTAAGTAATGGGCTGGTTTCAAGCCCCTTTTAAAGATTGTAATTTTTTTTTTTTTTTTAACTAACAAAAGATTTTGCAAGCATGCAAGAAGGCTACTACTCATCCAAAATATAGTGAGACCAAAATGCTTTACAGGCAGAACAAACAGAAGAATGGGGGAGAAAAACCATCAGATCATGAGCAGGCAACTGATAAAGGCAAGAACGTCAACCCATCATTAACAATGGGTGGACCTAAACTCAACTTTAAGTTTGTACAGGATGCAATAGATAATTTTCCAAGTCTGTAGGTACAACTGTGGCCCAACATATGAAGCCCTTACGTGTAACAAAAGCAAGCTCTGACTCACACAGATGAACAAGGGAAAAATAATTAATATGAAGGGTTTTCAGTAGATGCTGCAGGTAAAAGGGGGTTGTAAAGGAGGAGAGCAAGTTTGTTTGGAGAGAAAATCTTCTAATTTCTGAAGTTATTTTTATAGGTATTGAACAAAGTAAATACATTGGTATTGACGTAATATCTAATTCGACTCGTTCATTAATAGCTAAATCATTTACTTAATGGGTTAATGAAGAACACGGTTTCACTGAGGTGGTTTACGTTCCTGGAAGCATCATAACGCAGAGTACTATGTCAATAAATTAATTTTTCTACGTACACAATTATTGTGTCCCTAAATACCAGTTTCCTGAAAACCCTTAAATTTCACAAATGTATAGAAGATCGCAATTATGCATAAATCTGCTGCTTGAAAAAAAACTCTGAACATTTTAAAGAACAGATAGAATGGAGAAAAGTTGCGGAAATCACTAACAGAACATGTGAATCTTTCCAACCAGTTTTTAATCACAGACCCTCGAATTTCCACCTCCAGAAGTCCCCTTTCACTGTTTGGAATAAGCTTTGACATTTCTCCTATGACGTGGGTGCAAAAACCTTTATTTACCTTAAATATTTACAATCACAAATGCAAACTAAAGGAGAACTACAAGAATTGTCTCGCACTTGTGGTTTCAAAACAGACTCGTTGTAAAGTTTCCAGGTTTACCAACAAATTAATGTAATTCAGTTAGAATTATTAAATGGCAAAAACACAGTAAAACCAGATTGCCTTCATTTAACTCACATGCCCAACAAAAGGTAATTAGATACAGATAATTTATTAAAAATATATTTCTTTCAAAGTGATTGAAACTATTCAAAACTGTTAACAACGAACATACTCCCCTCCACCAAGTCAGACATGGAATAATTAATTTTCAAAGAGCTGCATGCTTCAAATACTTTAATGTCTACAAAAGACAAAAAAACGAGGAGCATTACAAACCTGGTTTTAAAAAGATGGTATACAAACCAGTGTATGATCCTAACAGAAGTGATCTTTCGGGGTCCCACGGTATGGACTTCTCTTACTAGAAGTTCTGTACACCAAGCATAAAAAGCAAAATAACACTTCGTGAATAACAGCGTTGCCTATTTTAATGCATCTAGAGTACACCGATTTGGATGAAGAGCGTTTACAAAAACAAACAAAGACCCAGACTGCACCTTCTTGAAAGAACTATGGAATTCCAATACTTAGCAGGTGTCAGACACGAGCCACGAAAACTTGCCAGCAGAGCAGTAAAAGGCTTTATACTGCACTGAAAACTGATTCCAAATACAAATATTACCTGTATATATTTGGGTCTAGAAGCAGTGCTGTGTCCTTTGGCAGTTGAGATAAATGCACGACCTTTGTTTTCAATTGATGTCGTTCATTTTCGTTTACCCATACGTCAGGTAATCTAAGACACAAAAGAGGAAAAAAAAGTGCACTTGAGTTTGAGTCTAATGTGCAGAAGCCTCAAACAAAATGTTCAGACATATGGGTATAGAATGTCAATGTACCATGCTGAACAATGTCATTCCAATGAAATGAGTTATTTTCAAAATGTATAGAATGCATAACTAATTTATGATCCCTATCAACACCAGACCTTTAAATGTATTTAAAACTGTGATATTTGTCAACTACGTGGTATATACTTGGGGTTTTGTCTTGTAGCACCTTTTAATTTTATTATATCGTCGTGTTTGAACTAAATATCCCATAATGCTGCACAAAGGCTTTTGCTGGGATAGTATATATATTTGAAAAAGAAAATGCACTCAACCGTGATCAAGACTTTGTAGGTTGAAACACGTCGGGTGATGGATGTTTGTGTCTTTCTGATTTGTTTGATTTATTAAACAGGAATACTGGACTTCTTGGAGTGCTGCATTTAACTTTATTTTGTTTGGGGAAAATATATATATTCTATATATACACACACATATTCACTTAAAAAAAAAACAAAGGTTACAAGGACATTATAGTTAGGCGCACATTTTAAACGTACAAAACCATAGAAATTCACAAATTACAGTTAGAGTTACCTCAAGTAACAATAACTCATGCCCTAAGGGAAATATAACTTGCACCCAGCTATGAATGGGTGAGTGACTCAGTGTCCAAGTGGCTGAATGTCTATGTCTTGGACACTCAGTGTCTTTATGACTGGGAATTTGAGTGGTTGTATCCGTGGATGGGTGTATGGGTGAGTCAGCGGCTCTGTCAGTGGCTGCATAACAAACTAAGTGAGGGTATGGTTGGCAGAATGGATGAGTGTGTGGTGTGAGTGGCTCTATGGGTTTATAAGTAGGTATGTGTGTAATTCTATGGCTGAGTGAGTGGCTGTATGAGTGAGTGAACGGGTGTGTGAGTGCATGTAAGCATGAGTGACTGGGTGTGTGAGTACTTGTATGGGTCCGCGAATGGGTTTGTGAGTAGCTGTGTGGGTGTGTGAGTGGGTGTATGATAGGTTGCACAGGGTGTTGGTGGGGGTGTGAGTAGTTATCTGGATGTAATCAGATGTCATCAGTGATGTAATCTGTGAGGTCATAAGCAGTACATTAGAGGGGAATAAGGTATAGTTAGGTGTGGTAACTATAACTGCTGACTTGATGCTTTTGTACAAGTGAAATCTGAGCCCAACTATAACATTCCTGTAACCTTTGTTTTATTCAGTGAATTGGTACATTTTTTTAAAATCATATTTTCTAACTATAGTGTCCATCTATTAGATAATGCACTGCAGAGGTATGTGTCTGTTATCAGAGAGTCATAGTATTGAATAATAATTCCTGCATTGGAAATACTGACTTGTGTATGTTTGGTACTAGGTGGCAATGACCTGGGCAAACTTAGTGGGGTAGGTCTGGAAATCCTAAAAGGGGATACCTTTGCTCAATTAATGGTACTTTTCCCCTCACACTGTCTTGGTGTTCACCAACATATACCAAAGGCAGAAATAGAAGCAGACAAGTGAATTCTGTCCACACACAGACAAAGCCAGGAAACGTGTTAATAAAACTGTTTCTGCATTCTTCAGAGGCCAGAGCATGGGCTCTATCTACGACAACTTGCGCTTTGACATGGATGTACTCTATAGAAGTGATGGAGTTCACTTCACAGGGAAAGTTAACAGGATGTTTCTTAACGTGAAACACTACATCCTGTTTAATGTGTAGTTATCATCCACACACAAACACAAAGGTTTTTCTCAGAGCCATTCTATTTCACAAAAACTGTCTCATTTCAGAATCTAATTTTGTAATACTTTCTGAATTTGCAAAAATATTACAAGTACACAAAACAAAAACACTCAATTTACACCAGGAAATTGAAAATTCACAAATACTTAAGTGACTGTGCATTACAGTGGGTGAGTAGCTGATTGAATTAGTGGGAGTGGATGCACAAGTCTCTGAGTGGGTCTGTGCGTGGACGTGTCAATGTCTAAGTGGGTCTGTAAAAGGATGAATAAGGTCTGTGTATGAGTGAGTGGGTAAGTGGGTGCATATGTGTGAGCTGGTCTGGGTTGGGTGCAGGCAAGCCTGAGGAGGTCTGTGAGTGAGTGTCTGAGTGGGTCGGTGACTGGGTGCATGAGTGTCTGACAATGTGAGGGGGTACATGAGTGTGAGTGGGACTGTAAATGGGTACATGCCTGAGAGTATGAGTGAATGTGATTATCAGTCTCTGAGTGGCCAAGTGGTTGCGTATATCTGTGAGTGGATGCACGAGTGTCCGAGTGGGTCTGTGAGTAGACATGAACAGTAGAAAGGAGTAGGTGATCTGTGAATGCACTGTAGTAAGTACACTTGCTACTATAGGAAGTTGTATTACTGGAATGCTGTTTGTATTATTTATGCTCATCAGCTTTGTTAGAGTTGTGACTAGGGTACAGTCTCTTCCCACACCCTACTATTCACATCCTTTATCTGAGAGAGGTGTGTTAGCAGGAAAGACAGTCCCTGAACAGAGCATACTATGCACACCTGTCATCCAAGAGACAGGTCTCAGAAGAACGCTTGGTCTCCCTACACACACTACTATGTACACCTGTCATCTGAGGCAGAGTTGTGACAGGAAAGACCACTCAATGAGCACAGCCTAATGTGCACACCTGTCATCAGAGAGAGATCTGACAGGAGAGCCATGTGCATGCCCTACTATGCACAGCCATCATCTGAGATAGAGGTCTCACTGGAGAGGCCAGTCTTTCTCCACACAGCCAAATACACACACTCGTCATCTGAAAGAGAGGTCTGGAAGGAGACGGCAGTCCATGCAGACACCCTACTACTCACACCTTTCATATAAGAGAGAGGTCTGAGCAAAGAGGCCAGTCTTCTCTAATGCCCTACTAGGCACACTCATCATCCAAGAGAGGGGTCTCTCACTGGAGAGGCTAGTCCCTCCATAAACACTTCTACCTACATGTGTCATCTGAGACAGAGGTCTGTGTGGAGAGGTCAGACTCTCCTAACACCCTACTACACATACCTTTCTCAGTGGAGAGGACACTCCATCCTATATACTACTATTTCCTTAAAATTCTGTCACGATTGGCAAGACTCTTGCAAGAGTAGATCACAAGCTTCAGGGAGAAAAGCTTGCTGCATGGAAAGGTGCAATCTTGTGAGAGACTTGTGAAACCCATGGGGAAATTACTGAGCCTGCTACAAGGTATTTTACAATCTTGTGAGTCTCTTGCCAGGAGGTGTTTTACAATCCTTCAAGAGCCTTGCAAGATGTTGGGGGTGTGGGAGTACAAAAAAAGGGCCAAGATGTCTATCATGGCTCAACCAATAGTTTCCATTCTTATTGCATGGTTGAAGAAATGGTGTAATGTGACTGGGAACAGAACCAGGGATAGCTCAGATTGTTCTTGGTGATTTGGGGGAGAAAGGAGCCTGTTGGAGTTGTGCTCAGCACAAGTGACTGAATTTGGAACTGAGCAACAGTAGCAGCAGTATTGTGGGTAAATGTGTTCTATACAAGGTTAAGTGAGTAAAAAGCTGTTTGTAGAGGTGCATGTTTATTAATATAGGTTTTGAGAGGTAGACTTCAGAATGTGGAGAGATATCGCCACGTATGGGATGTTGTGTTAAAAAAACGAAATGTTCAATCTGTATCTAGTTGGAAGTAAAAAGAGTCAGTGTTTTAAAAATTATGAAACAAAGCATCTGTAATCTTTTAAATACATGGCCAAGGGTTTTTATTAACCTTATTGTGCACATATCGTATCCCAATGAGATGACTGAGTGAAGATATTGCCTTTTCTAGAGTGAAACACTGTGCTCAACGCTAGGAAAGGTGTGTAAAGAGGAATGTGTAACCTTACAAACTGTTAATAGAACCACTTTGAAGGCATGTTACAACTTACAAGTGGATAAAAAAATACAGAAAGGAACATGAATTTAGTATGTTACACAACATATGGAGGAGTAAAACAAAAAAATTATGTACTTTGGAAGAAAGGTGGAACAGCAACTGTGTAAAAAGTAAAAAAAAAAAAAAGAATTGTGACATTTATACCCTTGTAGTAGCTTCTTCTGTGTAGCTCTACTGTACTTGTGTTTGATGACAAAATGATCTGCTTAAGCAGCAAAAAGTGCTTTATTTATATAAGGAGGGTTGTTATCTGCTTGAGCATTGAGTACCTGGTCAGATACAGTGTCACCAGGTTCAAAAGATGTGGATGCCCCTGAGGAGTTACCAAGCTTGCAGTTTGGGCTAACTCAGCCCGAGTAAGGTGTTGAGGGTGCATAGCCCTCAAATGTCACCACATTCTGTTGTACTCATGCTGCATTGATTGTTCTTGCTGCCCCTGCTGAACTCCTTTTTGTATATTTTACAAATCAGCAAATGTGGTTTTATTAATGTTATTGTTTTTTTTTTTTAAACAAAATGTTTGAAGTTATTACTGATATCTTCCCTTAATAGCTCTTAAGATTTGAAAAATAATACAATATTATAGTGTTGACTTAAAGTGGCATTTCATTCCTCAATAACTAACTGTTCTCCTGCATGTATACATATGCATAAGGCACTATAGAGAATTTTGTTCTTCTTCCCAATGTAGAATAAAGATTTTTATACAAGAGGCAGGCTTTGGTACAGAAGCGGATGCATTGTCATAGAAGACTACACACTGCTCTCTGCTGGCGGAGAGGGCAGTTCTTTTGCACATCTTAGTATACATTGTCACTTTGGAGAGAAGTTTCAGTGCAGAGCTCTGGCTCTGTGTACACCGCAGTACACATATCTGTCACCCTGATGAGATGTCAGAGAGAGGTGTGTCCTTGTACAACCACTGTGCACATTTGAATGTAAGGACAGTTGTCAACAGAGAGAATATTCCATTTTACACTCTACTAATAACAATCATTTTCACAAAGAAAGGTTATAAGCAGAGACAGCAGTCTCTACCCACACTGTATTTTGCCCATGTGTTGCTCTAGGGAGATGTCTCAGCTCAGCAGGAAGTGTGTTTTAATATAAACATGTTGTACACACGTGCAGCTGCTGTCGAGCATGGATAATACGTAGTGGAATCGAATGGGATGGGGTACCATGGACTGGAGTAGACTGGAGTAATGTAGACTAGAGAGGGTAGATTAGGGTAAAATGGAATGGGTAGAGTAAGGTAAACTGGAGTGGGGTAGATTGTGGTGGACTGGAGTAGGGTAGATGAGGTAGGGTGGAGTAGACTGGAGTGGGTTAGATTGAAGCACAGTGGTGCAGATTTTGGGAGTCGGGTAAAGTTGAGTAGATTAGAATGGAGTGGGATAGATTTGAGGTGCAGCAGAGAAGACTGGTACTTTGTGGTGGATTAGACTGGTGTGGGGTAGACTGGAAGGAAGTGCAATGGACTGGAGTGGAATGAGGTACACTGGAGTAAGCAGAATGAGGTTGAGTGGAGTAGAGTGGAGCGGTGTGGGGTAAACCGTGGTAGGGTGGAGTGGGACAGATTTGGATGGAGTGGGTAAGATTGGGGTGCAGTGTGGTAGAATGGAGTGGAATGGGTAGGGTGGAGTGAGCTAGGTTGGAGTGGAGTACATCTGAGTATAGTGGAGTACATTGGAGTGGTGTACATTGGAGTGGAGAATGAGGAAGAGTGTGATTGGAGTGGAGTAGATTGGGGTGGGGTAGACTCAGGTAGACTGGAGGAGGTGAAAACTGGGATAGATTGGAATGGAGTGGGGTGGATTAGGGTAGATTTGGGCATGGTAAATTGGAGAGGAGAGAGGTAGCTGAGTTGAATGAGGTACAAAGGGTGGACTGGAGTGGCGTAGACTGAAGTGAGGTAGGGTAGACTGGGGAAGAGTTGAGTGGAGTAGATTGGGGTGCAATGGGGTAGACTGGAGCCGAGTTGGGTGGTGTGGGGAAGAGGAGAGGAGTAGATAAGAATGAATTGTGGTAGACTAGAGTGAAATGGGGTGGACTGCAGTAAATTAGAGTGGGATGGGGTAGATTGGAGTGGGGTAGACTGGAGAAGGTTGGAGTGTAGCTGTGGCTGTTAGGCTACATCTCTTGCACCTAAGTGCATATGAATATAGGGAGCTTGAAAGTGCTTTTGGTGGAATACATATGAGAATGAGGACTTAGACACAGGTTTAAAGGAGAAATGGAGTAGTTGTTTTAGGCACAAAAGTGAAATGCTTTAAACAGACACATGCTTTGTATACGCAGAAGAGGTGGAATACATATGAGACTGAGGACACAGGTTTTAAGAAGAAAGGATTAACTGCAGTGCTGCCCAAAACTGAAACACCTCCAAAAGGCACATAATTTGTGATTGAAAAGGAACAGATGTGTTGAAAATGTTTATTTTACTTAGTAGCAGCCAGGATGTGCTTGTCTGGAAAGCCTATGGGAGTCTAGTTTCAGACTAGTGTACTCTTCAAAGAGACATACACTTTGCATGCACAGAGAAGAGATGCACACTACAAACAGATGCAGTCACACAGGCTGCTTTAAAATTTTGTTCCAATTATTTGGTGCTGTAAAACGAAGCTTCAAATTCCAAAACAATTTGAGTTTAACAACAAACGCCCAAAGTTTTAGGATGGAAGTGAAAATGATGGACAGAAAATGGGAAACAAGTATTTCAAATCACAGTGTGAGCAGCGGAAGGACACTAACCAAATGAAATCAATTAGTACTCAGTCCATTCTCTGGAGAAATAGAAAAAATGTGATGTAAATCATACAGTGTCCAATTAGGAGGCAGCTAAAAAGAATGATAATTTAGACAGTAAATGTTAAGTAATGGGTGGGGCTCCAAGCCCTTTATTGTGTACAACACCCCTTGCAGCAACAGTGCATGTGTGCTGGTAAGAAAGATCTAAAAAGAGGGAAGCCTCAAAAGTGTGATTTCCAATTTTCATTCCCATAGGAAAATGTGCTCTCAATACAGGAAAAAAGGCTGAAATGAAATATACCAAATTTGTCAAAACTTTACAGCTTTACTAGATATTGTGATTTTTGTTTTTTAGCATAAAATTGTTCAGTTGCTTTCAAGTAGCATTCAGGGTGGTAATGAAAGAGCTAACACTGATAAAATGTTAGACAGCATGGTTGTTTAGGTATGCCCTGATTGGTCAATTCAAAGCTGACTGGTAGATCCTAATTGGCTGACCACAACATGGAGAATATGTTGTGGCAACCATCAGAGGACTCGGTTCACTAGTCCTGAAGTACAAGTTACTTACCTTCGGTAACGAAATATCTGGTAGAGACATACTCTAGTTGCAGATTCCTTACCTTAGAATTTTCCCCCAGGCGTCAGACTGGATCCAGAGATTTTTCTTCGAGCAATAACATTGTGCGTCGGTAGGTGGCGTCGATCGACTCCACAGGCATCGTAGTCTCCGTGATGACGTCGGGAGTAGTATATAGACGCCGCCCTCGCGCAGTGACGTCAGTTTCTTTTAACGACTTTCCACGCCAGAGCGCAGAGCCGCTAAGAACTCTGAGATTGGTGCACCAGAGCTAAGGACCTGAAAGAGGGAATCTCTGTCCCTAGAAATCAGTTCGCAAGCGGGGAGGATGGGTGGGCAGTAAGGAATCTGCAACCAGAATATGTCTATACCAGATATTTTGTTACCGAAGGTAAGTAACTTGTACATCTGATAGAGACATCTAGTTGCAGATTCCTTACCTTAGAATAGATACCCAAGCAATGCCATCCTCAGTGGTGGGCTGCAAACCAAGATCATACTAGAAAGTCCTGCAGGACCGAACGACCAAAGTAGCCGTCTCGACGGACCTGACTATCCAGGCAGTAATGCTTAGCAAACGTGTGCAGGGATGCCCACGTATGTGCTGTGTCCAGAACAGCTCCAATGAAAGAGAGCGTCTGAGAGGGAGTCAGGTGTGACTTCGCCACATTTATAGTGAATCCTAGCTGGTGCAGGAGGTTCCCCATAGTCTGAAGGTGGGAGACAACTGTCTGGGGCGAAGGCGCCTTCAACAGCCAGTCATCTAGGTAGGGGAAGACTGAGACCCCTAACCTACGCAGATGAACTGCAACCACTGCCATCACTTTCGTTAACACCCGAGGGGCGCTGGTAAGGCCGAAAGGGAGCACAGTAAACTGAAAGTGCTTGTGACCTATCACGAATTGTAGGTAACGTCTGTGGGGAGGCAAGATGGGGATGTGGAAATAAGCATCCTGCAAGTCCATTGCTACCATCCAGTCTCCTGGGTCCAAGGCAGACAGAACCTGAGCCAGGGTGAGCATTTTGAATTTCTCCTTCTTGAGGAAGTAGTTGAGGTCCCGAAGATTTAGGATAGGACGTAAGCCCTTGTCCTTCTTTGGGATCAGAAAGAAGCTGGAATAACAACCACGACCTACTTCTGGCACAGGGACCCTTTCTATATCTCCCTTGGCCAAGAGAGCCGTGACTTCCTGCCGGAGAAGCACCAAATGATCCTCCGGAAGATGATGGAAGGATGGTGGCATGTGTGGTTGTGCAGATTCGAGAGGGAGGGAGAAGCCCTTCCGAATGATCTGCAAAACCCACCAGTCTGTGGTGATATGTTCCCAGTGGTGCAGGTGATGGCGGATTCTGCCACCAACTGGGTGGGAGTGAGGGGACGGACTAGGAGGGTTTGGAGGCTGCAGCAGGGATAGAGGTGGACTGGACAGACCTCTCGTTCCCTGTACAACGGCCATGTGGGATTATGCGTCCACAGCCACGCATAGGCTGTCCAGCGCGTGTGGCACAGTGGCTGGGTAGAGAATTCGATAGGGCGCCCCTTCTGTGTCCACAAAAGGGACGACAAGCAGACTGTGGTGGGCGTGTGGCAGAGGAAAGACCAAGGGACCAAGCCGTAGCCCGGGAATCCTTGAATCTCTCCAAGGCCGAGTCTGCTTTGTTTCCGAAGAGACGGGTGCCATCAAAGGGCATGTCCATGAGTGACTGCTTGACATCCCCCGAGAAGCCAGAAGTGCGTAACCAGGCGTGGCATCGTAAGGCCACTGTCGTCGCAACCAATCTGCCCAGAGAGTCGGTCGTATCAAGCCCACAACGGATAGTGAACTTTGCCGCATCTCTCCCATCTTTCACTGCTTGGGAGATGATAGCAAGGGCCTCCTCTGGTATCTGCGGCAAGAACTGCGCAACCATATCCCCCAGGGTGTGGGTATAGTGGCCCAAAAGACATGTGGTGTTCACAGACCGCAGTGTGAGGCTGGAGGAAGAAAACAACTTCTTGCCAAATTGTTCCAGCCTTTTGGATTCCCTATCCGGAGGTGCGGAAGGGAACACGCCAGAAGAAGAGGAAGCCTGGATTACAAGACTCTCAGGCGTAGGGTGTTAGGACAGGAATTTAGGGTTGTTTGGCATGGGCCGATGGCGGCGAGCGATAGTCCTGTTCACAGGAGCCCCTGTGTTGGGTTTGGACCACGTACCCATCAATGGGTAGGAAATCAATGAGGGCCTCATTGAATGGGAGAAGGGGTTCTGAAGTAGAAGCCCAAGGCTGAAGCACCTCTGCCAGGAGATTAGACCCGACTTCCACAGTAGGTAGCTCAAGGCCAAGGACCTCAGCTGCCCTATTGACCACCATAGTGTAAGTAGCTCCTTCCGCCGTAGCCACGGTAGGAGGAGACAGCATGCCAGCGTCAGGAGAAGTATCCAGAACACTGGCTTCGCCCAAATCCTGTGCCCAGTCCATAGCAGGGTCATCCTGGTATTCATAAGGGTCCAGGGACCCCTCCAATTCCTCCCCCTATTCGTACTCATAGGAAAAAGGGTCCGAATCCGACCTTGGGCGAATAGGGCCCACCGAAGCCAATGGCGGCATCGGCCGAAGCCACTCCGACTCGGAGTCGTCGGGATAAGAATGGGGTCGACGTCAATAGTGGTCATTACCGAAGTCTGGAGCGTCGACATTCGAACCGACGCCGGGGAAGGTCTTGAAGGTGCAACCGGCGTCAGTGAGGATCCGCGCACGGATCCGGAGGTGACCTCGGTACCCAAGCCGCCAGCGCGGAACCCGAAGGCCGCTCAGCCGAACCCCTTGGGCCCGAAGGCACCGTATTAGGGTCGGCCCGCCCAAAGATGAAGCGCATGGACTCCTTCAGTAGGGCGGGGGTTGCTCCGGCTCCGGCAAAACTCGGGGAAGCGCGGAGTCGACCCAGACGCAGGCTCCGAGGACGGAGGCCTAGTGCATGGACACTCGTCCCGCGTCGGCTGAGCGACGGGGTAAAGTCGGAGAGCGTTGGGACTTCTTCGACGACTTCTTCTTCTTACCTTGACCCGAGGACTTCGAAGAAGACGAGTGGTGACGACTCAGCGACCCATCTCAAGATCTTCCTCTCGAGCGAGACCGGGATCTACGCAAAGTTGAGTGCTGGGCCGCCATTAGCTTTAGGGACCGCTCCCTCAAAGCTTTCGAGTGCATGGCCAGACACTCGGAGCACGACTTCGGGCCGTGCTCACGTTCGAGACACCACAGACAAACGCGATGAGAATCCGGCATTGACATCGTCCGATGGCAGCCCTCACAAGGCTTGAACCCCTCCGAGATCTGGACCATATCTGAGAGATTTCCCTGATGCTGCGCCCACTGGACCTTCATGTCCCACTAAAGAGCCTGCATATGCCATCTGGCATGTGCTACTAGCAGGATACATGAGGCCATGAGGCCCAGCCGGTCTTCAGGGACATCTCGAGGCACCAAAGTCATACACAAAAACCTTTGACAAAAGGGTTGAATTTGGCCCAAAAATAGCCAGGGTGGCTCTCTCCGGATCAGCGCGTGGCGCAGAAAGAAAGGAACTGACGTCCCTGCACGAGGGCGGTGTCTATGTACTACTCCCGACATCATCACGGCGACCATGACGCCACCTACCGACAGGGCAAGGGTATTGCTCGAAGAAAAATCTCCAGATCCAGTCTGACGCCTGGGGGAAAATTCTAAGGTAAGGAATCTGCAACTAGAAGTCTCTATCAGATAAAAACAATTAAAGCCCACATACGGGGGAAGGGTGGGCATACCTGATCCCCAGTACCATGAGGCCCTTACGTCAAATTAAATATTAGATATCTATATCCATCCATAACTTTCACTCCAACTCTCTGTATCGCTCTATTGCTATCAATTTGTAGATATCTAGATCGATAATTAGATGCTGTGGTAAACACTCAGTAATTATAGTTAGGGTGAACTTTGCACTAGTTAGACAAATGTGCTTGAAGCTTTGCAGACCTGCTGCCCTAGTTTCTTTTTGAGAAGACAAAGTTTTGCAGGGTTTGGCCAAGGGGAGCAAAGAGAAAAGCGGGTTAGGAAAACGGGCTTCAAATCCAATGCATTTTCCATGGATGTTTCGATTTCACATAGCGCAAAAGCTGTCAGGTGGATTTTAATGAAATTTGGAAGTATTACTTATTAAATGGTGCAGATGGTTCTGTGGGGATACTGCAGGCAAGTAGAGTAAGTAAATGGTAAGTTATAAGGTTTTTCAACTTAGTGATATCTTGCAGCACAGTACTACTAAAAGTAGGCTGGAAGCCCAAAGAATTAACTAGACTGCATATGTAAAGTTTCAGATTTACTACATGAACAACTGAAAGACCCAATTATGGTCACATTCTAATGGAAAACTATAAACAAGTACATAACAAATAGAACACATCTTAGCCTACATATGTTTTCTTTGCGTTCTCTCTGGCTCCCAAAATAAAAGTGTCCCAACAAGCCAAACAAAAAACAACTTTCTAATGCACCCTTGTGCAACAAAATGAAACAATTCTCTAGCAGTGAGCCACACAACCTTATTTGGAGGGCATGGTAACTGGGTTCTAGGAAACAAAATCTCAATTTTTAGAACAATAACAATGATTGCCTTCCATTCACTTTGATCTTTATATGTAGCACAATCCTAATAAAAGTTGCAAAGAAGCCCATAAAATATACGAGACTGCAAATGCAAAGCCTAAGAATCACTACATGAACAAGTAAAAGACACATATGGTCACATGATTATGTAAACCTATAAGCAAATACATAACAAATACAACGGATAAAACAAAGAAATCACATTTAATCCGATCTATAGTTCTAGTTAGTATTCCGAAAACAAGGAATTCCTTGGATATTACCTCCCTAATAACTTTCCACCCGTTTGACAAACTACCACAAAACTTTCCAGGCCTATATAACATTTTATACGTTTTGAGATTTATGTAAATATTTGTGCTGAATCATTAAGCGGGTTGAAAGATGAGTCCCAAAACAGTTTTTTACACCAATGCATTTTCCATAGACTGTTGTATTTAACATAGTACAAAAACGGATGCACGGATTTACGTGTAATTTGGCAGAATTATACATTATGGTGCAGAGATGATGCTTTCGGGTACTGCAGTTAATTAGGATATGTATTTGTTAAGTTAGATGTCAATTAAACAATGACATTGGTCATCGCTGTACTTTTGCACATTTTCAATAAATTCTGTGAAACTACTGTGATACATGGCCATAAACCTATTTAAAAATATACATTTCACTACCTAGTACCACTTTAATAAAATGGTAATAGGTAGGGACCTACTACTTACCTATATCCAAGGCCTTAACACTGAACACACCCAAAGTGTAGTGAAAACAATATGCCTGCCTTTCCAGTCTAAAATTACAGCCACTGCCCAACTATATACTGGCCTGTCATTGCTATGTACCATGTATATTTCAAAGATATCACAGTATATCATGGCCCAAAAATATAACTAGGACCTAGCTGTATTATTGGATTTTGGTACCCTTGCACCACTCGTGGTGTTGCATGGGCAATGGAATACTTAGGAATGGTTTCTTACCTGTAATCCCAGTTCTCTCTCAGGGGAATCTTCACTGAAGTCACAAGCTTTGAATAGCCCTGCGACATATGGAGATCCCTGAGCATTTAAAATATGTGTTCTTAAGGTTCGATTTTTGTCTTTCTTCAAGAAGGCCTGGAGAAACACTCAAGACATGTAATTTGCAGCCTATAAAAAAAGTCTACAATGGCCAATTTCTTCAGATCTTTCTTTTGAAAAAGGCAAGTCAATAAATACATGTAAAAGAGAAAGGGTGGAAATGCCAATTTAACCGCACATCCAATTGAAGCCTAGTGTGCTAGGTTTAAGCAAGCATAATAAATGCAATGATAAGAAACCGGTGCACATCTGGTGAAAAACACCCTGCCACAAGGTAAACAGCCTGGTCTGAAAAATCACAGCAGGAAATTTTAAGAACTAAAACACCAGAGCACACTGAATGATAGGCAACTTAAGTCCAATTAGTATATTCAGCCAAGTCTGGTCACAGGGTAGATTTATTCCACAGATAAGCTAACAAAGTCCATAGCAAAATAGCAGCCAACAAGTGTTTCGCCCTCCAGACTTTCTCAAGCAAGGCTGATAAGGATAGTACGGCACCAAAATGATGTCAGAAAGAGATCAAAAGGTAGTAAGTACCATAAAAGATGTGGAACCTGTTATGACAACTAGAAATATCAGCACTGAAGTCTGCAGTGTAGCACGAAGTTAGGCATGGGTTTTTGTTAGATACAGGCAATGACAGGCACTGGAATTATGTGGCAGGAAATTACCAAATTATAAGGCAGGGATGACCAATTTGTGTGTTAAAAAAAGTCCAAATAGGTATTTTCAATGCCAATAGCTCTAACTCTCGCAAATGCGAGACCTATTGCATTGCAAATGCTTGTTTATTAATTCTTGTCTATTGCTTTCATAACATATAACAGCCATGCAATAATAAAATAAAGCATACTCGACCTCTGCTCACGGTGGCCTTTGTTGCAAAAATGGTGCTTACATCAAAATAAATACACGCAGAACAGATATGGTCTTGAAAGGACAGCAGGCCCGTACTTCTACCCAAAGAATTATCAGCATAAATGCAGGATTTACTGCTAATAAGATACAGAGTAAAGGGGGCATGGCTTGGACGAGGAGGCGCATGGGTGTGTGACTCCGTCTCTCCTGGCGATGTGGGGATATTATCGAGTATTTCAGCCACATTGAGAACAGCATTCTGCGGAGAACCACTAGATTCAGTTCTGGGAAAGTTTCTGGCCTCATACGCTACAATCTGAACAAGGTCAGATCCAGCCATATTGTTTTAATTCACGTTTTTGTCTCCTTTCACTGATATGCTCACATGCGGCACAAAATGGCAGTTCCGACCCTAACCAATGTGAGGTGCGGCCTGAAATATAACAAATGCCACCCTGGGACCACACAATTTGCACTAACTATGGTAGAATTGACTGTGCTTAAACGATATTTGATCTAATGTCAGCAACCATACAATTTATTCAATTTAATGCGCATATGCCTGACTTTAAAATGGCACCCATGATACGACAAATTGTCGTCTAAGGCCTTTTTCGCACCGCTATCTCGGTTTGGACGGCTGGAGACAATTAAGGAATAACCTCACGCTCAGCCCAGGAACAGATCTGCAAGTTCTTCATGTACCAGGCCGACTCTGCCTGATCTTAAAAGACACCCAAAATACAACACACGCATAAATCCTGTATACACAGAGTAAAAGTAATATACAATTTCACTGTTGTAAGTATGAAGAAAACGTTCTATTTGTTCACAACTGATCCTATAACGTTACCCATGCTACACAAGAGCACCAAGTGTACCTCTCCCTGCATACCACATCACTCAAAATGGCTGAAAAAGACAATAAGACGCATGTTAAACGTTCCAAAGTGGAACTAACCTTTCCGGACTCACCGATTAAAAGCAGGGCCGATCTTAACAGTAGGATGGACATGATCCTGAAAAAGTTATCAGATGTGCACGACCTAGCCAAATCCACCAAAATAAAACACTGACTCTATGCAATTTGAGCTGACTGCCATCAGGGTGGATATTTACACCATCAATAATAAAATTTCCGAGGCAGAACAAAGAATCAGCGACCTGGATGATTCCAGGATTAAAACGGACAAGGAACTTCTCTTATTTCATACTTAAACGACGTCCGTGAGAAAAAACATTGCACACTTGGAAGACTAACGCACGAGGTAACCTGAGAATTTTTGGCCTCCCGGAAGATTCTGAAACTAAAGAAGATTCACCCAACCAATGCATCTCCTTTCTTGAGTCTTGGCTACCTATGGTTACTGGTCTTCAATTTACCAATAAATTTGAACTGGAAATAGCACACAGGGTTCCATCTTTCAAACCACAATATAGATCTCTGACCAAACGCAAACCAATAGTCTGCAAACCTCTGCGGTTTCAACACAATGAATCAATCTTGCTGTACATGCACAAAAACAACCATATCAACTGGAATGGATGGAAATTTTATATTTCGCAGGACTACTCCAAAACAACGGTTGATACAAGGAAAGGATTCTTGGCTTTACGCAATAGACTGAGAGACATAACAATCCAATTTTCTTTTGCAGGGCCAGAGAAATTCAGGATCACAATAGGCGGGAAACACCTAACCTTCGATGACCATATTGAACTAAAATCTTACTTAGACAACCTGAATGAACAAGACACGGATAGTTAATAGATTTGTGTCGATCAAAAGGAAAACATAGTCTATGTTACATTGAATGTTATCACTCATTTCCATATTGAAGATGTTGTATGCTTAGAAAAATCGTGGTAGAGATCTGTCCTAATTATTAGGATTTGACTGTGATAACATAATGACACCTGCGTTTCATAGTCTTACCCAATCACTTACAGACCCTCACATCACAATACCTGTCAGGGTCAACCCAGACTCCTCATTGTTCTTCCTTAGTATATTAATATTATTTGACAATTATGTTACCACATTTTATAGCAGTTTTACCTAAAATAGTGCGTTGATACTGTTATACAACTCTCATGACGTTACTTAAATCCTGCCAGTTTTCTGCAAAGTTAGGTCACATCCCAGGATACAGTTTTCAGTTAGTCTTTACTGATCCCTTCCTTAGAAACAGCTGCATAACAGCATGAGTGTGCCATACAATAATGTTTGTACCGCGCTGCCACAAGAGACGTCTGCTCTTTTTCTGTCACCATCTCCATGGCTCTATCAGATAGCTAGGGGGTGGGCTACACGGGTGGGTAGAGGGCAGGTTCTAGTTTTCGTTTTTTTGTCTTTTTTCTTCCTTTCCTTTCTCCTATTTCTTCTACTCCTCATATGAATTTAACTATTGAACATTATAGGTTTGATACAAAAACATTTAGGAATCCACCCCACACAATCATAAATAGCATGAGCCCGGTCCACTCTACACACAACAATTATTGGAACATTGTAATCAGACACATACATATTGTACTCACATATATCCGTCTGCTGCATATCAAGGTGATTCCACTTCAACATAGTCGCTCTCCTTCTACAGGAGATTCTTCAATATATAATAACTTACACCTTTACCATTTCCCATATTACGATGACTAGTTCTCATAGCACAGAAAATTTCAATATTGTATCCTGGAATGTGAAGGGCATGAACAATCCAATAAAATGCAAGAAAATAATGAACCACATATACAAATCCAAAGGCGATATTATCCTCCTTCAAGAAACAAGAATCACTGAATCCGAAGCACTCAAACTACAAAACAATTGGATTGTTGATATTCACTGTTCTGCAGCAATTCATAAAAAAAAAAAAAAGGTGTAATTACATTGAGCTCCAGAAAAGCCTTGAATACTGAGTCCCACATTACAGATACAGAAGGTAGGTGGGTCATATAAACCTTAAAGAATGGTGAAACCGGAATTCATGTAGTTAATATATATGGCCCGGATACTGAAGACTGCGGCTTCTGGACTACGATTTCAGGAAAACTAGCTCAATTGCCAAATAATGACCTCATAATAGTTGCAGGCTACTTCAACCTTCCCCTAGATATCACGATAGATAATCCAGCTGTAATTACCGCCCACCTAAAGCACAAAAAATCCTAAAAGATATTTGCTCTAAATATGACCTTAAAGACACAAGGAGACTCCAACACCCTGATATGAGAGATTACACCTTCTATTCTCATCCTTACGATTCTTACACAAGAATAGATTATATCCTCGTCACGGGCTCCCATACTCACCTTATAGATCAAACAAATATTTCACCAATATTGATTTCGGACCACGCATGCATGAACACGATACTAGCGGGATCCAACACCAGAAACCGTACTAACAGATGGCATTTGAACAACGAGATTTTAAAAGACCAAGAGAATATAAGGAGAATTGAGTGGGCTATTGCTGACTTTTATACAAATAATTCTACCCGGATGTCCACATACAAACCTTCTGGGATGCTCTTAAAGCAACCCTAAGAGGCACTTTAATAGAGATGAAAACTAGAATTATTAAAACCAAAAACAATGCTCTTTTGGAGCTGGAACGTGAAACTGGCTTCTTAGAAGCCTCTCATATCAAAACGCTAGATAAACAGACCCTCAGTAAGCTCACCGCAAGGAAATATGAATACAATAGAATACTAGTGAATGTGCAGCCATGTGGTTTAATAAATTTAAAGACCTTAAATTATGTGATTCCAACAAAGCAGGGAAAATGTTAGCATCATATTTAAAACCTAAACAAAATCAAAAGAACATACCTGCAATCAAAGATAAGCTAAACTCCGTCCACACCAACCCTCAAAAAAATCATAACACTTTCAGACAATTATATATGGAATTATACTCTGAAGTTAAACAGACTACACCCGAACAATGTATGAAATTCCTACATAAGCGAAACCTACCAAAACTCTTGGAGGATGATAAAAAGATACTAGGCAAACCATTCTCTGCAAACGAAATCACTGAAGCCATTAACACACTAAAAGACAATAGGGCAAATGTATGTCGGAACAACGCATGCCTGAACAACGCGGAACAACGTCCGCGTTGTTACCACGAATGCCTTAACAACGATTTTTCGTTATAATGGCATTCCTGGTAAAGGCATTAGTGAACGGCATGCATGGTTCCAGCATGCGACCCCCCTGGCCTCCCACCCCACCCCTAAAACCTAAAAACACCCAAACCCCCACCCCTAAAATTACCACGACCCCCCACCCCGCTCCTAAAACCACCCCAATCCCCCCCACCCCGCCCCTAAAACGTGAAACCACCTCACCCCGTCCCTAAAACCCAAACTACCCCCAAAAAGTAAAAATACCCCAGACCCCCCCCACCCTGCTTCTAAAACTAAAAATACCCCGACCCACCCGTCCCCGCTCCAAAACCTAAAAATACCCCGACCCCCGCAAAAAACAAAAAATACCCCAACCCCCCCACCACGCTCCAAAAACTAAAAATACCCCCACCCCTGCCCATAAAACTAAAAATGCCCGACCTCCCCACCCCTAAACCACCCCCAAAAACTAAAAATACCCCGACCCACCACATCCGCCATAAAACTAAAAATCACCTGACCCCCCACCCCTAAACCATCCCGACCCCCACCCCTAAAACTAAATACCCCGACCCCCCCACAAAACTAAAAATCCCCAACCCCGCCCCTAAAACAGCCCCAGTCCCAGCCCAACTTAGCTGATCACGTCCTCCCCCTCAGCCGGCTCCCTTCTTCTGTGCTTTAACCACGGATGTGCGTGGTTCAGCACATGCGTGGTTAAGACACCTAACAAGGAAGTTATGGTTAAAGAAAGCATTGTTCCGCTTTCGTTGTCCATGACTTCGTTGTTCGGGAATTGTGGTTCAGGCTGCTTTCCAGGACCAGATGGTCAAATTCTATAAAACATTTACAAAATCCCCTTACCCCACTCTCTTAAAACTATTCAACACATACGCCTCCTCTGGAGAAATTTCAGGCACATCCACTGAAGCAAATATTATTGTTATTCCTAAGGAGGGTAAAGATCTCTTATTACCAAAGAACTATAGACCAATCTTGCTAATAAATCTTGACTGTAAAATTTATGCAACAATTCTAGACAAAAGACTCAATCCCTACCTACCTCAGCTAATTAGCAACTCACAAGTAGGATTCTTAAAAAAATAGGATGGCCAATGATAATTCACGACTTCCGTGCCATGCAAAAGAGAGAGCCAAGAACTTATCAATGTCAACAGTGGCCACAGCCTTAGATGCAGAGAAGGCTTTTGACAAGGTCTCTTGGACATTCCTAGGACAATCTCTTAAATACTTTAACCTTGGAAATGTCTTTATAAAAATGATCATGGCACTATACAATAACTCTAGGGCTGCTATCGCTATAAATGGCATGGTATCTATGTCTTTTAACCTCAAAAAAAGGCATGAGCAATGGTGTCCACTTTCATCCTCCCTTTTTCTGTTAGCCCTCAATCCGCTAATCTCACATATTAACAATAACCCACAGATATCAGGTATAGACTTTCAAAATAAAATAATCAAATTGATAGCCTACGCTGATGATATTTTAATCCTTTCCGATGACCCTCACTCATCCATTCAGGCTCTAACGCACACAATTGCACAATATTCCCATGTATATGGTTACAAATTAAATAGAGATAAATCAGAAGTGAAATCATTAAACCTGTTAGGTCCCCAAACTTTATTAGGGGATTCAGGACTTATTTGGCAACCAAATTACATAAAATACTTAGGTTTAGAATTTGGCTCAGATTTAATTGACACCCTACTTCATAATGAACACTCTTCAAAAAGTCAAACAGTTGCTAGATGGTTGGTCTCCAAGGTTTATCACCTGGTGGGGTTGTATCGAAACAATACAAATGATGATAACCCCCATAGTGAACTACTTAATAAGTATGCTTCCCTTATATCTCACTGATGACTTCCACCATAAAATAGATAAAATAATCAATAACTTTATATGGCACGGTAAGAAACCTATAATAGCCTTACACAAACTAAGACTCCCCAAATCTCTGGGTGGCCTTAATCTACCTAACTTTAAAAATTACCAATCAGCATTTCTTGACAAACAAGGCTCTTACTGGTTCTCACCACTCTCAAACTAAACTCCACTTTGGTATGAAGTAGAAAAAGCAATGTTGGGGAACCTAGATCCGAAAACCCTTCTCACTTCAACTGAGAAAAATATACCATACTCTAAATATATATTCAGAAACACTAAACGTGCACTACTTTCTATTAATAAGAAACTAAAAGTTAATCTGAAATCCTCTAATATTGCTTCCCCTTGGTACAACCCAAATATCAAGTACGAAGGCCAGACTCTTCATTAGCAATCATGGATAAACAAGGGCATTTACTACCCCAAACAACTGGGTACACTCTCTAATCCTTTTACCTTTGCGAATTTACGAAATATATACCTCATTGAAGAGAAGGACTTCTATAACTTCCTTAAACTTAAAGTAGCACTATCAAACACTCTCACTCTCTACGAGGACCCTTCAATCCTCTCATTACTCTTGAAATTATCCAAGTATAGCTACCAGGTTTCTAGAATATACCATTTCCTTCAACCATCAAATACCAATTTTCTGAGGAAGACCTTAGATTTCTGGAATAATCAATCTGACTCAGGGATTATAGACTCAGAATGGACAAAAATGTGGAGATCAGTGACCTTACACAAAGTCACCACGATTCTATCACAAACCAAATTCTGGACATTACATAATATTTTATGGACACCTTCTCGCCTACACACAGCAGATACTCCCTTTTGTTGGAATTGTCAGGAAGAGATTGGAAACCTCCCTCACCTGCTCTTTTCCTGTACACAAGTCCAAAACTTTTGGTCTGAAGTCTTCCTTTTTATCTCCAAACTGTTCCATATTAAACCGAGAAACAATTTCTCATACATAATTACTGGCTTCCTAGATGCCAATATCAAGTCGGAATCCGATCGCCTCTTTCTTGACCTTATCCTTACTGCAGCTATCAAGTCTGTTACCGCAAATTGGAAAGCTACACACAAAACCAGCTTTAAATCTTGGCTAAAATTGATAACTCAAATACGTGGTGCGGACAATACTGCTTTTCAACACTCTCCATGGAAAACTCACTCTCATACTATATGGGACACCTTTGATTACTTTTTTGCTTCCAACAAACCTCCATGAACAACTTCTACTTTGGGCTGTAGTCCGAACACCGAGGGCTCAAACCTCAACCCATTCAACTCAAACTATCTACTCCTCATTGCGATATAGATCTACATCTTACCCTATTTTTCACTTATTCTCTTATTTTTCTTACTCCTTTCTAAGTTACTGCTTCCTTGCACTTAATTATTCAACATATAAAGCGTTGCCCATGTATGTTTACAGTACCTTGTTCTCACTATTTATAATTATATAGTGGTTTAAGACAAGCCAATTATGTATGTAATTCTGTAACACTATCCACCTATGCTCTTTTCTTCTTGTTTTCTTTTTGCGTTTTAAATATAGAAGAATAAAATATCTTTCTGAACTTTAAAAAAAAAAAGGAGGGTATGTACAAAGCAGCCAACACCACTGTGAACTTCAATTAGATACAAAACAGAGACAGTAGTGTTCCAAGGACACCTTGCCGATCTATCATCAGCATAAGGGCCTTTTTCCCCTTACGTAAAAAGGTTCAACATGTGCAGTGGGTTCCTCAAACTCGTGTCACTCACGCAGCACAGACACAGCCGTACAAACTTTAATCATGCACAGAGCCCAGGTGAAGCTTAGGAGATGAAAACTTACAATGTCCTAAACATACCGGTAACGCAGGACTTGCACCAAAATTGTATGCTTTAACCACACAACACAAGCAGCAAGCTGATGGGAGCCCCGCAACAATAAGGGGCTTTATGAAGAAGTGTGATAGTGACTAAAGTCCCCTTACACGCACAAGACAGCTAAAAATGAGAGCGCACCGCAATGGTTACACAATTAACATTCAGGTGGTGTTAATGGGTCCTGGTTGTAACATTCTAGAGCCACCAATAACATGAGGGTGATGCCAATAATACTATGAGGCATTCCAACGGGTGCCTCAAGAAAGCAGAAGCCGAAAATTAACATGAGTTATGCTACTCAGTTAAACGCTGCTAGCTGCAGCTTATTACCACAAAGTTGATCAGCAAAGCTATTCATTTGCCCTACTGCTTCTGTGACAACTAGTACGAGCTATCTAAGCAAGAGCGAGATGTATTCTGGTGCCTGTAGTTTGCTATTAACACTACAAGCATAATCGCAAACGCCCAACACGAAAAGCGATGTGGAAATATGTTGTAATGTAATTACATGATTCACCCGCAAATGCTATGACTCAGAGGCATTCCAAGTGTTCAAATCATTAACATTTCTAAAGCGCGCTACTCACCCGTGCGGGTCTCAAGGCGCTAGGGGAAAAAGGGGGGTTATCGCTGCTCGAACAGCCAGGTCTTTAGGAGTCTCCGGAAAGCGGAGTGGTCCTGGGTGGTCCTGAGGCTGGTGGGGAGGGAGTTCCAGGTCTTGGCCGCCAGGAAGGAGAAAGATCTCCCACCTGCCGTGGTGTGTTCCAAGCATATTGTGATTTGTGTGGTTTTCCATTCGCGAGCAGTTGCTTGCTGACTGGCGAAGGGAGCACCACATCTGAGGAGTCACTAGCTTGATTAATAAAGGCCTCAAATCAATATTGCGGAGTGCAGCTTGATTACTACAAAATACAACTTAATTTATTTTGCTATGGGACAAAGTCTGGCAGGTACTGCAAGTCACAAGTGACATTGATACAACCAGCTGAACTGAATCCTATCCAAAAAGATTCAATAATGAGGCATGTCTGCTTAAGGTGGGAAGGCGCCAAACACTTATATGACAACTAGGACCTATAAACAATTCTTCAAATGCACTGACCAATAAACAGAAGTGCAAGAATGGGCTCAAGCAAGCCAACAGCAGGGTTAAGTCCCTGGAAATAGAAGAGGCAAAAGGGTGGCGAGACAATGCACGAGCAGGAAATAACGGAGACAGATACATGGTAAATACGGGGATGTGCTGAGTAAACAAAGCCAAATCCCTATTAGTTTCCATACTGGCTTCTCTTTTAACCTCTTATCAGCCCTCACACTGGGGAGCTACTCCATTAGTCTGTAGGGAAAGAGGATATGCTTCGGGTAAGAATGACTTCAAAAGCAACATTATCTAAAGCAGAAACACCTTCACACCTGGTGCGAGTATGGCAGAATTTATTCATACTTAGTGCATGACTAGTATGGCCAAAGTCTTGCTCTAGCAGTCTTATTAGCTTGACAAATTAAAAAAAAAAAAAAAAAACAGAAGCACCTCCAATGCCACACTATAACCTGCTACAAGATCTGAAATCTCCATCATGGTATTTAGGGAGGAGTCACTGAACCTAGTCAATTAATCCCACACCTGGCATACATAACAAGCAATGGTGAGACAGCTGGTCATTAAAATGTCTGGTTTACTCATAGATTCCACATACCTCTGCAAACTGTCTATCGGAAATAAAGCAGAAATGCAAACTTTTGTGCACACATCAAAACTGCACCAATGGCTCAGTAAACAAAGAAGACCTAAACCGCCCTACATTTGTCTCGTTGCTAGAATACCAATGATGACCTAAGCTTGAATGAATAAATGAATAGAGTTAAGGGGCTCTACAGCTGGTGCGGATTGTGTCGGGTGAGATGAACCTCAGCAATGATTAGAAAACCTTTTCCGTTCTTTCAGGTGACTGACGTGGGCTGGTGTGGCATTATGTATTTTTGTAGCAGTGCTACCAAATAAGAACATTTCCATAGAGTTTGCCACACCAAGGAGGTTCCACTGCTGTAACCACCGAAGTAAGATTATCTGTTGTAAGGGTTAGCCGCTTGTCTCTTGCTTTCTTGGTTTTTATTCCCCATTCCTCCCATTAGAATGGTGCCCTTTTCTTTTCCTCTGTTGACTTCTGTGACTGCAGGTCATCTTGAGCACCTGTTGATTTTTGAGCAGTCATAGCAAAGGGGTGCAGCTATAAGGGAGTTTGTAGGCCTATTGCATCCTTGTTATGCAAGAACAATGCGTCCACTTGGGTTTTTAGAAAGCTGAAATCACTTAAGGTGCTTATCAGTTGTTCTGGCTGCTATGCAACAAGTCTTAGAGACAGAAGTCCATCGCCCTGCTGAGACTGCCAAGCCATTTGCCAGGCAGGCTCAAGTGTGTCATGTGCACCTTTGTTTGCGTCTCGTGTTTATCAGTGCCACCCTTGTCTTTCCTGATCGCATGTCCTTCGTTCCAGGGACCTCATTTTCCACCAACCACATCCCAGTCACAAGAGAGAGTGCTTACATCAAACTGCACTATGGCAGTTAGTGGAGTTCTCAACATGTTAGGGGCACAAACACGCGTAGTCTAACTTGCGGGTGGCAGCTGGGCTTTGGCCTACCAACGCACTGTCAGCTGATTTAGGTGAATTTTATATTGTGAATGTGGACATGTTGAGCTGTCCCTTGTAAGTTTTGTTTTAGTTTTGGGGCTCTATGAGTCAGTGTTAAGGGTGAAAAGCGCTGGGGATGTTGATGCGGGGGGCATGAGGGAAGGGGGACACACAAGTCACACCTCAACCTAGTGGGGCCGCTTCCGTATGGCGGGGTTCAACCCTGTGTGGATCCATAGGCAGCCACCCTGCTTTGTCAGGACCACTTAACAGCTGACTCCTGGTATTTTTTGAGAAGATACAGTTGACTCGCAGCCCATCTTAGGGTGCTGCAGCTACTAAGTGCTCCCCTGCTGCTGCTGAGGAGACCCGGCTCCAGATGGTGATCCTGGTGCGGCTCCTCTGCACCCTAAAATGTAGGTGCCCTCTGCCAGAAAACCTAGTCCATACTAGGACGCATCCGAGTAGCAAGTAGGTGTGTGGCTTGGGCTGCGAGACGCGTTAGCTCAAAGTAAGCAGTCAGGTGGGTTAAAGGTGGACGGGTTCATATACGTTGTTTTGGAGCTGCTGGTCTTCTTCATCGCAACAGGTGGCAGCGGCAACCGGGGCAATCCAGGGAGCCACACTGCTTCAGTCCATGCCTCCAACCACTTCAGTTCGCCTCAAGCCGCCTATACACCTAAATCCCCCACCCCGTGCGGAGCAGCGAGTTGCAGAAGCGTCTCTCCGCGGCATCTCCAACCCAACTCGCTGCTCATTCACTAGCTCCTCCTCCAATGTGCAGCATCTCACTCACCTTATGTGGTCAGAAACTCGTCTGGAAGTGGCAGGCTGGCATAGACCAGTCAGCCTTGCACTAGCAGTTGGGCTAACATACAAGGGGCATCCCTAAGATGCCCTCTGTGTGCATTTTTCAATAAATCCCACACTGGCCTCAGTGTGGGTTTATTGTGCTGAGACGTTTGATACCAAACTTCCCAGTATTCAGTGTAGCCATTATGGTGCTGTGGAGCTCGTAATGACAGACTCCCAGACCATATAGTCAGTATGGCTACCCTGCACTTACAATGTCTAAGAATAGACAAAGACACTGGTGGGGCATAGTAATCATGCAGCTATGCCCTCACCTGTGGTATAGAGCACCCTGCCTTAGGGCTGTAAGGCCTGCTAGAGGGGTGACTTACCTATGCCACAGGTAGTGGTTTGTGGGGATAGCTGAGGGGAGTGCCATGCCGACCTTGTCTTTTCTCCCCACTAGCACACACAAGCTGCAAAGCAGTGTGCATGTACTGAGTGAGGGGTCCCTGAGGGTGACATAATACATGCTGCAGCCCTTAGGGACCTTCCCCGGCCACAGGGCCCCTGGCACCAGGGGAACCTTTTACGAAGGACTTAACTGTGTGCCAGGGCTGTGCCAATTGGGGAAACAAAGGTACAGTTTTAGGGAAAGAACACTGGTGCTGGGGCCTGGTTAGCAGGGTCCCAGCACATTTCCAATCAAAGCTGGCATTCACCCTAGGCAAAAAGTGGGAGGTGACCATGCCATCAGTGGCATTTTCCTACAGCCACGTACTCCATTCCTTTCCTCATTCTCAAAATTAAAGACCACAACCAGTAAGGCTGAGATGCAGACATCATTTTTTACCCTCTAAAAATTGCACCAGTGGCTGAGTAAATGCAGATGCCCTAAAATGCCCTGTATTTATTGTCTCATGGCTAGAATACCAATGAGGAGCTAAGCTTAACTGAAAGGCAAATCAACAACCAACATTAGCCAGCATTTTGAAGCAATGCCTTACTTTTTCTGCCACACAAATTAAGCATTCAAGGGAGATGGCTCCAGTCAGTTAAGTTAGCAAGCATTTCAAGAGACAGAGGCACCCCTTCAAAAAGGCAGTGAGCCCCTTTTTGCCCACAGCCTCGTCCTCCATTTCAGCGCCTGAAGGAGCCCTCCATGTGATTTTATAGGCCTGAGGAATGCCACAGTGTTTGTCCTGCCAAACAATGTGGGTCTGCGATGCAGCTGGTGGCCAACAGCAGCACTCTAAACATCTGCAATAGCAAGTGTCTCACTTCTACCACTCAAATAATTTGAGGATGTTTATTCATGTCATGATGTCCCACTGTAGGAGCCTCATGAACATCCTGCAAAACTTCACTTAGAGCCCAAGCCAAACTTTGATAGTTTATTTGCAACACTGCACTGTGTCAAGTAGTCATTTGTAGGCCTGTTGCATCATGATGTGTGTGGGGAGTAACTGGCGTTTATTTTCTTGCAGGAGGAGAAGGAGACGGTTACGAGGCTAATCAAAGATTATATGACTCCAGGGCTCCTGAACCATGGGTGACAGTGAAAATGACATTGACAAAATAAAGAGAAACACAGTTTTGTACACAATTCAGTTGCAAGAAACATAACTCCGTGGTACGAGATGCCAAGGTTTTGCTCAAGCATGGTTTTCAAACAGCACTACAGGTGTAGTTCAAAAAGCGATACTATAGAGAAATATACATATATTCTCTGAGATGTTATGCTACCATATCTGGTGTTTGGGGAGGGGACTGAGTCATGGTAGTGCCACTGAATTACCATATTCCTCCCCACCCCCACCTGACCCTCCCACTCCCCATGGACACCTCCCCTCAGACTGCAAATAGCTATTCTGTAGAGAATTACTTACCTTGTGTTAAGATTATATTTGGTAGGGATTTCAATTTGGTGATGAACGAGGAACAGGAAAGGATGGAGAATAGAAGGTGTATGTATGTATCAATATGGTATTTCTATAGCACAAACCCAGCCAAAAGGCAGCCAAGCTCTGTACATGGTCAAAGATAGGCATAAAATGAACAATTTGGTGAAGAGAAAGCTGAGCTGCTGTTTGTTAATGCATTCTGATGTTGTGTTCGTTGAAGGGGAGTTTTCAACAAATTTCTAAACTGGTGCAGTGTTGGGGGGGTCCTGATTGATGCAGGGATGCAGCTCCAGATCCTAGGTGCAGAGATGTAAAATGACTGCATACTTTCTTCTTCTCTTTTTTACACTTATGCAGGCTGATGGTTTCCTGGCTGTAGGTGTGCAGAGATCCACTAGAGATGATGAGCTTGTCTGTAAGGTAAGTGGGGGTGCTGGATGTGATAGCCTTAGTAAATGATGCAGCTGTTTGGAGATGATGTGCGCTGGCAAGGGGAGCCTATGGGGTCAAATTAAGATGTGGCTGAAGTAATCCTATTTCTTCAGGTGCTGGATTAAAAGTCCTTAAGCATCTAGAATACTCCTAAGGGGTGCCATTATGGTGGCCTGTCAAGCCATGGAGAAGGGTATTACCAGCAACCAATGCAAGAGTACGAAGGCTTTAACAGCAGTTCTGTAGCTGCTTTCTGGAAGAAGCGGTTTGTCTTCTTCTAGAAGACAGAGCTGGTACAAAGTTATCTGTTTCTTGGGTGTGTGTTCCCTGAGTGCGAGATTGGTGTTTAGGATGAATCCAAGTAACTAAACACTGGGTGGAAGCTGGGGCTTGAAACGGTCGTCATTGAGCAAGATTTGTACTGTATCTTTTTTATTGTTCTTGGCAACGATCAGGAATTCTGTCTTGGTTCAGGTAGGTGCGGGACAACCAAGTCTGGATGACTTCCAAGCAGAGTTGAAGGTGTTGGATACCTGAAGCAGAGAAGACTTTCAAGTAGAGTTGTATATCATCAGCATTTTGGGGAATTGTGATGCTGTAACCTGTGACTAGAGCACCAAACGACTCAATATACAGGTTAAAGATGGCAAGAGACAGTACGGAGCCCTAGGGGCTCCACAGGTGAGGTGGTTGTTTTGAGACCTGAACGTGCCCTAGTGAACAAACTGTTGCCTGCTGTAAAGGTAGGAGGAGAACCTGTGAAGGAAAATGCCAGTGAATACTTTGAGACTCCAGGCTGAGTATGAGGGTGGGATGTTTGACTGTGGGAAAGGCAGCTAAGAGGTCCAGCAATATCAAGAGGCGAGGGTCATAGGAGTGAGATAGGAGAATTCAGCAATAAAGTCCATGTTCTACCTTCCGCCTGGGAGGCTGGAAGATGAGATGGAAGGTGGTAGCCTGAGTTGCACAGAGTGGGAAATGGAAAATCAGCAGTTCCATGGGGTTTAATCTTATTTGCCTGCCTAGGGTGCAGGACCAATAGGAGTTATGGATGACAGCAAGGCCTCCTCCATTCTAATATGTGCTGTTCACATGATGGATGCTGTAACCTTTGGGAAAAAATAAGACCAGGATAAGCAAAGATGTGGGTATTAAAAAAAAAATTGTAATGAAGAGGGAGCTCAACTTGTATTAGGTGATGAGGTCTGCAATGTCTGATATATCGAGTACTGCAGAGCAAACGCTGATAAGCAGGAGTTGGAATGTGTTTCTGTAGTTTAAGGGTGTGTAGTAGTTAGTGGGATGGGCACAAGATTGGGTCTGTGTTGTGCGAATACTATGGGAGTGTGTGGGTCATCTACACCTGGGTGTGATTTTGGAGATTACCAGTATGGGGAACTAGGCTATGCACAACTTATATTACCTTAGCAATGGGGTTGGTGGATGTGTGAAGAAAGGCACACTGATACACCATACTGATTGATCAGGCTCATGACTGATTTTCAAGGACAGATTATTTTTTTTCAATCCCAGGTATATGGTCGGTAGGTTTAGAAATATGAACAATCTGGCAAGAGGCGTGTCAGCTTACTCTCCAACATGGAGAGTGTTGAAAACAATGAAGGTGAGCAGGACAGATACCGATCACCAAGCGAGTCGTCATCTACGTGAGCTCTGAAAAGGCCTCAGAGCAAAATGCATACTGAGGTAAGAGCACATTAGTTACTCATAAAAGACTGTTCGAAATTGTTTAGCAGGAAGGAAAAGGATGATAAATCAATAGGACAGTTACAAGATCTTGATGGGAAGGTGACAAAGGGGACATGGCCCATTCTTTTGTGACTTAGTTTTGATTTATTTAAACTGCAGATATAGGGATAGAACCGTTTGATCTGGAAGCCATGGTTGAGGAGAGGTTTCATACTGTTGGGTATAAACTTAATGCAAGTTGATGTTGGGGAGGAAATAATCCAGATTCAAGCTTGGAATGTATGTGGACTAAATGGCCTATTGGCAGTGTTTTCAGGCGCTGGGGTGCTCATGAAATGGGAAGTGGCATCAGGGGTCAGAAGCAACACTGGAGAGGTGGAGGGAGCTGATCATAAAGTATTTGTGTGCCCAGCTGGGAGGAATCAGTGATGGGGAGAGAGATGCCAGTGCCCTTTTGGTGTAAACTTGATCACCTTGTGCAGCGAGGAGCAAATGCACAGAAAAGAGTTTGGGCCCTCGAAGCGAAGCCCTTGATCCATCAGACTGGGTCATGGTGAGTCCTCGGAACATGCACGGGTGCCTCTAGACTGGAGGTTAGGCACCAGAGTGCACTTGGTTAAGTCTGTGGAGCTCATATGTGAAAGGGATAATGAGCAAATGTTACTTTAGGAGGTAAGGAACGTAGGGTGATATTCTTCTGACTATAAGGGAGCCCATGTAATTCCTGAGATAAGTTGGAGGTTTTCAGAAAAGAGTTGGGCTTCAAAATAAAACTTGGAAGTCTCAAAAATTGGATTTAAACATGGCAAAGGAAAAGGCTGGAGCACTACAAAACAAACCAAAAGAATCAGACTGCGTGTACATACTGATTGTTTTCTGGGAATGTGAGACAAGGTGTAGTCTGATCCCCATTTGTGGCAGGAAAAATTGCTTTAGCGACGATGTCAAACATGTATGGGCTTCACAAATATTCGACCTGCCATAAAGGATATCTTGAATCCCTTCACCCTAGGATGGGTGTGGTGTGCTTCAAGAGTTAGAAAGTAGTACAGTTGTAGGAAATTAAGTATACAAGAGTAACCCCTATCGGCTCAAGGGCTATGTATTAAAACATAATTAATTCACTGCTACATCATTATGTCAATAACTCAAATGTTTGCAGAGCTAACAATTACACTCCATGTATTGCATAATCCACATTAAGTCCATGTAGGAAAGCCAAAACAACAAGCATTTGCAATGCAATAGGTCTTGCATTTACTTGAGTTGGAGTTATTGACATTGTAAATCTTTAACTGGACTTCTTTTACCACATTAACTGATCAACCCTGCCGCTTATTTTGGTCCTTTCTTTCACATAATGCCAGTGGCCCTGCATATAATTAAAGGGCTAGTAAGGCCTACTAATATTTTTTAAACAAGGCCCTTATAACACAAACTACTCTTAGCTGAAAAACAAATGTTCCAGCCATGAGAGAGTTTTAACAGACACTGAATGGTGGGAGGAGTTATTTTGGTGTCCCCACCAAAACAGTGTGGTGACCCAGAGATGATATAGACAGAAAGAGAATGCGGTAAAGCTTTGGTGGTGGTCCCTTTGTCCTAGGACCACCGCAGGCTGAGTTATGAGCAAAAATGTTTTCTAAAATTAATGCCTGCAAAGCACTATGGGGTGAATTTCCCAAGTGCAGTGAATATTGTAGTATCGGCTCTCCCGCTGTGTCTGGAGAGCAGCTTTGAGGATTTCTGTGTTTTATCAATTACAAGTGTTTTTGTGAAAGTTATAGAGCATGAAGGGGAGAGCCAAAAGAAATTACTCTGATTAGGTAACAGTGTGAACAATGTGACCAGTGCTTCAATCTCACTGATGGAGTTCATGCTGTGAGCGCCAAGACCGCCATGGAGCATGAAGGGGAGAGACAAGAGAAAAAAAATAGTTCACCCACGCTGATAAATATCAGCAATTGTACAATAATCCATGTATTAGGGTCAGTCTGCAAGGTGGTACCAAAACTGGCCCAAGACAGGAAAAACGTAAAGCATTTACCAATGACATAAAGGGATTTTTTAAAGGCAAGCCTATGAACGAGTGAAAATGATGGGCGTGAGATGGACGTGGTTAAAAGCCCATAGAATGCTTACAACGGGTCGAAAAGCGTTTGCACACGGCCTAAAAAATTGACAGGCAACTTCATATTTGTAATAGGAAAAGACCCAATTTTAGATGCAGAAGAGCTGAGAAGATGGAACCAGAAAAAAACTAATCTACCAAGTATGATATTTTAAAAAGACATGAAAAAGCAGCTATCCTCTGGAAGAGTGACTATAACAAGAAAAAACAACAGAAGGATGCACTTATCAGATGCACTAAAAAAAACTAATCAAGCCTGCTTTTATCCAATGTAAATTACCAATGAATATACTAAATTCCTGTATTAAACATTCCCTTCAGAAGAACAATCAGACCATCCAGCATGCAGCAAAAACAAAAATTCCAAAATCAACTATTTAGTAACAGCCTGCAACTAGATCAGCAGGCAGAGAGATGTGATGCCAGTGTGAATATCCTAATGCACGTCCCTTTCCAAAGCACCCAACAACCTGACTACCTTAAGTGCCATCACAAATGCCATAAGCCAGCCTAGCTGGTAGATAAAGACAGCTGCAAACAAAGACTAATTAAGTATGAGAACACCTTGACTTAATCTTCTTGAGAGTCCCTCTATAGTACCCCGTATTGCAGAATGGTTCTATTCTGGTATCGTTCCCAGGCTCCTGTGGGCCCAACTGCATCTCACACCCTCTCACACCATGGTGCCCTGACTCCTGTGATCTTGCACAGCACCCGATCTTCTGTGCCAACACCCTGGCATCCAATCTCCTATCTCTCCTTGCCTGCAATATCCAGTTTCCTGTGCACCCAGAGCATCTGCTCTCCAGTGCCTAGTCTCTTTTTCCCCCCACAACATTCTCTCTCCCTTTACCTCTGATAGCCTGTCTTCTGGGTGTCCAGCGACAGAGTACACTGTGCAAACCCAATCCCCGCTGAACATTTACGATACCTGTGCTCTCTCTGGCACCAAACACTCCTGTTTCAAGCTCGCTCGAAATGCTGGTTCTATTCATTAAGGTAATGGACGCAGCCTGCTGGGAAATAGCTGCTGGGAAATAGCTGCTGGACAGCTTGCCTGGCACAACTCAGCGCCCACAACTCAGCACCAGGTCACATACAGAATACCAAGCAGCATTTCGGTGAAAGACACGGTTTGTAGTAAATTTTAAGTTTTCCTACCACAAAATGTGCCTAACAAGCTACAACATCTGTGGAGAGTCTGTGCAATTTAAAACCCTTGGAACAAGCACAAGGAGAACTATGCAGGAGTCTTGGTGCTTGTGTATACTTAACCCATCCTTTCTTGCTCTAGGCCCACTTCACAGGCACTGAGCAAGAGTACTGCGCAAGCACTTCAGGGGTCTTACATTTCATTCTTCACGGTTTCTACCATGCAGTGCTTAAGTGAGCGTTTCCTGGCAGTGTAATCTTGCATTTTTATTTTCATTTTTTGTTGATAATTTGTTTTTTTGCTTTGCAAAACGTCTGTACTATGCAGAGATAGTTTTAAAATATTATTTTCAAACATCCTTTTGTGTCCGTATGTGTTAGCATTCCTTATAAAAGGAAATACCAATCAATGCAATCATTTGTGTCCATTTCAACAATCGCACATTAAAGCAATATGCATGTCACCTGAACATGTATACAACCATTCAAGTAAATAAATATTTGTTTAGATTTATTCTCAACTCCACATATAAGTACCTTCAAAACTATACACGGTACACAGACATGGACTTAAGAATCTATACAGTCCTTCTAAAACATACCTTGACAACATAGTGGTAGTTCACATTCTGCAGTCAATATTGTTGCAGGTGGATATTAAAAACTGTGGCAGAACATTCCTCTTCCAACGGCGAACCTCAAGAACAGCAATTCTGTGATTCCAAAATTCAATACTTACATGTCTTCTGGAGTCCAATGAAGAAGAAGTTTGACCTTTCCAGTGTCTTCTTTCCTTTTTGCCATTACCTAAAGAAATGAGAGAAATACTAGAAAATCGAATTATGGAAATAATCTGTATTCCTAATACAAATCGGCGGTGAGATGCAACACTGCCATCTGCTACCAGGATCACGTTAAGAAGCTTTTTAAGTAGCCAATACATCTTTATTACAAGGGTAATCAACGGTTGTGCACCAACATTCTCGTTTGACAGCGAAACGTTTTGGTGATACATAAAGAGGCCTGTAGTGAAAGTGAGAGAGTTTTCAGTATAGTCTGCCTTTAATTCATGGAAAAAAAGAAACCTGGTCAGGGTTGTACTTAAGTCCTTGGATGACAAGGAAGTGTTTTTTTGTGGTGGAGGACAAGGGCCTCAAAGGAGAAGAAGATGCTAGAGAAGGAACAAACAGCAGGCAGGGGATGGTGCAAGTAGCAGGAGGCACACACATTAGGGTGGAAAGTAGAGGAAAGGAAGAGAGCAAAGGGAAATAGGAGAGTGGGCAGAAGGAAGAGCACACAGGGGAAGAAGGGCACAAGGGCACCTCCCCTACAACCATAAGGAACCAATGTCACACCTCCCGTGCCTAGCAATAAGAAACAGAGCCTCACCTCACCCGTAGCAGTGAGGAACTGATGTTGCACCGCCTACAGCAACACCTCACCTCCCAAACATCGCGCAATGTCTGTTTCCTCATCCTTTTCCACAGAACTGTACCTGGGGTCCAGGTGCCTCCGTGACTAGCCCACACTCCCTTGCAAGTGGCATCGGACTGTTGGAAACAACTCGGTCAAGATAATGTGATAGCCCAGTTAGAGCTATGGTGTTTCTATGCATTATACTAAGATTTAATCTTTGAAAATCCGTATCTTTACTTGTGTATGTTGGATTTTTGTCGCTTTGGTCTAGTGTCAAATAAATATTGGGCATTTTCAGGGTCGAGCGCAAAGCGCTCTGTCCCTGTTGTGATCTCTCTATGGGCTTGTAACCATGCCCATGTCAGGCCCATCACTTTGGTTGGTTTGTGGGCTTGCCTTTTACAATTTGCTTCATTTCATTAGTGAAAGGCATGCATATGTAATGCCTATTTCGGTGTTTAGCCCTCCTCGAGCGCACAGGCCAACTACTGAAAACATACAAGGCTCCATGTTTTCCGTATGGTTTCTGGACTACTTTTTCTCTTTATTTGGTAGGCAGCGCGATCTCGCTAGGCAGTAGTCGAGCGCTTTGCATGACGACTCTGTTACATGGATATTTGCCCTTTTTGCCAGTTACACGGATATTTGCACTTTTGCTGATACGTTTCACTGTGAGTCAACTTCTGTTTCCTTTAGTGTGTTTGTTTTGTGCTCATGGCGGCCTTTGGCTCGCTTATGTGAAACTGTTTTACTTTTCAGTTTATGTGGCAAGAAAAGTCTGGTTAGGAGTTTACAACACTAATTGCAACTTCTACATTGCATTTCATACATGTCGAAATACATTTTTTACCTGTGCTATTTAACTAGAGACGTGCACCGCCCTGTGTCATTATTAACATTTCACTATAGGCTTATTATGGCCTTTTACTCCATGTAACTCCATAGAACTTTTCCAAAAATTTAACAGACGCTCTTAGGTAAGGTTTCGTCTTAACGCCTATATTAATTCTAGTTGTCAATAATATTTTTTAGTCTCACCACTATTCATCAATCTAGGTCATGGTGGACCATTAATTTTAAGTTTGAGTACAGCTCTACATCATTATGTGCATGGGTGATTTCTGTATGTTTATTGATGACCGTCTTATTCATGATTTTTTGGTGTAAACATCTGGGACAGTTTGATGATGGACAACACTACTTTAGAAATAGACCAATACAGTCTATAAATTCTCTCACAGTTTCTTGCAATCATACACTTGAACACAGTGTTAGATTTTTGTACTGTTTATGAGAGTTAGTTTGCCAAACATTTTATCTCATACACTCTTATTTTTCTCTTCCCCTAAAGAATATTTTAAATACAAGATTTTTCTTATTAGACTTTGACGTTATCTTCCTCGATATATGGTATGCTGTTTTCTTTTTAATAACAACTGAATACTTTTTAGTTAATCCTTGTGTACTATTTGTGTCTTTGGTTGAACTTTATTAAATGTTATCACTCTCATATATGGACATTCTGCTAAATTTTTGGTGTGCCCTGGTGACCTTATGAATTAACTTTGGTTGAGTGGCCTTCCAGTCAACGCAACACACACCCTCAGTGGTTGGGTGTGCACACCAGTGTGGCACCCAGGTGAAGAATCTCTATGATGATTGGAACACTATCTCCCTAGCAACTATATGGACATTTGGGATGTGCGAACCTGGTAGCATAACCACCTTCTTCCATATGTTTCATAGCACCTGCAGATGGTGATCTCCCTGCTAGAATACCTCGGATTCATTATCAATGGACCAAAGTTTGTCCTGGAGCCCAACCAGAATCTGACATTTCTAGGCTGTGTGGCTGATTCAGTACAGGCCATCCTCAGCCTTCCTTCCAGGAAGATGAACAAAATCAGACACAAACTGCTTTGCCTGCTGGTCAAGTCGTCAGCTTCTCATCGCCAGATGGGAGGAGTCGTCGGCCTTTTGTCTTCCTCCATCCAGGCTATAGTCCAAGGTCTCCTCCATTATTGGGCCCTACAACGTCTCAAAGCTGTCATCTCCAAAGAGGCCTCACATACTCTCAAGTAGTCCTGCTGTCAGACGAAGCAATGGAGGCGATCCAGTGGTGGCTCGACCACATGGAGGCCTGGAACAACTGGGCCATCTTTGCTATTCTTCGTGACCTAGTCACAGAATCCGACACCAGTGACTCAGGATGGTGCGCATGGTGTGGTGCATTTTCCACAGCTCAAATGGTCCAATCTGCCTTGAGCCTTGAGCTGCTGGTCAGAACTTTTGTGGTCAAATGTTGGACCAAAGATCAAGCTAAATGCTGTGTCCTTCTCAAGATGGACAATGTTGTGGCTGTGAGATACATAAATCACTTGGGGGCACTTGCTCCAAGACCCTTTCAGATCTCGATAGATCACTCTGAGATTACTGTCTGTCCCATCAAATCTCAGTGACAGCAGAGCATCTTACGGGAGTAGTCAACCAAGTAGCAAAATGGCATTCCAGACATTTCAGGGCTACCAGCCTCTGGCAACTGAGGGCCCTTTTCTTCCAGGCCCTTCAGTCACACTGGGGCCAGTTTTCGATCGACCTATTTGCGTCACTCCGGACCATCATCTCCCCAGGTACTTCAGTTGGAGACCAGGGGGCAATGGACACAAACGCGTTCTTCAGAGCTGGAGCTCGGGACGGGGGTATACATTTCCCCCATTCGCCATGATCACTTGCCTGTCGGCACAGGTGTGCCGAGAACAAGCAGAGATGGTATTGATAACTATGGTTTGGCGAGCTCAAGCGTGGTTTCCAGTTCTTGTGGAACTTTCTTGGGATTCTCCAATCCTTTTACCCCACCTTCAAGATCTTCTCACGAGTTCCGACGGTCTTTGTCGCTTACGGCTTGAAGGATTACAGGCAACGATGGAAAGTCCTGGGAATTTTGGGACAAGCTGCAACTTTCCTCTTCAAGGTATGGGCAGACAACACCACTAAGCAATACAGGTCAACTTGGCCTCAGGGGCTGGGCGTCATCGATGACACCTGGATCCCGTGAGGGTCCATGTTGTGCACATCCTGAAGTTGTTAGCCTCTATGGCCACAGGAGGCTTAGCTTATTGGTCAATCAACACGTTCAGATCTACGATTTCCACAAGGCATTCTCCGGTGGGGGAGCACCCATTGGTGAGAAAATTGATGAGAGGTATACGTTTATCTCTGCCACCAGAACCTTGGTACTCTGCATTGTTGGATATCAATCAGTTCCTTAATGTTTTCCTTTCTTGGCCAGCATACAAATATCTTTCACGCAAGGAACTTTCAGCCAAACTAGCCACGTTATTGTGCCCCATCTCCTGCATACGGGTAAAGGATGTTAGGGCTCTTGACATCTCTGGTAGAGTGTTCACTCCAGACGGAATCATATTCCACATTACAAGAAGGACGGAAGTGCAATTGACAGGTGGTATCCTATCAGTCATTTCCAGATTTGCCTATGTTATTTGTGGTCAGATGTATTAACTGTTATGAGGCCATGAAGGCAGAGCTCAGTCCTCATGGAGAAAGACAGTTGTTAAGTGCCCTCAAGAGACCATTAAGGGATTGTTTCTTCCCAAACCATTGCCAGATGGGTTCGTTGGGCATTGCAAGAAGCTGGTATTGATATCAAAATCTTCAGTGCTCATTCAGACAGAGGAGCCATTGCTTTCAAATCATTCTCCATCAATGCAGCAGATTGGTCCTCGGAACCCACATTTAAGATATTTTATTTTAAGCTGATCCTCAATATGGCTTCAATCGTAGATTTAATCCTCGCCTCCAGTCCCGTCATAGAATGAAAAATGTCCTAACTATTGTAACAGAAACTTTCAATTCTAATAAGGACACGGGGGCGAGGATTAACCCTCCCACTCTGACGAGCCTTATCCTGCCCTGGCATTTTTCGGAATAAGGTTAAGCATGACTACTGTGTATACAAAACAAGGTGTTTGCTTACTGTGGTAGGAATGCATTTTTATGCTGTATCCTCATCGGGGATGGGACCTGATATGGTTGTCTTTCATTTGCCTCAGGATCAGAAGTTTTCAAACAAGACTGAGGGACGTGACACGTGGCTTTAGGTCAGACAAAGCAAGAGGACGTGGCAACAGCGTTGATAGACCATATGTGCCTCACAAACTCCTGAATGGCTGTTGAACTTTGTTATTCCTTTGTCAATTTCTGATTTTCCCACTGTTCCTGGCTGCTGTTAAAATAAAGTGGTTAAGAAAGACGGCATAATTCCTGCTTTTGTGTTCTTAATACAAGTGAAACTTTCGGTTACAATAGCTAGGAAATTTTTCATTCTACCGGCAATGTTTTTAGCTAGGATTTTGTTATTTATTTTGATGAGTGAAAGGGGTGATATGAATCACAGGCAGAGGCTGGATTACCCGGTTATAATAGGGTAATTACTATTACTTCACGTAGTGATGATGGGAGAATACCTGTCTTGAATGTCTCATTATACACTTCCAGAAGGAAAGGGGTCAGTTCTAATAAGTATTCCTTGTAGATCTCTGAAGACAGTCCATCACTCCCCGAGGTCGAGCCATTCTTTAGGGTCTTGATTACCTGAAGCATAATCGGGCCAAAGGTGGGCTCCTGTTGAGTCGTCTCCAACTAGGTGAGGGTCCCTTTATTTGTATTATCTCTATTAGCTGCTTCAATTTAAGAAAGGTAAAAATCAGTGTAGTACTTAAAAAAATGACAGATAAAATTTGCAGTGGTTATAGTCAAGGAGAAATTAGTTTCAAATGGTGTTCAATTTATAAAGCCAATCACAGCAAAGATACTCACGTTCCTGCAAATGGCTTCAATAAAATCTTGGAGGACAAAGCGTCACTCATCGTGAACTGTGGAGTGAGCTTCCTTTGTCACTAAGGACTGACCATCAACGTGGCCTTGAGAACACCCTTTAGACAACGCTGTTTTTCACGTAAACCTTTTCACTAAATTTAAAGGCAACTGCTAGCCTATAACACAGAGGGGAGCTGTATACGTATCCTTACTTACCAGTCGGCAGTTTTCAAAACCCCCTTCAACACCCTGCCTTCAATATCAAGGTTCTTCGACCTGCCGAGTGATACACTTTATGAATAATATTCAAAGGATTCACAGAAATCTGATCCATCATGCAGCCATTATCTTTGTCTTAGATATTCCAGGCAAAAACAACTGATTTTGAATAGCAAGATTTGCACTTTTTGAGACCCAATGTATTCATCACTTTCTAAAGATGCAGGGGAAATGTTAATCATCTAGAGAGTTTGTGAACTGATGTCCTTATGACACCACACAACCGACCTGCAAAGATTTGCTGTTTAATGGCTGAACTGCTGCCAATGGAAGCTGGAGATCTGGTTCTTAACCCTATTCTAGAGATGGAGTAAAAATTGTGAAATTGTAAAAAAAAAAAAAAAAAAAAAAATCACTTAATATTTCTCTGCTTTAAAACGCAGTGTACATGTCTCTGAATTGTCAAAGAACATGCATACAAGTACATGCAAAATCCCACTGAATGCACCAATCTTGTGTCATAATTTGTCGGTCCCTATTTATATATAGCATGTCGCTGCTTTCTCTCTAAGTTTGTGCTAAACAACTAGCACTACTTACAACTTATTTTTTATGTTCAACCGTGGTTTACAGATGCTGGTTACGGGACAGCTACCTTAAGATTTTAAAGTTCGTCCATCTAAATTCCCATATTTGGAAAACACAATGGGCCTGTAGTCTGTCAAAGACCATCGACGTCACTAACTCCATCGAGATTTTTTATTATATGGACATCTATAAATGGTTAGGAAAAGCTCCAGTCTGTAACATTAAGGAGAGAAGAAACTGTGGGTAATAGGGAGGCTGGGCGCAGAGCTACCAGAGATCCTAATGTGTGGAAGGGCCTAAGAGTCTATCAACACGTAGCCCAAACATGAAAACACTGCTGTTGTGTCACACATGACATTTTGTTAAAAAGCAGATAAAGAAGTCTTTCAGTTGTAATAAACATTACTTACGGTACTATGAAAGACAACACTATGTCCATTCCCGACACTTTCAATTTGGGCAGACAAATTAAAGCAGATGGCACGATGTCGAATAGCGTCCAGCGTTTGTGCATCAAAAAAATCATGGGGTCTTGCTGGAATTAAAAGGGTAAGGAAACAATTGTCAAAACTATAAAACGTGAAGATGCTACAGCTATGTTATTAAGCTGTTTCTATGAATAAAATTGTAATACCTTTACCATGCAGTTTCTATTAGCACACTTTTAGTAACTTCACCATGTAGAGCTTTTACATTTTACCCAAAATCAATAACCAGTAAATAAACAAGTAAATTATTGGTAAAACGTTTTAAAAGCTTGATGCTCGTTGTCGACTAAGGACTTTGCATACTCCTAGCATACAGATGTTTGATTTTAAATAGTTTGTGAGGGTCTGAAAACAAACCTTTTGGGCACAGGCAGTAAAAGAAGGTCTTATATTCCATGCTGTGCGACGCCAACCACACCACCAGGATCCTTCAGATTAGACAGAGTGGTTTATAATATCAATGTGCTACGGAAGACCAGCTCATGTCTCAAAGCTGAAATGAGGGTTGTGTTGGGCTTAAGTAAACTTTTATTTGACCAGTACAATTCTGTTACATCATACATTATGACCAGATTCAGATTCTCAAACACTACAGTAAATAGATAATAAAAAGGTGATGACAAATGAATAGCCAAGATAACTTTCTAAATTGCGTATTTACTGCTGCGCCCCTTACTCAGCATCTAATTTATTCTTTAATATGGATATTGTTAAAGTAATGTGTGCCGCTTTTGAACAGTCTCTGTGTATTTTGAATCCCCCTCTTTTTTTGTTTTATTTTACATTATTTTCCTGATCCCTCAGAAATCCCCATGGAAGCCAGCAGGGCTTCTGGTCCTGAGGGAGTTCAGCAGGCTGTTCTGGCTCCCGTCGGAGTCCAGTGGAATCGCAGAACTTCAAAAATATAACTTTTTACATAAACTTTTTTTTTTTTTTTATTTGCCCCGGGCAGGTACTTCGGGGACCCGCCCTCAAGATGGATTCAGGGCAACCCCTATCTTCCCCATTTATCTCCATTTTTTTTAATACATTCAAGACATGGGGACAAAGTCCTGTAATGGCGGCCAAAACACAGCCCTTCATGTAGCAGCCAGGCTATCGTGGGAGCCTTTCGCTTCACCCCTTCCAAGACTGTAAGAATGCTCTATTATATGAAGTTGCATGCCAGCAGGACTCCAACTAACCCAACCGTCCAGATGTACATTCATTTTAAACCTTAATTTCTCAAAAACTATAGAACAGATTTCCACCAAATAATTAAAAAACATGCTGCCCGTGTATAGATCTAGATTTCTGCCACATCTGGTGCAATTCCGTTCAGCTTTTGGGGCTGCAGCGCTGTTCACTTATCCACATGAAAATCCAATGGGAAATTTGTATTTTGGGGGGGCCTTTTTTCTTGGTCCCCGCTTAAGAATCTTCCGAGAAAGGACCTGAGGTGGATGACATTTATTTTTTAAGTTTTGTGAAGATTTGCCAAACGGTGCCAAAGTTATTTTCAAACCAAAAAAAATCCACTCACTATGGCAACTTGTTCCTAACTATAAAGTGGCAATTGTCAATGGTTACATACATATGTAGGCTGTATAAGGAAAACAATGGCAGATTATCTTATTAGACCGTGCAGTACCCACAAAGGCAGGCACAAGACAGATGCACACCAGAGTATTTGCTCTTTTAGGAAATACTCACTGACAGCTTAGAACAGACACACAAGAGTACACTTCATTAAAGGGAGCTCAAATACCTTTCTACAGAGAACCCCTAGTGAGGACAGGGACTTGTCAGCTTGCACTTGCTGCTGGGAGCCAGAATAGATGATAAATAAGGAATACTAAAACACTGATACAAAAGAATCCAAAGGCTGTATACAGGAAACCATGAAAGGGAACTGGGGAGTTGATTCGTTCAGGTTTATAACTAGTATGCACACACAGGAGAAAACCAGCCATAATGGGTGATTTAGCATCTGTCAAACTACTGGCTGTAGACTTATGGGACAAAACAAAATAGGCATGTAGTAGGCTAATTTATGCGGCCTGTAACATGTTTTATTGGATGGGAAGAAATCATTATGTCTTTTGTGAAAGGCCCCAATGGTCACTTGGCATATCTCCTCCAGTTTCAACCTGCACATCAAGTTCAGCCAGATAAGAAAAATAAATAAAATCTTCCACCTGGGAACTGACCTCATTTGACTGTGATCACTGGCACAACCTCAGCTGTTCGTTTCTGTAATGTATTCTGCTGCAGTCTATGGTGTCGGCTACTGCTTCCCCCAACCTGATCATTGAGCCGAAGGCTGTATACCAGTAGATCTGGTGGAAGTCTCTCATTCAGGGAACAGTCTCAAAACTACTGGACAGTAAGTACTCGACTCCCAGGGATATCGCAGTCTTCCTCTTTGGGAACTAGCCAGCTAAAGCCTGTGGTTGGGCTTACTTTTTCTGTGAAGTACAAGGCATCATTCTTCTGCATGAACAAGTGGGGCTCAGTGAGGAGAGAACCTAGAAGAGATGAACCATGAGGACAAACCTAAATAGACCATTAGGTCTCTGACTGCACATTGGAGAATGATGCAAAGTCCTGCTTCTTTAATATCGGAGCTGAAATGGCAGATGGCAGGATCCATCAGGCGTGCTTCTGATGCTGTGACAACATCCAGAGACTAATGCAGCTGGCTAGCATGAAAGGGAGGGTCAGGGTTTCTCAGTGCCCCTCATTATTCTTTTGTCTCCTGTAGTTTTTGATGGATGGCATAGGCGATAGTGGTGTATCTCAGAAGAGGATGAGGCTCACTTCCTGCGCCACTTCTTATGACAATGATTTCTGCTAGCAAACATGGTTGTCCACTCAGTAGTATATATTACTTTCAAACACAGAAATTGGACACAACTGCATTGGCAGACAGTACCTGCTTGATCAGGCAGGAACTCTAACAGAGACCATCAGAAAGGGAGCTGAAGTCTTCTCTCTGGTGAGTCACCATGTCAAAGACCTGTTATCCTGACGTAACAAAGATAAAATCCTGAGGGACCAGTTGTAACTGGACCTGATGCTCCACACCCATACTGTGTGACCAGTTTAATCATAGGGTACTTCATACCTATGTGAACAGAATGGAAGCAAGGATCATCTAGACGGTACGCTAGTCTCTGACAAAGACAAGCGTCTGACAGTAGACTGCACTAAACACTCTTCAAGGACCAGGCAAGGCGCATCTTGCCTAGAGCTTGATATCTGGGGGTACTGGCTCCACTGGCTTACAGCAAGTGAGGTTGACCTCTTGACAGGAGAGGAAAGGTGCCTCACTACCACACTGGCAAGAAGAGTGACTGGGACTGCACCCAGCAGTAAAAACAATGGACTCATCTTCTGTCGGTCTTTTTTTATTTTTTGTATTTATGATGGCATCTAATGTCTCGTGCGAGACTGGCGCAATCGCATTAAGCATACAAACCAAGCAGTTGTGAGAGGGCTTCATAGCAATGATAACAGTCAATAAGACAACAAGAGTATGTGATTCAGCTGCTGCAAATGGTTGCAGACAAACGTGGCTTAAAGCAATGTAGCATATCCAAACTGAAGGAATGAGAAAGAGGGGAAAGAAACAGCAAAAAAAGAAATAAATAAAAAAAAACTGAAGATAAAATATAACTGTCTGGGTACCAAGCATGAAACAACAGACTGAACAAAGTGGATTACAGTCCACATTTTCAGCATTAAAAATTGAACTGTTAAGAGCATGTGTACCCCAGGCAATAGAACCTGCTAGAAATGATCCACGAAAGTGTGATTTAAAAAGTGCTTCTAAGAAGGAACACAGCTCTTATAAGGAGGAATGCCTTTCCATCACCAAGCACAACAAAACGCAATGTTCTCTGGGCGAATGCATAAAGAAGTGATTTACCTTTGATAAGGATCTTCCTTGTGGAATCTCTTATCTACCTGCATACTCCTCACCTCTTTAGTATCTTCCCGACGCCCAGTTTTCCATTGGGATCAGATAGAGCTATGGGGTTTGCGGTCTCTGAACTCACAATTTAAAAATACATATTTTGGTAAAGACTGTCTGTTTGAAAATGCCACTTTTAGAAAGTGGGCATTTTCTTGCTTAACCATTCTGTGCCTCAGCTTGACTGCTGAATACGTCTGGGTCAGAGTGACAATTGGGCTGTTTGTGAATAATGCACTCTAGACAGTAACACGAACGGAGCTGAGGTGTGTCTTGCATTTCCTGATGAGTGTTCCTGGGCTAGAGTGGGAGGGAGGAGCAGACACCTGCACTTGAAAGGGCTGTGCCTGCCTTTGCACAATTCAGTCGCCAACCCCCAAGATTGTGTCTTGGTTAGGGCAAGGAAGAAGCAGGGTCTTGTGCACTACAAAGACTTCCCTTTGAAGTTTGCCACCTTCAAATGCAGAAATAAGTATAAGTATTGGACTGCTAACCCCACATCTTTAGATTACTTCTGGATCAAGAGGAACCTCTGCCAAGGAGAACAGCTTGATGCTTGAGGAGGACCTGCCACTCTGCTTGTTGCTCTGGGGGGGCTGGCCTGCTGCTGCTTCTGCCTTAAGAGGGAAAGTACAGGATTTTGCTTTCTGAAAACTTGCTTGTGAAGTTTCTCCAAGGGCTTGTCCCTGGTTCTGAAGTCTCAGGGACATCAAAGAGCTCATCTGCCAGTGCCTGGGCTCTTCTGCTGAGAGTTCTGACTTGCTAAGCGGTGCCAAATCCAATTCCTGGGCCCTTAGAAGTGGAAGCTGGTAAATTGTGAGGAAAAATCCATGCCCTGCTGTGTGCGCGTCAGAATAATCGACACAGCGTCTGTCCCGTAGCTAAAAATTCAAAGCAGCATCTGCCTCGCGGCTGGAGAATCGACGCAGCGCCTGTTCTCAACGCGGACCCTTCACTCAGCGCATCAGAATTTTCCACGCATCGACCCTGGGTGTCAAAATCTTCAACATCACCGCACAGACTTGAGGCTGCATGTCCGGAAATCAACTCATCCCTTCCCTGCAAGAAAAGAAGCAAGACAACGCTTACCCAACGGAAAAAGAAGTGATGCACGGCCTCACTTGCGAGTAAGGATTTGACGCATCGCTTGTTATTCTGACGCACGCTCACCTGTACAGCTTTACTTTTTACGCATGCCAGGTAGTTTGTGCTAAAACAACGCATCAAATGATTTCTATGGATTAAGATTTTTTTACGTTAAAAAAATCTTACCTTTGCTTGTCTATGTTGCATTTTTTGTTGTTTTGGTTTTGTTTGATTTAGATAAATATTGGCTATTTTTCTAAATTGGTGTGGCGTTTGCACTGTGTTACTGTGTGTGTTTGTACAAATACTTTACACATTGCCCCAGAGATAAGCCTGACTGCTTGTGCCAAGCTACCAAGGGGGTGCGAGCAGGTGTTATCTGAGCTGTGTATCTGCCTTACCCTGACTGGAGTGATGGGCCCTACTTGGAGACAGTGTAAACTGACTGCCAACTAGAGACACCATTTCTAACAGCTTCAAAGACATAACAACCGACAGGATCACAGACAAGCATTGGAAAAGCTAATATGTCTTGCCTTTGAGAGATATTGACTTTGGCAATGTTTAGTAGCCATACTTTAATGCAGCCAGAATGCTTTTCACTGTGGCTAAAAGTAAATTAAAAACACCTATGATGCAGCCAGAGCTAATGCGCTTTGTGTTTTAAAGTCCATTGGTGCAGGATTTATAATAGTTTCTTCTTTATTAGTATTTTTAGCTATGCTGCACAGACTCTATTCTTCTATACCGAATGGCTACAAGTCATTGTCGAAGTCACAATGCTCTTGCTGTACAGAATGAACTAAAGGCAATGGCAGAGCCAATAGTCTTAAAGGCGCGATCGATTGGTTTTGCCAATGTTTGCTAGATCTCAGCACATCACCCCTGTGATTCTGATTGAGTTTATCGCTCTATGCGTGAAAAAGAAAACAATATGACATTGGCAAAAAATCTTATAATGCAAAGAAAGCAACTGCACCCATGTTTCAGTGAAAATACATTTGGAAGCAGATAACACTTGGTGTCACAACAACAGCAGAAAGCATCTGCTGTCAGACTAAACATCCATTTCAAAGGACAAAAGGAAAGGGCTTCTTTGGAATGTGTGTGTGGCATACTAAAACTCAGCTACAAATGGCAAGAGGTTCAACAAGGATGTCACAAAAGAAGAAAAAAGAAAAGTATTGCCTTAATCACAGTGGGACCAGCGGAAGGACAGAAATCTACCTGAAGCAATCAGTACTTGGGCCATACTCCAGTCAAAAGAGAAATAAGAGAAGAAAGCATGTGATGGGCAATTAAAAGACAGCAAATAAACATGACAATGAAGCCAACACGTGTTAGGCAGTGGGCAGGCTGCAAACCCTATGTTTACAATACCTTCTGTACTGTGATACCTAAAAATGAAGGTTCTTTACTCTCCCAATAATGGAGTTCTGTTACAAAGTCTTACAGCTTTAAACAATTCTTTGGCAAGTTTATAAAGAAGTCCAGTGTCATAGATCAAACCAATAACAGTTTCTAACAATTCAACATAGGAATGATTGACAGATGATACGCTCTTTTTTACTCTTTCTTTTGGCACTTTAAGAAAAAAAGATTGATGGGCTCCGGTTTTTCAAAACCGGAAAAAAATTGTTTTCAGCATGACAAGGAATTAAGAGGTAGAGGGGATTGGTTGATTTTTAATTTAAGTTAATTTTATCAAAGAGACTGAGAGTCTCTCTTCTGTGTTTGCACACAAGAAAATTAGTAAAAAGGAATAGGGTTAGGCAGCCTATCCTGGTGTAAGAAGTGTGTTTTCTTTATTAAATGCAGCAAATGTTTTTTTGTTTTTTTTTTAATAGTATAAGGAACAAGGCTGTGGTAACCAAACCCACCAAAAAAAAGGTTCAAGGTAAAAAGTGTAGAAGATTTGCAAAATGAAATGGCATGAAAGAAAGAGTTGTGCTCTGTAATGCACTTTTACTTACCAAAGAGCTGGAAAATATATGACCACACATGATGTGCATAGAGAGACGGCATCTACGCCGTCCTGGATATTATTCAGACAGTCCACACTGGTAAGGAAAAGTGCTGGCAAGTGCCTTTACATTTAAGAAGAAAAAAGAAGCCAGTCAGAAGCGTGGATGTCCAAAGCAGGTACTACACCACTGCAAGCTTCCTTCATGCACACAGATCTGTAAATGAGCTGTAGCAGCCAGATGTTGCCAGAACAGGTACAGCAAAATTCTGAGTCACTTGTCACATAATGCACATTGCTGCAAGTAAACAAGCTGGAGCCAAGCAAACTAGCTTCTTGGGCTGTCCTTGCTTCCTCCTACAGCATAAAATACCCCAAGCCACATCTTCCTGCTGACAAACCAAAAGGCAAGGAACAATTGCAGCAAACCGCCTCAAGCATTTCAAAGTAGATGAGGTATTTTGAAGTGTCTATAAATATACACATAAATAACTTGAACGCAACTATTTTAAGGCATTTCCATTATAAGGATGGTCCTCAAACACTGCTTTGCACTGCTATTAGTATGATGCTCCACACATTTGCCTGTTAGCAATTTTGATTATATATATTCAGAGCCTTAATATGATTACGTTTTGCTCCAATGCATAGGTTCAGAATGGGCCCATGGAGCCAGTTTCAATTAAATTGCATTTAAGAATTGTGCATACATAAAACTGTAACACTACAAGTTAGTGAATGAGCTGAAGATATAAAGCTTGAAAACAAGGAATAGTAGGTTGGGTAACTAATTCGATTCAGCTAATAAATAACAATTTGACTCCTGCGCTTTCAAGAAAGCTTGTAGCGAGGTTCTGATGCAAAGATACTTACAAAGAAAAGGGCTTTCATACAGCTAGCATGCAGTGCCACGGCCCATTGCACGTCTAAGAGAAAACTTGACAAGCAGCTCCGACGCCCTGTGATAAATCCCCCTTACTTATCTTATGCAGCACATCCTCCTCGTAGCAGGTCAACCTCCTAGGGACATCCACTCTACAACTACTGAAAGATCTTCTAAATCAGAGACCTATAGCAGAGGGCCAAAGCCCCCCATTCATCAGTATGTGCTTGGTTCCGATGACAAGATAGTAATTAAACTATTCTTCCTTTGCCCTGATGTAAAGCTCCAAACACGAGGTTGCGTGGCCAGCAGATACTAGGATAGGGGACCTCCAAACTTTTCAGTATGAGGGCCACATCGTATATTTCACAAATATTCGTATGCCGGAAAAAAATCTGTTTTATTTGAATAAAATGTAAATAAATAGGTTTTACTTGGATCTTTTTTCGTAATCAGCATGACATGATTCACAACAAGAGAGAAATGTGGCAATTACAAAACAACAATGCTGTGCTTAAACTGGAAAATGATATATAAAAGGGTCTGAGAAAAAGAAATTATGTAAGAAAAGCAGGCTATTAATTTACAACATTAATATTCCATGAAATTATAATTTTTCCAGTTTTGTGGCACACAAAAGAAAAATAAACACTCTTAGAAACAACTTCAGTAAAAAGTAAAGAAATTCGAAATAAACTTGAGCCATTCGTAAAGGTTGACAAAAAATAAATTCAGTCTGCAATCTTTCGACACAATTCTGGCAATTGGAGTTTTCAACTGTAGACAAAACAACAAAACATGAAGCACAAGATTAGTGGGAATGGTGGAACTGATGTTGTAGTTCCAAAATATCACTGTACTCAGGTTTCAAGCTTGACGATGCAATTATTATAATGGACTTCAAATGCTCATTAGATATAATTGCTCAATTTTTGGACTTCATTTTTTTAAGTGTTCAGTCACAGGTACACTGTACCAAAAACTGATACAAACCCACAAGCAAATTGCTTCAAATTTGTAAACTGCTCACGCTGCAAAGATTTACAAAATCTTATCATATTTCCTTCTTTATGCTTGTCTTTCAGCAGGTCATCTGACTGAAGATCAATAACTTCCAACTGAAACTGACTTGGGAGTTTTTCAACATTGCACTCAAATGGATTTTGAAACAGCTTTATTTCATCTGTTTTTCTATCGAGATCAGAAAATTGTTCCTGAAATTGTTTTTGCAAGTCTTGGATGATTTCTGTTGCAAATGAAGAAGGACATTCTGCTTCACTTTATTCATGAAATTATTTTCATGAAATTATTCGCAGTATGGGAAATGATCCAAATTATGAACTTTCACCTCTCCTTCCAATAGCATCAGTTTTGTCCTGAATTCCTTGAGATGCGCAAATATATCAGAAATTAAAATGATTTCACCTTCCAACTTCAAATTCGATCATTTCATACGGCCTGTGCAAAAACTGCCAATTTCCAAAGCCAGTCAGTGTTTGATAAATGTGGTTCGGATAGATTCTTCTCTTCTCTGTGAGAAATGAATCGATCTCCTCTCTGAGTTCAAAGAACCGTGATAGAGCATTACCGCGATTAAGCCATTGAACCGCTGTATAATCAGACAAGTCAACTAACGCAGAATCAGTTTCTTTCAGAAAATCACGAATCTGGCGATGATTACGCCTGTGATATTGAATGAAATTCACAGTTGAAGCTACAGGTTTTAGAACGCAAGACATATCCACATATTTTCCACACAATGCTTGTTGATGGATAACCCTATGTTTGAGAATCCACCAAACTCACAAACTTTTGTGATTTATCCAAGCATACCTTTCTTCACCCCAGACAAGTTCTTTCCTCCATCAGTTGTCACACATTGCAGTTTATTTCACTCCGGGTTATATTCTGACAAAGTTTTAGTCAAATCTTTGAAGAGATAAAGTAACAAAGTCCAGAAGATAAGGAATCGATGTATTAAATTAAAGTAATAAGTAGAAATTCATTAAGTGTCTCCAGATTCACCACACAGGGTAATCTCACAGGGCACACAACATTCCAATTAAGCTTCAGTGGAAAGTACCAAGTGGAAAAGGATGCATAGACGGAAAAAGGAGGCGAAACCATTAGGCAAATCACAACACAGGGTCTTCTCCAGTTACTATATTGTGCATGCTATGCACTGAGGCTAATTCTTGTGTGACATTAAATTCACTGTTGACACCAAGACGAATTCTACGAGTTGTGATGTGTCGCTCACATCAGTTGATTCATCAAGTGTGAGAGAACAGAACTGAAAATGTCTTGCTTTGTCTGCAATTTGATGAACTACATTGCTTCCTGCATTCTCAATTCTACAAGTCATAGCATTTGACGCGAGACTGATGTTTAACAGATTTGCTTATTCTGGGCATAACTCTTCCACTGTATCCATCATACACTAATGAGATCACTTGGTGAATGGCTTTCCTCTTATAACCAACGCATAAGCTACTTTGTAACTGGCCCTAATTAAAGCTTCATTTTCAATTTTCTTCTGCGTGGGAAAGCAAACTGCGCTGCATTCATGAAATTTACGAATGTGTTCCTGTGAATTGGGAATAACTTCGCTCATGTTTGGTCTCACAGTGCCAACCCATATTGTACTCCTTCAAAACTTCAACAGGTTTGTTACATACAAGGCAAAGCTTTATCAGCTGCATATACAAACAAGTACTTTACGCCCCACTCTTCATTAAACAGGCTGCACTCGCATCTCACGTTCCTGTTCTATTTTCCTTCCGTACCTCAAGCCGCGAGGGGCACAGGCTCACTGCCTCACACAAAAGAGTTGTTTTTAAAGGCTTATTTGCTGGGTTCAACTTTTGTCTCTTTCTTTTCCTCAGAGACCCTTTTATATCTCGGTATATATATATATACACTGATGAAATGAAAAGAAAGAAAAAAATATATACCTCAAAACTAAGATATCAAAAAGTAAATAGATAAATAAAGGAGAATAATTTTAGTTAATTCTACAATCGTCTCTATCACTGGGGAGAAAGAATAGTTATTAAGTATATGAGGGAGTTCTGACACTAGAAGTCCTCACCTGACTTTCCACCATCAGGCCTTCATCTCATTAATTTAAGAATCAAAGCACGAATAGTACTAAAGGTATCATTCACTGATTCTAATAAACATAGTACCGTGCTTTAAAAATATAATAGTCATCCACACATGCGTTCACTTTTCTATCAGGGGCTGAATCCTTCAACTATTCTCTGCTCCTTTCCCACTAACTGCCTTTCACCCAAAACATCCCTCTTTGCCTCAGACTCCTCTTTGTACTCTTACTCTTCACAAATAATTTGTACCTTAATGCACTCACCCATTAATCTTGCCATCCATGAATCTACTTATACTCACATTCATCTACTACTCATCCTCACAACCACAAGCAAAAACAGTTAAGAAGGAATCTGATTCATAGGCCCAGACCTAGTAGCTTTCCCGGTATTTTTTCTTTAACCGACAGCCTAACCTTCAATTACATTTTTAGTGTTCACCACTTGATAAAAATATTCAGTAACGGAGGACATTGCAAAAATGAATACTGCTTACATAAACGTTATCTAGGGGTCCCTGTTTTGGCCCCTACGTTCCAAGGCACTGCACTCGATACCCCTGGCATCAGAGGTGACAAAGTTAGTGCTAAAAATTCATGGATGGTCATTTTTTATTATATAAATCATAAACAATAGTCCTTTATACACTATTACAGTTAAGAAGTGAAGCACCCGGAGCGGAGGTAAGTAAACAAGAAACCTTTAAATGTGTGTTTGCACGCTTGTGGATGAGACTGAGTTGATGTGAAAGAGTGTATCTATGATGCGTCAGTGTTGCAGTTGTGAACATCAGTAACCGGAAGTGAGTGATAATGAGTGAGATTGAGTGACAGTGAAACAAAGTGCTTGAAAAAAACATAACCTGGAAAACATGGCATGTACAGTGAATAAAGAAAATCGCCATCTAGCTAGTTTCAATTTTGCGGGAAGGTGATGCTACAACTATTGCATTTTTTAAATAAATGCATATTACGGTCTAACTGAACTCAAACCTTTTGACAAGAACAACATTGTCTTCCACGCGGAACACGTATTCCGTGAGAAACCAGCAGAGGCAGTGCAGACTATTAAAGTATATCTGTTCACGCAGTGATACTGAACGAGGATTGTGTGTACTCACTGCCAGTCACTGAGAAGTTCATAAGTCTTTTCAAAGTACGGCCGTGTTAAAGCCAACTGCAATTAAAATTTGAGTTAAGGTGTGGTGGCAGTGCAAAGTCTCCTGGCAGGAAAGCAATTACAGCGCCTCTCTTCCGCTTCTTCAAATGGATTGCTCCTCTGCTCCCATAGATTTCGATGAGCAAACAAGGCCTCACATCTCTCGAGCCCGTGACTGGGGTTCGTCTCCAGGACACAGTACTTTCTGCTGCCCTTCTTCGTCGGAGAGCAGCAGCGTATTACAGCCAGGCTGACTCTGCAGGCCGGAGGAATGTTGCAGCGGGTGTAGTTGGCCCTATAGTTTGGGGTTCCCTGGTCCAGGCCCTCACGGACTTGGCCCCTGCGCCTTGAGGCTCTCACCTCTTCTTGAATGTTCTTCTCTCGCCCCTCATACCTATGCCTTCCGCCTCTTGCTCGTTCTGCCTTTCACTCCCAGCTCTTCACTCACTTAACTTTCACTCTGTTCGCTTGCTCTGCGACTTATCACTTTTTCACTTGTTGTCTTTTTCCTTTGTGCTTTTTCCCATCATTTGAACATTTTTTTTTTATCCTTAATGCCCTTTTGACCTTTTACCTTCGAAACCTTTTGGTCATTTTCCCCCCTGTGTCTTTTTGCTAATTTTCACCCTTAGTGCTTTTTTGCACCTTTTGCTTTCTGCTTTTTTGCTCTTTTCCACCCTTTGAGTTTTTTTGCTCTTTTTTTTTTTTTATCCCCGGGCCTTTTTGCTTTTTTCACCCTTTAGGTCGTTGTGCTCTTTTCATCCTTTGTGCCTTTTTGCCCTTTTCACCCATTAGGTCGTTGTACTCTTTTTCACCATTTGGGCCCTTTCGCTTTTTTTTCACCCTTTGTGCCTCCCCCCCCCCCCCCCCCCTTTGTGCCTTTTTCACATTTTGTGCCTTTTTGATCTTTTTCACTCTGTGAATGTTTTTGCTCTTCTTCACTCATGATTCTCATACTTTTTTTCTGCTTTTTGCCTCATGTTACCCCTGTACCTCCTTCCTGCCTCCACCTCACGTACTCCCTTCATTCCCCCACCCCACACACTTCTTACGTATTCCTACCTGGACTTCCACTCCTTCCCGTAATCCTGATAAACCCTGCCATCTGCCTCCTGCGCACCTGCCCTCTCCCAGGATTTACATAATGGCAGTTGCAGCACGGAACAACGATTAAGCAGGTCCCCAGGCCCTGCTCTTCTTGGACTTACCAGAGACCAAACTTACAAATGCTCTATGCCCTTGCGGACCCAATTCCAGCAACCTGAGCCCCACCTCACGTAATTCTTTCTCTTTCCCTTGTGCCTGTGCCTTCTGACTCTTGCTCTTCCTACCTATCACTCTCTGCTCTTCACTCTTTTGGCTTTCACTCGCTTGATATGTGAATTTTACACTAGTTGCCCTTTTTCGTTTATGCCTTTTTTCACTTTTTTACCCATCGTACCTTTTTGCACCTTTTCACCCTTTGGCTCTTTTTTTTAATCCTTTGCGCCTATTTGGCTCGTTTTTAAACTTTGGGCCTTTCTGCTCTTTTGCACCTTTGTGAGCTTTTGCACCCTTTGTGACTTTTTCCTTTACTCGTTTTTCCTTTTGCTCTTTTTAACACTTAGTGGACTTTTTGAACTTTTTCACTCGTCGTGCCTTTTTGAACTTTTTCACTCGTCGTGGCTTCTTGATCCTTTTCACTCGTCGTGGCTTTTTGATCCTTTTCACTCGTCGTGGCTTTTTGATCCTTTTCACTCGTCGTGGCTTTTTGATCCTTTTCACTCGTCGTGGCTTTTTGATCCTTTTCACTCGTCGTGGCTTTTTGATCCTTTTCACTCGTCGTGGCTTTTTGATCCTTTTCACTCGTCGTGGCTTTTTGATCCTTTTCACTCGTCGTGGCTTTTTGATCCTTTTCACTCGTCGTGGCTTTTTGATCCTTTTCACTCGTCGTGGCTTTTTGATCCTTTTCACTCGTCGTGGCTTTTTGATCCTTTTCACTCGTCGTGGCTTTTTGATCCTGTTCACTCGTCGTGGCTTTTTGATCCTGTTCACTCGTCGTGGCTTTTTGATCCTGTTCACTCGTCGTGCCTTTTTGATCCTGTTCACTCTCTGTGCCTTTTTGATCCTGTTCACTCTCTGTGCCTTTTTGATCCTGTTCACTCTCTGTGCCTTTTTGATCCTGTTCACTCTCTGTGCCTTTTTGATCCTGTTCACTCTCTGTGCCTTTTTGATCCTGTTCACTCTCTGTGCCTTTTTGATCCTGTTCACTCTCTGTGCCTTTTTGATCCTGTTCACTCTCTGTGCCTTTTTGATCCTGTTCACTCTCTGTGCCTTTTTGATCCTGTTCACTCTCTGTGCCTTTTTGATCCTGTTCACTCTCTGTGCCTTTTTGATCCTGTTCACTCTCTGTGCCTTTTTGATCCTGTTCACTCTCTGTGCCTTTTTGATCCTGTTCACTCTCTGTGCCTTTTTGATCCTGTTCACTCTCTGTGCCTTTTTGATCCTGTTCACTCTCAGTGCCTTTTTGATCCTTTTCACTCTCAGTGCCTTTTTGATCCTTTTCACTCTTTGTGCCTTTTTGATCCTTTTCACTCTTTGTGCCTTTTTGATCCTTTTCATTCTTTGTGCCTTTTTGATCCTTTTCACTCTGTGCCTTTTTGATCCTTTTCATTCTTTGTGTCTTTTTAATGTTTTCACCTTGTGCCTTTTTGATGTTTTCACGTGCCTTTTTGATCCTTTTCACTCGTTGTGCCTTTTTGATTCTTTTCACTCTTTGTGCCTTTTTGATCCTTTTCACTCTTTGTGCCTTTTTGATCCTTTTCACTCTTTGTGCCTTTTTGATCCTTTTCACTCTTTGTGCCTTTTTGATCCTTTTCACTCTTTGTGCCTTTTTGATCCTTTTCACTCTTTGTGCCTTTTTGATCCTTTTCACTCTTTGTGCCTTTTTGATCCTTTTCACTCTTTGTGCCTTTTTGATCCTTTTCACTCTTTGTGCCTTTTTTTATGTTTTCACCTTTTGTGCCTTTTTAATGTTTTCACCTTTTGTGCCTTTTTAATGTTTTCACCTTTTGTGCCTTCTGATGTTTTTCACCTTTTGTGCCTTTTTGATCTTTTTCATCCTGAGTGTTTGTCCTCCTGTTTTCCTCCTTGCGCTCACACTTTTTTTCCAACTTTTTTCCTCGTGGTACATGCTGTGCCTCCTTCCCACGCTCCGCTTTCTGCATTCCACCTTTCGTATTCTCCCCTGCTTCTTACCTGTTCCTTCGTGAAATGCCACTCATTCCCACAATCCAGATGAGCACAGCGAAGTGCCTCCAGTGATCCTCCTCTCTCCCAGGACCTAGTTGATGGCAGATCCAGTGCGTACCAGCCACTAAGCAGGTGCCCGTGCCCAGGCCCGGCCTTCCCTGAACTTAGCAGATACTAGTCCTCCTACCAGTGTAGGCCCTCGTGGACCCAATTCAAGCGCCATGAGGCTCCTGCCTCTTCTCCTGCTCTCATTCTCTTTCACTCTGCCTCGTGCCTTCTACCTTTCTCTTCCTGTATTTTGCACTCTGCTCTCCATTCTTTTGGCTTTAACTCCTAAAACATATGCCTTCCACTCTCTGGTTGCTTGGTCTGTGAATTTTTCACTTGTTGCACTTTTCCGTTTGTGCCTTTTTGCACTTTTTTGAACCCTTTATGCCTTTTTCATCCTTTGCGCCTTTTTGCTCTTTTTAACCCTTTTTGCTCTTTTTCATCCTTCGTGCATTTTTGGCCTTTAACGTGTGACCTCTAATTCCACCTAGAAGACAGGAATGGCCCCAGGTCTATTGTACTACTCAAAAGCCTAGGAAACCTCGGACTGACAACATGTCGTTGGACCCACACACTCCACCGAACACACCCTCAACCCCATTTTTGCTTCCTTCAACTGCATCAAAATCACTGCAACTGCAACCACACCTCTCACCTGCATCGATCATAGCATACTCTACTTTAAAATTAACAACCCTTGCCAAAGAACACCCACGACTACAAGCCTGGCCAGACGAAGCTTGAGCAGCATCTCAGAATCAAACTAGTCCTACACCCTGCACGTGAACCAACCCAACTCCACCAAAGACCTAAGAACAACATCAAACTGCTCAACGTGTAGATTACAGAATGCACAGACTCACTGGAACCCCATAAACATAAACAAATGAGAACCTATAGGGAGGCTGCTGGTACACGGAGGAACTCCGCTCAACCATACAACACAGCAAACAACTGAAGAGAAGACAGACAACGAATCACAACGAAAACGATAAGGATACTTACAAAGCAGCACTGAGACAATACCATCAGTACATCAGAGAAACCAAGAAGGTAGCTCTGGTAGAGCACACTGACAACAACTCCAACAGCTGTAAAGATTTTGCCTCAGCCGCAAACACCAACCCTCTCATAAAAATCATGCCATAACCTTTCTGAAATTTTCAGCAACATAAAAAAAACCAGAACAACTTTGACCCTAAACCCTTCTACCTTCACCTCCAATGTTACTTCAAATAATCATGAACACCCTCCGACTACATGGGAAACCATTACTGGGGAAGAAACTGCCAATATCATGAAGACCATCCACTCTGGTGCACCAACAGACCCCTGTCCCCACCACATCTACAACTTAGGTCTCTCCCCAATCATATTTTCTCACCTGCATCCTGAATAACTCCTACATCACTGCAACGATCCCAGATGCGGGAAAACGTGATGGTCAACGCCCTGCTTTTTAAACAAACAAAAAAAGCGCACTAGCAGACTCCAAGCAGCTAGCAAACTACTGTACGATCTCCCTTCTCCCCTAACCAGCAGAGGTCATCGAAAGGGAATTCAACAAGCAACTTGCCCATTACCTCAACACACACCAACTCCTAGACACCAACCAATTAGGGTTCTGGGCCAATCACAGCACAGAGGCTGCCCACATCCCAGCAAGATAAATCGGGATAATAGCAACTGAGGAGAAAAACAGCGGACTTCAGACAGTCTGATCTCTTAGCAGCATTCAACATGGTCTCCTACTGCACTCTGATCAGAAGAATACATAAAACAAGCATTCAAGGACCAGTCTTCAATTGGTTCTGCTCATTCCTCACAAGAAGAATACAAAAGTCAATCTGTCACCCTACACATATGAAGCCAAGGACATCATTTGTGGAGTTTTGCAAGGATCATCTCTCAGTCCGACCTGAACACCTATATGACCCCACTGGCAGACCTAATCAGAAGACACAGGATGAACATACTTTCCTATGCAGACAATACCCAACTAATTCCCTCTCTGCCAGACAAAACCCCAGTGAAAAAAAACTAGTTTGCGACTTATATGACACCAGTAGCCACTGGGATGAGAGCCAACTGCCTCAAGTTTAAATTGGACAAAACAAAAGTGGTGATATTTCAAAGAAAAACCTCTGTCTGGGATTCTACTGGTGGCTGGCAGACCTCTGCTCCACACCCACCCCAACAACCAACACCAGAAACCTAGGAATCATCACACATGACAAGCTCAACCCAAGTAAATGCAGTGACCTCCACCTGTTTTCACATCTGGAGGATGCTGTGAATAATCATCATCTTGAAATGGCTACCAGCGAAACTGTCTGAGAGGCCCTGATATCCATCAGACTTGACTACAGCAACACACTGAACGTAGAGATCACTAAACAGCTACTGAAAAGGCTACAAACCATCCATGCTGTAGCAGCAAGACTCAACTTAACTCAACCCACCCACATCACCCCAGACCTCAGGAAACTTTACAAGCTCCCCATACTCAAACGCATATAGTTTAAACTCCTTGCAAATGCAAAGCCCTGCACAACACAGGCCCCGTCTAGCTCAACCGCCGTGTACACTTCAGTCAACCTCCCAGTCACCTCTGCTCTGCCAAACCCTCACTAGCTCATGTACCAGGCACACACAAAAACAGGGCTGGTGATTGTGCCTTCTCCCACATCGCCCCAAAAATATGGAATGACCTCCGAAGGCACATCTGATCCTCCTCATCTCTTCTCAAGTTCTGAAAGAAGCTGAAGACTTGGCTTTTCGAATAATCACACCAGATAGACAACAGTGTTTCCACCTACTAAATGTCTGGATACCCTTACAGGTGATTAGGGAACTATACAAATAAACATAACCTGTTTATCCTGTTCCATTATTGTTTGGCATGCTGGCATCTGTAATTTTGTTTTGCCACTTAAAAATCAACATAACATGTGTTTGTAAAGTACAAGTGTACTCTGAGCATTTTGACACTGCTCATTTCAAAGACCTTAGAAAGATGAAAGGATGATGGTCTGCCACAAGAGAGCTAGTGTGATCTGTAGCAAAGACCAAAAAAGGCATTCCGGGGAACATGGACAGAAGGTGCATGCCTATCTGCTTTCACTGGGGTTCACTAAAAATGTGCCCAAGTCACACCAACTCCCTCTCATACACTCCCTTTCATCAGAGCTGTTCTGGACACAGTGCAGTTTCGGGCTTAGACTCCTGAGCGGCAAGTCCAGGATATTCAGGTTATGATGTCGATATTTGAGCCTCTTTCTTGGATTTCGGTGAGAACGACTCTGAGGCTCTTAGGCCTCATGGCCCCCTGCATACGGTTGGTGAAACTTGACGGATAGCATATGTGGACTTTGCAGTGGGACCTGAAGTTCCAGTGGGCGCAGCATCAAAGGAATCCCTCCAACATGGTCCAGATCTCGGTGGAACTGCACAAGACCTACAGTGTTGGTTAACAAACCACGTTTGGGCCACGCCCTCCCACAACCAGATCTGACATTAGTGACAGATGTGTCACTCCTGGGATGGGGCGGCCATCTGGAAGAGGTGGAGATCCAAGTAATCTGGTCTCTAGTGGAAACAGGACTCCACATCAACATGCTGGAGCTCTGTGCAATCCGGCTGGCATTGAAAGCATTTTTTCCCCTCTATCAAGGAACAGGTGGATCAAGTGTTCATGAACAACTCCACCGCCATGTGGTACTGCAACAAGCAGGGCAGGGTGGGGTTGTGGACCCTTTGTCACTAGGCTCTGTAAAAGGCTTGAACAGCAGGGCATAGCCTTGGTGGTTCAGCATCTGGCGGGCTCTCTAAATGCCAGAGCAGACGAACCTAGACAAAAATGTCTAGCAGATTATGTATGGCATCTCCATCCAGAGGTGGCACAAGGTCTTTTTCGACAGTGGGTAGAGCCTTGGTTAGATCTGTTTGCCCCCGCCGAGAACCCGCAATGTCAGCAGTTTAGTATGTTGGAGTTTTCAAGGCGGCAATCACTCAGACGCTTTTAGTCTCAAGTGGAGTTCAGACCTCCTGTATGCCTTTCTGACCATACCACTCCGGCCTAGAGTTCTCAAGAAGATCAGGAACGACCAGGCCCACGTCATACTTGTGGCTCCAGATCTTCTATTGCAGCAGCAGGGGAGGGCTTGTCACCCAAACCTGTCCACTCTCTGCCTTCTTGCATGTAGATTGAGTGGTGACAGTTGAGAGCTTTTGACAACCCTGCCGAAGTCTGTAACCTAATTTTGAAAGCCAGGCGTCCCTCCACCAAAGTGGTATACACCGGTCGTTGGAAGAAATTTGTGGTATGATGCACAAACAAGTATGCTGACCCCCTTTCTGCTGCTCTCTCTTAGCTCCTATTGTATATATTTTCCCTTGACCACCAGGGTTCTGCTTTGGGCACTCTTTAGTGATATCGGTCTTCCATTTCATCTGTTGTCTGATCAATCTTCTTTGTTTAAGTCCCCTTTTGTACATAGGTTCCTCCAAGGTATTACACATTTCTTTCCTACATCCCCATTCATTATGACTCTGAATTTGGTTCTGACTTTTTTGATGTGCGCTCCTTTTGAGCCTCTCCACAACTGTCTTGTCAAGCTTCTAGCGTTGAAAACAGCCTTCCTTATGGCAATTACATCTGCCCACAGAGCGAGTGAGCTGCAGGCCTCATCAGCTAAGCCACCATACCTTTTCCATCTATCCTGACAAGTGGTGCTTCGTACTAAGGCCTCTTAAGCCAAAAGTGGTCATGCCCTTTCAAGTAGGCCAATCCATCACCTTGACTATTTTTTTGCACACCCCATATCCTTCTAAGGTAGAGGATAGACTCCACGACCTTGACCCAAAAAGAGCATTGGCATTTTAACTTGATCATACAAAAGAGTTCCGCATGGATGGCCTACTCTTTGTATGGTATGTGGGTGCAAAGAATGGTTGGGCAGAGCAGAAGCAGACTATCTCCAAATGGGTCGTAGGCTGCATTAAGATGTGCTGCACACTGGCCAAAAAACAACAATCCCCCAGAAGAGTTTGCTGAAACTGGTTTGCAGACCCTCCTATGGGGATGGTATTGCTTGGGTATATATTTAAATATAAGGAATATGCAGCTAAAAGTCTATGAGATGGAGAAGCTACTTATTTTTGGTAATGCCTTATCTGGAAGAGATTATATCTAGCTGAAGATTCCTTACCGACCCATCCATTCTCCCCGCACTGTGATCTAATTTCTAGGGTCAAGGACTCCCGTTTTAGGCGTTAGGTTTGACACACTAAGTGTTCTTCATGTCACAGCGATTTTGGCATGGAAAGTCCTGAAAAGAAACCCACGTTGGTGTGCCTAAGTGGGACCCACAAGGCGATTTCTGGTTTAGACAATGCTGACAACGGAGGCAGAGCCACTTGATGCCACCTACTGGCAGGGGTACTGCTCACGATAATCTTCTGGACCAAGTCTGACGCCTGGGGAGAATTCAAAGGTAAGGAATCTGCAGGCAGATATAACCTCTACCAGGTAGGGCGCTACAAAGGCTTTCCCTCCCACTGCATGTTCTATTGTTGTACCAAGGCAGGATATTTGTCACTCTCCACTTCCATCCTAGAACTTCAGTAAGAAAGCTGAAGGGCTAGGGGCAGAGGGGGTCTCACTCCTGTAGCAGCTTTAGCCATACTACTGACTCATTTTGGCAGCTGAAGGTTAAAAGTGGGGAAAAGGGAGGGAACTACAGAATGTAAACATTGCTCCAACAGGTGTGTCTGCTCCTGTTTATGGCATCGATCTGTTCCCAAAGAAAGGATTAGAGAGATGGCTGAATGGGTCTCATTTCTAGACATCTTAAATTCACAATTGAGAACCTAATGTAATGATAAATCTCTAGATGTATGCCATCACCAGGATCCTATGGATGGGCCTTTCCAGTCACGGGCTCAGCTTCATTGACAGTAAACCAATAAAGTCTAAGAATCAGTGTACTGGACCTAAATCCCTGGACCTGCTCAGACACATTCACCACATGGTTAAACAACTCTGGATAATGTGGGAAAAGCCTCATCTGTGGTATTCAAATAGAGTCCAACATATTGTGTATCAGATCTCAGTATCAATTGGTGCTCACACCGACACAATTAGCAATTCTAACTAACTGTCTGATGAACTTCTAGTTGTAACGGTGTGAGCACTCACAGTTCAAATGGTCTGTAATGTGAAATTTACGTGTATAAGGGTGTTGCAGACAGGTTCTCACAAGTATTCATTCTAGTTAAGAATGATACTCACAGAACCATCTTTTAATGGGCATAAACTGTTTGTTCTGTGCTATATAATGTGTTACCTGAGAAGCCAGGGAAAAGATCTTTTGGGGGTAGCAAGTGAAAACTATGGTGACCCTTGCAACCATGTTCATTTTTTTTCCAGAGCCCAGCAAAGGAAATTGGTTAGTGCGTTTTTTATATGAAGGTCATCACTAAAGAGCCATCTCCAAACTTGAATGATACAGATTGATTCAAAGCGGCAGTACTATCATCAATACACTTAACTCGAGAAAACACCCTGGCAGGAACAGTATCTTTATATTCTGTAGAAGAAATGCAGCATACAGAGGCCTTTGGAGTAGCTGAATATGTATCCCATGAACCCCTGATCACAGGGAGAACACAGAAGGGGAATGTGGTTTGAATACCTATGTAAGGAGTGAGACCGCATGAGGAACAACCCCCAATAATTCTTAATGCAGAATGAGACTTGAATAAAGGGTAACCTTTATCTTTCACCTGGTTGTTACAATAGAGACGGAGGGAGCTTGGGGAGTTTCTTCAACTCAACTTCTGAATGTGGTAATGAAAAATCACACTTTAATCAAGATGACATTTGTGTATAGTCATATTGACGGTATTCAAACAAGCACGAACATTAATATGAGCTAATTACATCGCTTGACCTATCTGTTATTTAAAAACAAATGTATACTTTCCTAGGTAGACTATTAAAAAAACATGAGATCTACCTTTGAGTTGTACTGTAGCAGCAGAGTATGGAGATGTTCCCAGCGCTGCCGCTGAAATCAGAAAACATGGAGAAGAGATTAATATATTGTTTTTGAAAGTATTACATTGAAGCACGTTTTTCTCCGAGACTCTTAAAAGTTCTTCATATGTTCTAGAGAAGGTGAATTTAAGTTAAACATGGTAACTTAATAATTACATCATCCAATCATAACAATAATCTAGAATCAAGTTTAAAAACAGCAAAAATATTCACTGAATATTCGTTAGAAATATCACTGCCACAAGGTCCTCCACACACAACAAACTATTGCAAACTGTTTTCTACAAATGCCAGTGACTCTATCCTTATTCAAGCCTGGCAAATTTTTTATTTCAGCAGTCCAGATCTTATTTGGTTAGAATAGGAAAATAAATACATAAAGTACATATCTATTTTCAGATCTGTAAACGTTCAAATGAAAAACAAATTCAATACTGCCAGGTTATACTCTATGAAATTAAAAAACATAACCATGTAATCAGTTACAATGGGCGACGTCCAAATATCGTCCAAAATCTTTTGTGCATTTTGACTTTCGAGTATTTCTTCAATGCCTCTTTTCTTGGAGGCATACTCAAAAGGGAATCATACAGACCAGAACTAGTGTATTTCAAAATGAGAAGTTCTTTGAATAATTGATCAAAGCAACTCATAAAACAGAATTAAACCTGCACAGAAAAGGAACAAGCAACTGTCCTTCAACAAAAACTGGGGGAGCAGGTCCAAACCCATTACCTATTTTAGTCTAGGTTTGTAATCATTATCTTTACTCGTAACCCAGAAATGCATACACCAAATACCAAATTGTAAGGCACTCATAAAGCCTGTTGCTCTCATCAGGGCAGAAAGAACATGGCTGAAGGCTGAACAGACTGCTTCAAATCAGAGAGGAGCCCAGCTACTATGTTAATTTAGAAGGCCTAAGAAATAAAGATAGCATAATAAAGATAAAGATGACATCATGAACGCAGAGTCAGATGCAGGCTGTGGGAGGGAAATGGACAAACTGGATCAAGCAGTAAAGGAAACCAATCAACAAAGGACAGTAATGAGAGAGGGGGAGGGAGGTAGAGCCGGTGTCATATCTCAGAGGGACTTCCCTTCAAACTATGTTACCAAAACCACAGTGATGCCACAGGCACAGTTCAATCAGAGGATGACTATTGGTAAGGACACTCCTACAAAAACAATACTGCTCATTTCTCAAACCCACATACTATCTTATGTCTGCATCGAGAATAATACAGACAAAACTATACTGCATTACAAACATTCCACTTCAGATTGTTACTCGCAGAATATCCAAGCAACTCTCCACAACAGGTTTAACAATGAGCGAGGCAGAGCAGCATATACCCTAATTTGGAGGATAAAGTTCAAACAATGGAGAAACAATCTCAGGGCTAGCAGCCCTAAGGACCTTCTCTGAAAGGTGTCGGGCCTGATAATATGAAAATACTTGTAAATAAGCAGGGCTTCTTACTTTTTGGTGATTTAATTTTTCATGAAAGATTTAGCATTAGTGCTATGGTAACTGGAAATCCCCCGCTACCAGTCCTTCAAACAGACCAAATGAAAGAGGTAAAAGGCATGGGAGAAAGAGGTCAATGGACAGGACAGGATGAATAGTGGGATGATATGTCTGGAAAGGGGCAGATAAATTATAAAAGATGTGCTGGTGCTTTCCTGGAATATAAATAGAGATCATCAGCAAGAATCATATACATATGGGAGGAGATGGAAACTCTTAATCCCCTTGTCTTCAAGAGATGCAGCTTCTCAAAAATTAGAGTAACAAATTAGGAAATCTAGGGTATAAGATACTAGCCACATCTTGTTTTAATGTACCGCAGCGTGGAGTTGCACTGGTTGCCCAGGACCAGTCTTGGATGCTAAGCAATGTTAAGACAGGCAGGCTTGGCTGGTAGGTTATTGCCCCGATTAAGAAAGGAGAACTCACCATTACTATCTGTATAGTCTATGCTATTATTAGCGGAGATCTATTAGCATTCAATCTACTTCTTAAGGAGTTACATCAGTGGCAGGACACAGTGCTGCTCTGTGGAAATGTCAATTTATTAATGGAACGAGGTCTGATTCTACAAGGCTCAAGGTATGTATAGAGCCAGCCACTTGTATGAACAAGTTAAGAAAAGCTTTGAAACAAATTACTGAATCCTATGCTTTGGCCGATGTAGCTAGGCTACACATTTTCGGCACCATTATTATCTATGCTGTTCTTCCACTTCTAACAGTAAAACTCAATCCTTGGATCGTATCTGATCATCATGCCCTTTTCCTTTACATCAGGACTAGTTATTTTAGAACTGAGACATCTCCATTCTGTTGGATGTACAATTGTAAGTTGCTATTGGATGCTTTTTTACACGTTTTATAAATTACAGTCTCCGTGAATTCATAGAACTTCATATCGGTTCAGCAGCAACCACAATCGCTGAGTTTTGCGATTCAACATGGAATGGCAGAAAGATTACTTGAAGAACTTTTACTTCTAAACTTCTCCAATTTGAAATAGAGTATTCATGTAGTTAAAAATGCTGATGAAAAAAAAAATGGAAAAAAAAAAAGATTTGGGATAAGTCGAGATCAAAAGTGCACCAGAAACAGAGCCTTTGCTTCTATAATGAATTCTCAATACAGCTAAATGAACAAGCTACTTACCTTCGGTAACAATTTATCTGGTAGAAACATACTCTAGTTGCAGATTCCTTACCTTAGAATTTCCCCAGGCATCAGTCTGGATCCAGAGGTTTTTCTTCGAGCAGTAGCCCTGCATGTCATTAGGAGGTGTTGGTCGACTCCGAGTCAGTCATTGGCGTTTAGGTTGCTGGATATCACATCGCAGGTCATAAATAGGCACCATCCCAGCGCGCGGACGATAGCTTGCCACCCCAGCGTGCTGACGTCAGTTTATTTTCTCGATTCGACTTTCCACACCATAAGCACGGAGCCATGAAGAACACTGATACTGGTGCGCCATAACTAGGGCCTTGGAAGGGAAGTCCCTGTCCCTAGAAATCAGCTCGCAGAGCAGGGAGGATGGGTGGGTGGGTCATTAAGGAATCGGCAACTAGTAGGTCTCTACCAGATACATCGTTACCGAAGATAAATAACTTGTTCATCTGATAGAGACTTCTAGTTGCACAATCCATACCTTAGAATAGATACCCAAGCAATACCACGCCAGTTGTGGGTCTGCGAACCAAGATCATACTAGAAAGTCGTGCAGGACCAAACGGCCAAAGCAGTCGTCCCTGCGGACCTGACTGTCCAAGGATTGTGATTGTACAAGGACGCCCTCGTCCCTGCCTGACAGGTATCCAGGACAGAAACTCCACGTGCTAACACAGTAGTTGCAGCTGTTGCCCTGGTATAGTGACCATGCAAACCTTCAGGTGGTTGCTTCTTAGCCAAAGCGTAACACATTTCAATGCAGAGAACAACCCATTGTGAGATGGTTCTCTTCTGCACTGCCCAACCTTTCTTCACGCCCACATAGCCCACAAAGAGTTTATCATCCAACCAGAACTCAAGCACAATTAAGGTAGCACGGCAATGAAAAGAAATGGACATCATGCAAAAGGGTGGTAATCGGACATCGACGCGCCACGATGGTGCCCATGTATGATCTGCAATGTCATATCCGGTGACCACGAACGCCACTTAAGGGCGCACAGGGGCACTGCTTGAGGAAAAATCTCCAGATCCAGATACCTGGGGAAATTTTAAGGTAAGGAATCTGCAACATGAGACTAGCAGATATTTGGTTTTCTACTACTGTGGGGTTGCTACTTTCCCAATTAAAAAAAAAAAAGCTGTTAATCAATAGAAAAGTTGGAGCTAAGCATCACCCACTGACCTGTAACTAAGATTCTCTGTAGCAGTTGTGGGCCCAGAATTGCCATATTCCTAAAGCTCAGAGCTGAAGTGCAGACAAGGCTTAGATCCTCTGTAGGTGCCCTCGACGAGTAGTTCACAACTTTAAGTTAAATCTTCTAAGTACCTCTGAGGTCCATGTTAGTGGAAACTTGACTTTGTCTAGTTCTATTTATCATGAGACTGAGCTAGACACCCTGAGGTCTAGGTAGTACTAAGCTTACATTGTCAACCGTAGTGCCCTTCATGTTTAACGTTTATCCCATTTCTCACCCCCCTGAAGATTATTTTCAATTGTATTGGGTAGATTTATCACCTCTGTCAACTGAGGCAACATCTGTTTTGTCATCAATGTCACCAGTGATATATGATCATATGTGATGTCACTAATCAAGACTACTGATTGTGCTATTAGTGATATCATGCCTGCAGTTATGAGCAATCTATTGTTTAAAAAATAAAAAAACGATCCCATATAAAACACTCAAAGCAACTACTCACACACAGATGCATAGCTGAGCTGATCCATGTTCTGCAGAACTGTCATGTCAAGGAGATGGAGACACTGCATACAAATCAAGTCAGCTGTGCTTACTGAAAGACTGAATAACTCACTAAGTAGCACATAGCCAAATATTTATGACTGTCACTTGTCCCAGAAATGCTGCAGTAGCAGCCGTTCCTCTCATTCAGTAAGCCTAGGTGGCTTACATAAGGCGTGCCAGCAGAGTGGGACTGCCCAAAAGGTAAGAGCATGACCTCACTAAACTCCTTGAGTATGTTAGGAGTTGCTCCAGCTCCCAGAAACACGGGGATGTGCAGAGTAGGCCCGGAAGCAGACTCCACTGAGGGAGAACTAGATGAACGATGATCCTTAGTCGGCCGAGGTGACGTCTAAGAGCACTTGCCTTTTTCGACTTCTTATGCCTCGACTTACCAGTTTGTCCCGAAGACTAGGTGGGACGACAAAGAAAGGGGGCTCTGTGACCAATATTAAGACCTTCCTCTTGACCGAGATCGAAACTTATGCGAAGCCGAGCGGCAGGCTGCCGTGAGCTTTAGGGACTACTCCCTGAAACCATTTAGATTCATGGCCCGGCACTCGGACCACAAATTCTGGTTGTGTTTGCCCTTAAACACCAAAAGGTACACAAGGTGCAGATCTGTCACAGACATCGCCCAATGACAAGACCCGCAGGGCCTGACCCGCAGGGCCTGACCCGGTCTTAGACAAAGACATCTCTTAACGCACCAGGAGTAAAAATACTCAAAGTTTTACCAAAAGACTAGTCAAAAAATGACTGAGGGGCAGCCCTTTCTTCAGATCAGCTCTGTCTGGCGCATAAAGAAAAGAACTGACATCAGCGTGCCTCAGTGGTGCCTATATAGGACCCGCAACATCATATCTGGCGCACTAGACAGATGCAGCGTCGATCGAGGCCATCTAATGGTGCGAAGGGGTACTGTAAGGAAATGCCTCCTTGGCATAGTTACCCCCTAACTTTTTGCCTTTGCTGATGCTAAATTTTGATTGAAAGTGTGCTGGGACCCTGCTAACCAGGCCCCAGCACCAGTGTTCTTTCCCTAAACTGTACCTTTGCTTCCCCAACTGGCACAGCCCTGGCACTCAGATAAGTCCCTTGTAACTGGTACCAAGGGCCCTGATGTCAGGGAAGGTCTCTAAGGGCTGCAGCATGTCTTAAGCCACCCTGGGGACCCCTCCCTCAGCATATGCACACTGACTCACAGCTTGTGTGTGCCGGTGGGTAGAAAATGACTAAGTCGACATGGCACTCCCCTCGGAGTGCCATGCCAACCTGACACTGCCTGTGGCATAGGTAAGTCAGCCCTCTAGCAAGCCTTACAGCCCTAAGGCAGGGTGCACTATACCACAGGTGAGGGTTTATGTGCATGAGCACTATGCCCTACAGTGTCTAAGCAAAACCTTAGACATTGTAAGTGGAGGGTAGTTATACGAGTATATGGTCGGGGAGTTTGTCAAACACAAGCTCCACAGTTCCATAATGGCTACACCGAAATCTGGGAAGTTTGGTATCAAACTTCTCAGCACAATAAATGCAGACCGATGGCAGTGTGCAATTTATTGTAACATGCACCCAAAGGGCATCTTAGAGATGCCCCCTGAATACCAATCCGACTTCTAGTGTGGGGCTGACCAGTTTCTTGCAGCCTGCCACAACCAGACAAGTTGCTGGCCACATGGGGAGAGTGGCTTTGTCACTCTGTGGCCAGGAACAAAGCCTGCACTGGGTGGAGGTGCTTCTCACCTCCCCCTGCAGCAACTGTAACACCTGGCGGTGAGCCTCAAAGGCTCACCCCCTTTGTTATAGCACCCCAGGGCATCCCAGCTAGTGGAGATGCCTGCCCCTCAGCCACTACCCCCACTTTTGGCGGCACGGCTGGAGGAGAAAATTAGGAAAACAAGGAGGAATCACCCACCAGTCAGGACAGCCCCTAAGGTGCCCTGAGCTGAGGTGACCCCTGCCTTTAGAAATCCTCCATCTTAGTTTTGGAGGATTCCCCCAATAGGATTAGGGATGTGCACCCCTCGCCACAGGGAGGAGGCACAAAGAGGGTGTAGCCACCCTCCAGGACAGTAGCCATTGGCTACTGCCCTCCCAGACCTAAACACATTCCTAAATTTAGTATTTAGGGGCACCCCAGAACCCAGGAAATCAAATTCCTGCAACCTGAACTACAATGAAGGACTGCTGACCTACAAGCCTGCAGAGACGACGGACGATGACAACTGCTTTGGCCCCAGCCCTACCGGCCTGTCTCCAGAGTCGAAAACCTGCAACCAGCAACACATCCAACAGGGACCAGCGACCTCTAAAGGCTCAGAGGACTGCCCTGACCCCCAGGACCAAGAAACTCCAGTGAGCAGCGGCTCTGCTCAACAACAGGTACATCTTTGCAACAAAGAAGCAACTTCCAAAGAACTCATTCTTCCCGCCGGAAGCTTGAGACTTCACACTCACCAGGCGTCCCCGGCTCGAGATCGAGAGAACAAACACCACAGGGAGGACTCCCCGGTGACTGCAAACCCGTGAGTAGCCCGAGAAGACCCCCCTGGACCCACACAGAAACACCTGCAAAGAGAATCCAGAGGCTCTCCCTGACCGCGACTGCCTGTAACAAGGGACCTGACACCTGGACCAAGCACTGCTCGCGCAGCCCCCAGGACCTGAAGGAACTGAACCTCAGTGCAAGAGTGACCCCCAGGCGGCCCTCTGCCCAGTCCAGGTGGTGGCAGTCCCGAGAAGCCGCCCCCGTGCCTGCCTGCCCCGCTAGAGTGACCCCCAGGTCTCTCCATTGTTTCCTATCTGAAACCTGACGCCTGCTTTGCACACTGCGACCGGCCGCCCCTGTGCCGCTGGGGGTGTGTTTGGTCTGCCCCCCCCCCCCGAGAACGCGGGTACTTACCTGCTAGCAGACTGGAACCAGAGCACCCCTGTTCTCCATAGGCGCCTATGTGTTTTGGGCACCTCTTTGACCTCTGCACCTGACTGGCCCTGAGCTGCTGGTGTGGTAACTTTGGGGTTGTCTTGAACCCCCAACGGTGGGCTGCCTATGCCAAGGAACTGAGACATGCAAGTGTTTTACTTACCTCACAATCTAACCATTACTTACCTCTCAAAGGAACTGTTGATTTTTGCACTGTGTCCACTTTTAAAATAGCTTATTGCCACTTTAACAAAGACTTTACATGATATTGTTTTCATTCAAAGTTCCTAAAGTATCTAAGTGAAGTACCTTACATTTAAAGTATTAACTGTAAATCTTGAACCTGTGGTTTTAAAAATAACCTAAGAAAGTATTTTTTTCAATATAAAAACCTATTAGCCCGGAGTAAGTCTTGAGTGTGTGTTCCTCATTAATTGCCTGTGTGTGTACAACAAATGCTTAACATTACCCTCTGATAAGCCTACTGCTCGACCACACTACCACCAAATAGAGCATTAGAATTATCTAATTTTGCTACTATCTTCCCTCTAAGGGGAACCCTTGGACTCTGTGCACACTATTTCTTACTTTGAAATAGTATATACAGAGCCAACTTCCTACAGGTACTGCTGGAGAAAATATCTCTGCATCCAGACTGATGCGTGGAGAAACCCTAAAGGTAAGGAATCTGCAACTAGATGTCCCTCTCAGATATTTATTATAATTGTACCTTGGGAATATTTTTGTAGGGGATTTGGTAAACCTATTGAAAACACACTGTGCATGCAGTCAAAAGATGTACATACCTAATAGGTAGAAATCAAATAAAGGTGCATCTTAAGCGTTATAAAAGGAGACGTGAAAACCTATATGAAAACCCTTTTAAGAAACATCTCAACGGGGTGACGGGAATATAAAGATTGATCAAGCAAATAAATAAAAGGTTGATATGGAACTTACCGCTGCCCAAAGCTAAGCCAGGCCCAGAGATAAAACAAACAAAAGGAAATAAGACGTGTAAGTCTGCAGAGGGTCAACATCAATATCCTCACACCAGGTGACAAACAGACCAAAGGCCAGAACAGAGAGACTGTCACAGAGCAGCTAGAATATCATTCACCACCTCTGGGGGACGATCAAACCCGCTCAGGTAGATTCTGCTTAAACTGCACACATGGAGGCGTAGATTGTCAAGGTTCAGATACAAAGCGCTTCAGAATCATCAAATTGGAGTACCATACTTTTCAAGTCCAGTCCAAGGGTATCAGGGTGAGATGCAGCCTAACTCTTCTGAACAAATCAGGCAAAGGACAAAACACGATAAGTAGACAGGAGTTCCATTGAATGGAAAGTGGGTGTCCTATAAAGTCCTGAGGGGATAGCTCCAGGGTGCAAAAGGATGGGAACTGCTCATTTTTAGAAGCAAGAACAGATGTACCAAGGACACAATCCAGTGAGCTAACACACCAGTGCCACTTCCAGAAGCAGGTGTGTTCGTAATCAGCAAGATGACATTGGCTTTGTCCCCTCTGATATTCAAGGAATCCACCAAGTGACTGACTACAGGCAAAGGGTGTGGAACCCACACTACCTTGATTGTTGTAGTAACACTAGACAGCTGTGTAGCCCATTAGTGCCTGGACAGACCTTCCCTTATGAGAATCACATCAGCTCGAGAAAAATAAAGTGGTGGTGGTGCTCCATCGGAGACCGGATTCCACTTATCTCCACTTTACACTAATCACCTCCCCAGCCCAGAGAAGACCTGTCCATTACTACTGTAAGTTCTGGAAGGAAAGTGGAGGAAAGGCGTACAGGAGTCCTGTGCTCCACTCTAGCCTGAAAACATCTCCTAGAGAGTGCTTTCTTGGGGGGTAAACGTTTTGACTCTGCACATTATAAACAGTGGCAAAAACATCTACCCAGGCTTCTACCCACTGGTGGAAGATTCCCTGCACTACCTCAGGATGTAGTTGCTATTTGTGATTCGCCAAGCGTCTTTTACTGAGTGCATCTGCTCTGGTGTTCAAAGATCCCGCCATTCAACTCCAAAGGCGAATATCCTCTTGACAAATGACCTAGGATCCTACTCGCCCTGCTTGTTGCAGTGCTACGTGGAGGTGAGGTCTGTAACAACACACCCAACATACTGATATAGAATAGGGTTTCTAACAGAGAAAAAAAGAGTCCTCTGAACTCCACCTCTCCCAGATGACCGCCCAAAACTCATCAGCGATGCATCTATCACCACCATCAACTCTGAGTGCGGAAGAGAGAGGGTTTTGTAGATGGAAATTCTTTTGCAGTCTCTTCTGAAACCTAGATGGAACTTGTACCGAATGCTTGGCCTAAGAAATCAGTGGTGTCCAATCCAGATCAACTGACAAATTTAGCTGAATCCTGCCCTTCCTGAACTGTTTGAGATTGGGAGGGCCGAAGGTCTTCAGGGACTGACTGCAAGACCTCACGGACCACGTCCCAAAAGGCATGAACATATCAGCCAAGCAAACAACAAGCTGCGATCGACTTCAAGGTTAGGTTGGCTAAGGAGAATATTACTTTTCGGAATGCAGCAATCCTTTTCAAATGGGGTGTCAGGGCAGGGGTTTGTTGGCGGGATGATTGGGTAGGTGGTGGGGCTTGGGGGGGTGGGGGGGGGGGGAAGAGTTGGGAACCACCTTGTTAATAGGGACTTGAACTAGCAGACTCTGAGAAGTGAGAAGTGACTCACAGAAGCAGCATCAGGGCCACCTGGTGCAGACCTATGGCAGGGAACTCAAAGCAGTTTCGAGGGGCACAGATAGTGCAGAGGATGCATCCCCCAGCAGTGACACAACTGGGAACCCCTTGGATCATTGGGGCCCAAAGGTATTCAGTAGGAACCGTCCAAAGATGCCCAACATCCTCCCCAAAAGCCTCCATCTGTTGCAGCATCGCAAATGACTATGGGAATTCAAGGCGCATTGGGACCAATTGTGGAACCAGCTGTTCTGTGGATCAAGAGTGAGTAGAGGCGACATGCCGATGCCCTTGTGACTTCTCTGAAGGTAGAGAGTGGCTATCCTGCTTTTCCTCGGACTTACCTGAATATTTTGACAAAGACAACAACCTCACAGGAGTGACTTATGCAGCAGATCCACGCTCCCGAATTCGAACAAGAGTGGGACTTGGGTAGTTTCTTCCAGTGTTCAGGGGCGTACAGCTTCACTTCACTTTTCCAGATCGCCTTTGGGTTCATGAAGGTGCATTCCGCACACAACCTGGTAGTCGTGTCAAGAGCACAAACAAGGGCATAACTCATTTAGGCATGTAACAGATATTTGTTTGCATGGCTCAGGTCCTGTAGTCTTTGGAGGGACATAGTCCCCTTGCGCAATAACTGTAATTTTTTAGAATAATCTTGACAAAAGAATGTCAACGATGAAAAAAAAGCACAGCAAAGCTCTGGATCTGTGTCTGAAAGTATGGAAGGAAAGGAATATGCATCAACATGCATGAGTGGTGCCTATATCAGCTCTGCTTGATCACTCACAGGACAGAACGAGGATGATACTGTTGCATGACGCCACCTGCTGGTGTGCAGGATCACTGATGTTAAAAACTTCCAGATCTGTCTGCCACCTAGGAATTATTCTAAAGATGAAGAATCTGCTGTTAAATAGAATAGCCACCAAAAAGTATTCAACCTGTTCATCTTGCACATCACCTCCCCATTTCAGATCCTTATCAAGACCTTTATCATAGAATTTGCACAAAAACACCAAACTCCGGTTCTTAAAGTCCCTTATGTAACTGGGAAGACGATTGGGGGGACTCATTGTTATATTTTTTAACTGCGATATAGCATCACAATTGTTTGATATACAAACTAGAAACTACCGGAGATAATACATTTTTATATTCATTTTGTGCGTAAGCAGGATTCTAGAGAAAAATAGATTGTGGACAAATGTTAAGGGTATATAAAATACTTATACAAAACGACTAAAGAGTAAGTACTACAATTCAAACATTTCTTCAACAACCAAATGTGAACGGTTGAAAGAACAAGTTAGCATGCAACAACTCTTCCATATACGGAGCAAAATTTCAATTATTTTAGTGACTGTCTTCCCAAGTTTTTTTTAAACACTTCCCTTACAAAAAAAGCATCTCAAAGTGGCACAATAAACTCGTAACACTTACGTAATGTGCGTTTCCTTTTGTTCTTTAGCTTTCTTCTTTTACTGATAGATGCCTTGGAAGGGGATTCTTCTTTAGCTTTTGGTTGACTTGAAACCTTTGAGGAATTCTGCTGACTGAAGTGAGTAGGTACATGTCGTGCTAATCCCCCCTGAGAGGCAAAACTTGCATTGCAACCTCCAACCACACACTAGAGAAAGTAGACAAAGAGGGCAAAATAGATTTATATGCCTTATACACAGCCAAATTTCCACCCACATGTCTGATACCTTAACCAAGGAGATACACTTCTGCATATCAAAATATACTTAAAGCAATTTTGGTTTTCTGAGGTCCAAGTGTGATTTCTAGTTTCAATCTCGATATTAAGACTTGCTTATTTCTTCCACTTTTCATCCCTGTCCTTCAAATAGCCACAAATAAAAATTGACAAGACTTTTGGCAGTCAGACGTTTTTAAAAAGTGAATGCACTGATTTTAAGCCAACACACAAAAGGTAATAAAAGCAATGCTTGCAAATATTCTAAACTACAGACAACTGCTTAAGTAGCTTTTTAACACATTTGTTTCCTACTAATTATTAGAAGGAATGCTATGCTACTGCAGATCTCAATGCAATTGCCTATAAATACATCATATAACCACTACAACAAAAACAACTAAGTTACCTTCAGTAGTCATCTTTCTGGGGTACACATTATCTATTTGTAGATTTTTCACGTTTTCAATCTCCTCTATGCACCACACTGGATTCGAAAAAATTTAAATAGCTTTCCTGTGCTGACAGGTGACGTTCGACTTCGCCTCAACAATGGGACCCACTCTGGCAATGTCATCACTTAAGTCCTAAAAGCATCATCCCGGTACACAGGCATCTGTTTCTCTCCGTATTTTCCACACCCAAGAGACAGATGAAAAAAACTATATTGATAATATATGTAATGCATCTTCTGATCACACTGATGAAACTAAAGCAGTGCTCCCACGTATTCCGTCGGTCACAGCAAGCCTCGTTCTGCAGCAGAACGGGAGGAAACCCGATGATGAAGCATGCCACCAAGGGTTAACCCTGGTGGGTGAGGGTTTTTCACAACAAAAATAACTTTTTGCTACCCTGTGGATGTTCCTTTGGGCTGGGCCTTTTTGTAAAATTGTATAACCTTTGGAAGAGACAAGCCTTGCAATAGTGAAAACAAATTTGGCAGTATTTCACTATCATGACATGTAAAACACAACAGTACATGACCTACCTTTTAAATACATTGCACCCTGCCCATGGGGCTGCCTTGGGCCTATCTTAGGGGTGACTTACATGTAGTAAATGGGAAGGTTTGGGCCTGGCAAGTGGATACACTTGTCAGGTCGAACTGGTAGTGCAAAACTGCACACACAGACACAGCAGAGGTAAGTCCGAGAGATGTTTACAGGCCTACTCGTGTGGGTAGCACAATCAGTGTTGCAGACCCACTGGCAGCATTTGATTTACAGGCAGTGGGCACACATGGTACACTTTACTAGGGACTTACTAGTAAATCAAATATGCCAATCAAGGATAAATCAAACATCAATACAATTTAGAAAGAGAGCATATGCACTTTAGCACTGGTTTGTAGTGGTAAAGTGCCCAGAGTCCTAATGCCAACAAAAAACACTCACAAAAATTAAGAGGCAGTCTTTAAACTCCAGCCTGGGATGCAAAAGGGGTGCCCACTATCCCCCTTGATATTTGCAATGGCACTGGAGCCACTATGTTTAGAGGCTTGCAATGGTCGGAGGGATGGGAAGACAGGATATCGTTATATGCGGACGATACTCCGGTCTATATTTACGACTTAGAGTATATGTTGAGCGATGGCAATACCTACCATTATCACTTCTGGGTGGGGCAGCCTTGTTCAAAATTATGGCCCTGCCCCAGTTCCTCTCTATACTTCACAACACCCTGTACCTGGTCCCAGCCTCATACTTTTGAGCCACTGACCAGGAAATACGTAAACTCCTGTGGGATGGGGGGACTGGCCCGAATAGCTGTAGCTTAGCTCACAAGTAGCTGGTATGACGGGGGCATAGCCCTCCCGGACGTGCACAACTATTACCGAGCAGCCACACTCACGACAATTAATCAATGGACCTTCTTGCCGGATTAGGAGCCAGCATACCTCATGGGCAGGGACGCAATACAGCCAGGAGGTGCCCTCTGGGCCCTGTACGGTGGACGTAGACATTCCCAGTTCCGACAGCACTTACCCTAAGCCTCTGGCACGAAACACTGAAGGTGCTGGGATGGAATGATGTTGTTACACAGAGCACCCGCTTGTGGGAAACAGCAGCACTAGGCACACTGGCAACACAACCCGGATTTAATAAATGGGATTTTATCGGACTCACTAAAGTGGGAGACCTATGGGCGGCGGTGGGGGGAGAGGGGCTATGGAGGTGGGGTAGATTCTTCCGACCACCTCTTCCCCGCTTCCGAGTCTTCCCCATTAGAGGCTAGATTATTACTAGAACATTTACCTAAAAAGGCACCGTCTATCACGTATGGTAAAATACTTATTACTTAATAACTTACCAGATGTATGTAAAGACCTGAGAGCACACTGGGTACAGGATGTAGGGGAGATGGATGAAGAGGCCTTATCATCCCCTAGGGAGGTAGGAATAGGAGCAAGGTTTCGATTAGTACAGCTGAGAGTACTACATTGGAGTTAGTACGCCTGCACAACACTGGCCAAAATGGTCAGGGGGGGCCTCGTCTTTGTGTTCCCGAACCTGTGGCCAGCGAGGGACATTCTATTGCATGTTATGGGACTGTCCAATGATACAGAGATCCTGGTCCGCAATAGTGTCTGGTCTAAAACGTAGTATGTGGAAGCACTATAGAGCCGCAACCCAAATGGTGTGTTATAAATATAAAGGGCGATGTGGACCTTGCCAGCATGGATCGCATATGGATGAAGTTAGGTTTATTAGTGGCAAAGCATAATATAGCACGGGCATGGAGGGCCCCCGACCCACCCGAAGTAGAAGACTGGAAACGTGATCTAGACTGGTGTATGTTGGCAGAGAAAGGGCTGCCCAAAAAACCGGCACAAGGTCTGGGGGAAATGGAACTCCTACATGGGAGGGCTTTGTACAGTAGCGATGGACGAAGAACCCGAGGAATATAGCACACCATAAATATTGGTTGGGGAGACGGACTGAGATATGGAAGGGAGAGAACTCGAGGGAGGTCCTTGGGAGCATGTGAAAGTGGACACTGGCGATGATTAACTGTTTTTTGACCCGCATGATGGATGTGACTGCAAACCACACTTGTTTTGTTTGTATTTCTAATAAAAAGATTTAAAAGAAAGGAAAAAAAGAAATAAAAAGTAGGAAGAAGGAGGCAAAAAGTTTGGGGATGACCATGCAAAAGAAGGCCAACACCTACATTCTTCACAATCAAGGCAGTAATGCCTGGTGACTTTTTGGATCAAAGTCCATGTTGCATCCTAGCAGGTATCCCTATGTAAACACCCATGCACAATGCTAAGAGGGCTTTTTTCATGGAGGAATGCGCCCTGATACCCTCTGGAGGGTCTTTCTTGGCGGGAGTGTAGGAGACCTAAATGCACAACACAATTCACCTGGTAAGTGGCCTTCTCCGAGTGGATCATCAATTTGGTATTCCCTTGCCATATCCACGTAGGAGCACAGTGCACTTCAGGGATACAGAGGGTGAGTCTATCCTCCTTTTAGTGGGATGAGGAGTCAGATAACCTCTAGGCAGGGTGACCTACAGACACAAGAGGAATGGGGTCACCAGTCTTGGCACAAATAAGTTTTTTCCCCTTAGAACCAACCCGTCTAGAAAAAATATATATGGTCAGAAATTAAATGCACAATGCTTGCAGCTCTTTAATGCGCCAAGTCGGTTGGCAGCTGTACAACAGCTCAAATGGGAATGTCATCAGGAATATGAGCACTAGACAGAATAAGGGCCCATTGAGGTGCTATGAAGAGTGAAGGAGGAACATGTTTGCCAACCCTTTAAGAAACCTCATAACAGTTGTATATTTAAACAAGGAGTGTTGAACAGGTAAACACAGAGAGGCTTGAGTAGTAACTGTGCTCACAGAAAGGCCTTGCTAGACAAAAAAAAAAAAAAACACACACACACAAATGCAGCACTGCTGAAACTGAAGAGCACAGAATGTTTACAGCTGAATAAAAGCTTCCAAGAGGGGCAATATCTTTAACTACCTCAAAATAAAGCCACCATTCATAGTCAGCTAAGTGACAACAACTAAGGTTGTCCTCTCTCAAACTCAAGGAGGCTGAGAACTAGCTACACCATGTATGCTTGAGCCCAAGCCCACAACTTCAGAGCTTTCAGGTACAAGCCAAATACTCGGTCTGTTGTTTTGCCACACAGCTGGCTTTTGGTTTGTAATGACCTGCGCTGACTGGCCGTAGATACAGCAAGAATGCTGGTAAGGGTAGATTAATTACCTGGCACTTGAGCAGATAGATTTTGCATCTCTACCTTTTTGTGACCAAAGACCTTTAATCTCAAAGACTGCCAGATGTGCACTCCACCTGAAAGCGGGGTCAGCTGTTACCACTGTGGCTACCAATGGAGTCAGATTGAATGGGTTTCAGCAAGTCTCTCCAGAGAAACCTAGATTAAGTTCACTGGAATGCTCCAATGCAAAGCCTACTGCTTACTGAGGCACCACTAGTGGGCCCTCATGTGCCAATGGACAATACTGGTCCTCAGAATGCCCAAGACCAGTAGGCCCAGAAGGCGCAGGATTCTCAGAGGTAGATGAAGGGCTCCCTCCCAAGCATGGGGATCAGTCTGAATATCCCAAAACCTTTATGGAAAAGGAAAAGCTCTAAGGTGTATTTTATCCATCTACGCTTTGATGTAAAGAAGGTGCCAAATGCGCTCTAGGTGAGAACTGTAAAGTTTATGGAGACACTAAATCAAGGGGCAGTGAAACTCAGGTGGTCCAACACAGTAACAGTGAACCTGCCTTAAGCAGCTTGTTAAGGCAAGCAAATCCAAGAACCCCATCCTGCTAAGATGTGCCACCATCACCTTGGTGAACCTGTGGTGCCAATGTGAGCCAAAACAGAAGGACTACAATTTATAGTGTGTAGACATTTCAACAAAACTCAGTAATTCCTGTGTGACTGCAAGATCGATAAGTGAAAATATTCCTCTTTCAATTCAAGGGCCATCATTCAGTGTCCCAATTCCAGAGTCAGCTAAACCTGCATCTTGACTGTCTCCTTAAGGAAGGCATTCATGACCTGAAATTTGAGAGGCTGAGAATGAGACATAGCCCCATGTCGTTTTGGAGACAAGAAAGTGATGGGATTAACATCTCTGTCTGACTGTGTGCTCTGAAACGAGCTCCACCACTCCATTGCCCAAAAAGGCTAAACCCTATTTCTGGAGATTACAGGCATGACTGGGAGAAGAGGCAGAAATAGCTGGAGGAATTGGAAGAGTAAACTTCTGGAAAGAAAGGGCATATCCAAGTTCGACTATCTGCAGGAAACCTAAGTTAATCACAATAGCCCTTCATTGTGGCAGATAGTGAGACACCATCTCTCCTACAGCCCACAAGTACTCCTTTAATAGTGAGACGAAGCAGTTTTGCTGGCAGAGCGGGGAGGAAGAAGGACTGCATCTGTCTGTAGCCACCCCTGGAACCACTGCACTCCCTGTACTTGCACAAAAATTGGTTTTGACTGTGCCAACGGTTGGAGTTGCAGATTTGACTTTCTTTTGGATTGCCCACAAAACGTGCAGCATTCCCTTTGGAATTAACAGGCAGGGTTTGACAGCCCCAAGAAACAAATTGTAATATGCTCCTTCTAGAACCTTTCCAGAGCAGAATCAGCCTTCTCTTTAAACAGAAGGGGAGCCAACAACTCACTGAACGACAGCAGAGGCTCAGAAACTATACATGCTGGTTACAGAATCTCTGCCAGGATATTTGGTTTGCTATCCACTGTGGGCAAGGATATTTCTAACACCTCTCGACCCTTGCTAAGACTAGCCATTAACTATGCCACCTCCTCTGAGGTGGGACCTCTTGCCTACTTTTAGAGAAGCATTTAGGTTCTCACATTTTGCAGCACTAGAAACTTAGCAGTGCAACGGCGTCAAAGAGTCCTTCAGTGATTTTTGTGTTTCATTTATGACTTCTATCAATGTCTTGAAAATTTGCATATTAATGACAAACAAGAAATTCCAGAGCGGGACCAAGATCTGGAATGCTTCTGGGATCAGTGGGCATCATGGGCCCCTGCCTCAAACCGCTTGGACTTCCACTCTGCAAAGGCCTTGGGATTTATGAGGCTACATTAAACACACAATCTGGAGTCATGTCTCCGCTTCAGTCAACACAGACATCCACCTCGAAGAGATCTAAAATGGGCATCTATCTATAGCAGGACTAGCGCTCTTTGACCCCGGGGGTTCACAGTGGTAACATTCTGTCAGCACTGCAGTATTGAAATTTTGATTATGAGAAAGTGGTCAAGGACAGCAATCCGGTTCTGTTTTGAAGTAAACAAGGAACAGTATTCAGTGGTGCTTATATTTCTCCAGTGAGGTAATACCTGGGGTAATCGCTATCAAGGTGGAGTTGAGCGCCACCTGCTGCCTTGGAAAAGCAATTTTAACTTTTGCAGATCAGACGAAACCTGAGGACATTCAAAAGGTAAGGAAACTGCAGGTAGATGTATCCATTAGAAATAGCCCCTTC